>NC_072881.1:1110336-1408127 GCF_028858705.1 Grus americana
TTGCTTAAACAGTGTACTAAAACTATGCATCTTAAGAGAGACTTCCCACATAAACATTTTTTAAAAAACCAAACTATCAGATACGATTTTACATGAATGGAGTGAAAACACCTTAGAGAGACCTATTTCTTGTTTTCACTTTTCCAGAAAGAAGTAACTGGAATGAACTTGCCTCCTGCATGAAACAAAAACTGCGTGTTTGTTTTCATCAGACTGGCTTTCTAGACTAATAAAAAGTTGCTGTACAAGTCGTGCTTTTAACATAAGTCATTTAAGTTGAATGCTGTGGTCGTGAGAATAACTTCTAATTCAGTATTTAAAGAAAAAATCCACGGCAGGTTTTTTTTACATTTTACTAGAATAACGGTGAAATAAAGGGAATAACATATGTTCTGTCTCAAAATATTTCATCCATTAACGTATTTTAGTCAACAGGACACTGAAGACTAGAGCTCAAGTCCATGAAGAAAATGGGGATTTGGAGGTCCGCCGAAGCTGCAGGCTTTGACAAAGCCATTACACCACTACAAATCAATCTGTTTTATTTGACAAACTTATACCAAAGTGAGTGAGATTTTTGTCATCATCTTGCAAAGCTACTAAAATGAGCCTTACTAGCAAGCCTTTGTGCTATGGCATAGTATCAGCTAGCACCTTTCTCCTTCTTTTGACAACAGAAAAAGGTATTACTGTTCCTGGTAGCAAGAGCTAAATGTATTCAGTGGTTAGGCTGAGACTACATATAGGATATGGCCTTGTGATACCTGCTGGGCTCAGGTGCCCTCCACTGCAGAGTCCCACCAGGGTCGCACGGCTCGGAACTTGCAGGATGTTGTTAAGCAACCTCTGCTAACATTCCATTGCTGTTGGTCAGGTAGGGTGTCCTCCTCTGCCTCTGCCTCTGCCTCTGCCTGTACCAGTATGTCCTGTAATTATTGTTAATACACTGATTTAGGTAACGTGTGGGCCTTTGTCCTTCGCAGCCAAGCTGTTTAACCCGAGTCTTTTGGAAATAGATGCTTGTGGCCGTTTAAGACTTCCAGGTTGGAGAGTGTGTGTGTGTGTGTGTGAGGATGTATTTGGGAAGTGCTTCACGTGTAAAGAGTTTGGGCACAGCCAATGTTTAAATTGGCCCCCGGTGTCTTCATTTTGTGATTGCCAGCTGCAGAGAGATCTTCATACTAGAGCACCTTCTATGTCCGGGCTGGGTGGGTTTATGTGTTGTCTTGTGAACCAAAACACTCACTTTACGGTGTGACTTTCAGTAGATTTAACTTGCCCTCTAAATCGATTTTCTTAGCATCAGAAGCGCCTTCATTTTTCATTAACTTTTCTTGCATGCTTATGAATATTTGTCTAATGCTCGGTTGAGTTGAGATACTGAGGAAAGTTGGATACAGCCAAAGTGACGTAGTCCTAGTGTTTCTGCCTGTCTGTCCATGGCTTAATGACCTTTGTGAAGCCCAAATTGACCTTGTTTTCTGAAAAGTTTGTGAACTGGAACAGGAGCGGGATGGGGTTTTTTCCAGCATATACAGTCATGGGAAATCAACATGAAACTTAAATTACAGTTAAGAGAAGAATAAGCAACCTGTTGTCTGAGGAAGGCTGTGAACTAAACATGACTTAATGCTATCATGCAGAGCAACTGAAGCGCTATTAAAAACCGCTATAATTTCTTTCTGTTACATTACTATGATCTTCAGAATTCTTTTTTCCTACTAAATTAGATTTTTTTTTTTTTTTACTGTGTTCAGTGAGAGGGGAAAATAAACCCGAAAACAGTGTCTGCAAATCCTCAATCGCTTGTTCTTAACTCTCTCTCTAAAAAAGTAAACATTTGACCTGATTTTTAGGTAGTGTTAAAAAACTTGGTTAAGCGTCAATGACTCTTACTTTGTGCATACTCTATTAAAATGTCATGCTGATTATGTGTACTGTTTTAAATATTTTTGTTTGTACTTGCCTATCTTTGTTCTTACATGTCAACTTTTTGTCGTAGTACTGCAGAAGCAGTCTTGCAAAAAATGGATGACATGGAGAAGATGCGTAGACGGCGAATGATGGAAGACCTTGGGGTGTTCCACGATGTAGGAGATACTAATCTATTTTACTCTTTTTGTATAAGTAGTGTATTCCACATAGGGAAATTATTTAGTTGCGATTTTAATTTGGCTGAAATAACTTATTCCAAAGAATAGTGTAGTCTACAATAACATTTGGTTTTGCTCTCTAATTATAGTTTAACATCTTACTGTTATGGTCACGCTACAGATACACTCGAAGGGTGGGTGGAGGAAAAATCTTCAGAAGACATGAAAAAGCAGTACTATGCTGAAATACATGTCTTATACTACACTTTCTGAATGGCCTTCTGATTTTTGAATGGAGGCTCTTTACAAACAGCTGTTTCAGGGCTTGGGTTTTCACTGCAAATCTTACTAAAAACTGAATTCGTCGATGTCTGATTTATGTGTGTTTGGTTTTGTGCCAGCCTGGCCTGTGAGCTTAAGAAGTCCTCTGTCCCTAGATGAACTGAGGTTAAAATTATATACAGCAATCATATTTCCTCTTAGTTTTGCTCAATAAATTAAGTTCTACTGTCCTTTTGAATGACAGGCACTTCATTTTTTAAACATCTTCATAGCCTGCTTTCACAGGTTTTTGCTTAGATCTAAATTACTTTTTTTTTTTTTTTTTTAATGAAACCAGAATTGTCCATAGTACTTTGTACCTCATGTCTCAAATGCCCATATGTGGGTTTTGGGGTTTTTTTTATCTGCTAGAAATTGCTTTTTCCTGGGTTCTTGGATTATTAACCTGTGATTAATTGATACACTCGGTTTTGTATTTAAGTATTTAACTATCACATGTACAAAACCCTATTTTAGAGCAGAAATTCTTGTTATCAATCCTGGGTGCCAGAATGATGTTCCTGTTCTCCCGTACCTTAATTTAATCTTTTGTGTACATGGAGTGCTTTGATAATGTTACTGTATAGGCACTAAATATGCCCATGTCAGGTTTTCTGCATGTTTGTGACTGATCCTTCTTGTTTCTTTTATTTAGGAGAGCCTCGATATGTATGCACAAGGAAAGAAAGAAATCCAAAGAGCTGACAAAGAAATAGCTGATAATCAAGGTGGCATTGTAGGTTAGTTCTGGTTTAAATTTTTTTTACTATGCTCTAGCCAAGAGCCTTGTCTTAAACAATTGAGATGAGCTGAACTACTGAGTATTTTTCTTCTGTTAAAAGAATCTGTGTTGCTATTGACATTACAAGCCATAGTCACGGACTCTAGAGCTGCACTGCAGTGAGCTCAGAACAGGTATTCGGAGGAAAAAAAACCAGTGCTTTTCCAAAATGCTGACAGGATAAAAGGCAACAGATGGCTGTGGACGGGTGGGAATAGAGAGAAACGGACAGTATTCCTCAGAATGAGAAAGAGTGATCTTGCTGCAGCAGGAGCATGACAGTTTTCACGGTTTTGAGCAGCGCAGCAAGAATTTTCAGGAAGGCAGGCAGGCAGGCTGCCAGATGAGTATGGAAAGCTCCTCCAGAGTGTGACGATCAGCAGGGGAGAAGATAGTGGTGTTCATTTTTGTGTTTAGCAGGTAGTCGGTGGGAGCTGCTGTCTGGGCCTGTAATTAGGAGCTGTCATCCTGGCACTCAGTGGGAAATAACATGAGGAATAAGGTGAAATTGTAAAAGGCCATATTAACTTTCTGTTTGAAGTGAGGGGGAAGAACCTCTAAGGTTTTAAGGAGAAGGATAGTTGTGATTAAGGCAGTCAGTCCAACAATCCTTGTAGGAGATTTCTGGATGGAAGAGAATGGGGCGAGACTGTACTTAAGGATAGAAAAGGATGCGGCAGTAGTTGAGCTGATCAGTGTTAGGTTTTGTGACAGACCTCCTCTGCACACTCGCTCAGAGAGACAGCGGCAGGAGGGGGAGCCCGCATAACACCCTGCCGGGCTACTCCCAAGGCCATCAGTCCATCAAAGCCCTCCCTGCACAAGCCCGGAGGAGCGCGTGGGTGTGCAATGGCAGACACCCAGATCAAAGCGAGGAGGAACAGCCACCCTGTCTGGGCCTCTCCCAGGGCTGTCCGTCCCATCAGAGCTCTCAGCCCCAGCATCCGGGCGGGAAACCTATCTGGAGGATTCATCGGGGGCAGCTCTGCATATCACCTTTTGGGCTAGGGGGTTACTGCCCAGCAGTGGGGCATTTTGTGGGATGCAGGGGAAAAGCAGTTCACGCAGGACTTAAGGGATCTTAAGGGCAGGAACACGGGAGGCGTTCCGGTGACTTTGTGAGGAACAAGAGTAGGAAAATAGAGGGGCAAGGGGATAAAACGGGCCAGTCACATGTAAATAGTTTGCTGGTCAGTACTGCCTGTGCCCTGCGTCTGGTCACCTGTCTGACCATCAGACTATCAGAACTTGAACGAGAGGGGATTTATGCAATCTCCAGTGCGGGCGTTATCTTGTATGTGTTACACAGCCTGTGTACGACTTAACGACTGGCAACGGAGACCTACAAAAAGGTTCAAGCTAGATGTCCAGGTGTTAATGAGCACTGGGGTGATCTTGTTGCTAATCCCGATCAGGCCAGCGAACAGTCCGTGGCCTGTTTTTAGGCCTGTTGTTCAGCCTGTCATTAGTTCAGACCTAGCCTGTGGCTCCCGGGTGCGTACCTCGGTGACCAGACCTCCTCGTAGAGCAGTGAGAGAACACCTGGAGCCACAGCAGGAGTCCAGCGAGAGGCTGACTTCAAGAAGCCCAGGTAGAGCAAGGCATTACCAAAAAGAAACGACCAAGTGTGCCGAGGACATTTGACTGGTAAGGGAGGACAGCTGACTCATTTGGAGATCTAGTTAGGAGAATATCAAGTCAAGGCTTTAATAAGAGCAGCTTTAATACAAGGTACGGGCAGTCTAGAGGGAGGAACTGTATGGCTTGGTTCAAGTGTGTGGATCTCGAGGTGTTGGGCAGGAGAGACTTGTAGAAAGTAATTACAAATAGTATGTTGAAAGGGAAATAAGAGTATGGGGCAGTTCATTTGTGGTCAAAGTGATAACTCTGGAATTTTAAATTGGGAAAAAACTAAAATATACTTTTAGAATGAAACGTGTGCCAAGAAGGAGTGAGGAAGGTGTGTTAGTATAAAGAAAGTGAGTGGAACAAGGGGAAGGACTAGAGGAGCAGAAAAGCTCGTGCCTTCGTGACAGGAGTGTTGGAGAACCATGGACTGGGGATAGTAGTGATGCCAAAATAACTTTTCACTTTTCCATGTGCTGTCTACGTTATCTTGTGTAACTTATCTTGCATTCAGAAAGCAGTGTGACATTTTAGGGGGAAGAAATAAAGCTTAGTGCTTTCCAAGGAATCAAGCGTACTTAATTTTAGTGAGCAGGGAGGTGAACAGAGCATGTACATTCCTCACCCGGTGTGTAGCTATTAATGTGAGAGGGTGTTACTAGGAACCTGCTAGGTAATTATACTCTGGGTTTTGCATTCTTACCATCCTTCATGAAAAAAACATGAAGTTACTTTGCAGAAGCTAGTGGCATAAACTGTATGCATTTGACATTATTTTCTGATTGGGGAAGTTCAAACCTGAGACTTGCCCATTATTGCTCACGTAATCTGTGGCAGAGCTAGGGCTTGGAGCTAGCTTACCATGCTTAGTCTTACCACTATAGAATATTAAAAACATTTCCTTGAAACGCTTTCTCAAAATAACAAGAAATGACTTTCTGAAATAGCGGTTTTCATAGGAGCTGCATCTTAGCTAAGCAAGATGACAGAATTGGTGTTAGTAAGGCTGATGAGAAGTCACCCAGCAATTTCAGCGAGCACAGAACAGTATCTATATGTACGCTCCTCTGTGTTTTGTAATTTCTGGAATGTCTCTTGCATAAATTGGTCGTAAGGTTTTGCCAGTTTTCAGATCTATCGTCGTTAACATGAAGGTAATAGTAAAACCTATAGGCATCTGTGGAGTGCATTTTGAATTTAGTATCATTTGCAACAGTACTTAAACAGTTTAACGTTATGTCAATGTACAGTAGTTTCATCAGAAGAAAATGAAGAGAAAGATGATGGTGAAGACACTCGAAAGCGTTATGACTTTCGACAGAGGAAAACCGTTGAGCGCTATCAAGCTCCATTGGAAAGTAGGTTATATTGCACAGTTTCTCTTAAGACCTAATTCCTTGCATAGACGATTTTTTTTAATGAAATATATACCCACTCAACTTCTATTTAAATTTCTTACCTTCATTCTGCAAGTAAATTTTATTAAATGCATGTAGCCTGTGCACGTTATATTCCTTTGCCATTTGGCATACTTGTTGTTGTTTTTCAATTAAAAAAAGGCCTGTGTATCCTTGAAAGAATAGTAATTAAGCAGACTTGATAATCTTACTCTTGTGGCTTTCAGTTCTCCTTAAAACACAAGTGTGTGTTTTTTCCCTTCTACTGTGCACTGATTTAAAAAAAAGAAAAAAAAAATCCCCCCCCCCCAATCACTTGAAACTTCCCCTGAAATTTTCTACCTCCTCCACTATCCTGCTTTCTCTTAACCTTGTTTGTAACATTATTCTAAATTCTTTGCTTTCAACAGAACCAAGACAACGTAAGAGAGATTTTTCGGGCCGGTCTTCACCTGTCAGACAGAGATACTCATTTAGAAGTGCTCAGTCAGAAGGCTCTTGCTGCAAAAGAGCTAACAGGTTGGTATATGGTTAGTGATAGTTCTTACTTATCAATAGTGCTGTTGCTCACATGACTGAATAATGCTTTCAAGGGTGTTTGGATTGGTGGTAATTACAGATTAATAGTGTGATTATCGCTGTGGTAGTCCGAGGGTATAAAGAAAACAAATATTGAGAGTGTAAACTGTACTTTTTGTATTAGCCATTAGGTATTTTAAAATGCAGTATTGGTGGTCACTGATAAGGTAATTCCGGAGGTTGTGCTGAGATTACGTAGCTGCAATTCTTTTGTTCTTGAACCGAAGCCAGAATCTCTCTCTGAAAATCTGAGACTCATCCTGAAGAATACCAATTATGTTCTTAAAACTGAAGATAATTTAGTTAGAGGGAGAACCTGCGTGGAAGTTTTAATGGATTTGTTTTGGGTTTTTTTTTTAATCAGTCAAATACTGATTCTGGTTTCTGTCTGAAATCAGCTAATGATTCTGTATGAAACTATCCTTAAACAAGAAAAATGCTAAATGAAATTATAAATTATGAATTACAGTAGTAATGACAAAGAGGTTTTGGATCCTGTAAGCAGTTAGAGCATGCAGAATGCTGTCTCTTGCTAGATATGAGCACTTTGTTCAGCGTCTTTGAAAGCAGATAGTTATGGAAGGAAAGGTTTTTGAAGCCAAATTTGTAAACAAGTTAAAAAGGTTTATGTTTCACAGAGTGGATATATAATGCTAAGTGAAACTCCATTTATGTGTGTGTGTGAGAGAGAGACTGGACAAAATGAGTAATTTATTTTATGAAATTTCTTTTAAAAATAGTTAAACATTTTACCTTCCTCAGAAAAATTAAATTTTACTGTCACAAGGAAAATCATGTCATATACTTTGAAATCAGATTCAAAAGGAGTACAATGATCTGGAAACTTAATAGATCTCAAAGTAAATTCTGAGACAGAATTCACTTAAGTTTTGATACTATTTAGCGTGTACTTTAATGTTTTACTTGTTTGTTTAAATGTTTGCAGACGGAGACACGCAGTCCACAACACAGATTCCACATCCTCTTCATCCACATCTGATGACGAAGACCGTTTTGAGAGACATAGGAAGCGCAGCCATAACAGAAATTTAAGAAGGTTAATGAAATTGGAGAATAGGGGAGGGAGAAATCTATTTGGGGGGAGTTTGCATCTGCCTGACTGTGAAGTGTTAGCCACTTTCTCTTGTACAATTTCTAAAAACTATTTTAATAACAATCTAATAAATAAGTTTTCAGCCCAATGTCTCTCAGACATGTGTGTCTTCTGGCACATGGATCCCAAAGTCCTTGGGAGGGACCAGCAGTAGTGGCCAGCCTTTATAATGTTAATCCACACTGAACTAAGTAGCCCCTTGGGCTGTAAGTCTTTGAATGTAGACGCGAAAAAATCTTTGAAAGATGTCAGTGTGTTTTGAGGAGTTCTTCCGTCACGCAAATCAAGGTCAGGTCACGGTCTCCACATATGGAGTAAGTTGTTTGAAGCTTGCATTCCTCTATATGCTGTGTGGTCTGGCATGGATATTTAGAAGTGCTAAGAGTTATTAAAATAATTAACGCAGTTTAATGTCCGGAGTGACCATTTTCCTTTTTTTACTCACGGACATTAAATGTAAACCAACTTGAACAAATATTTCATTATTTAGGAAGTTTATCTCATTTCTAAGGTCTTCTGCATTCACTTGCCATCGTTATAAAAGCAAAAAGCTAGCTGCATCCCAAGTTAGAAAGTGCCTTTCTCTTTCTCCTTAATTCAAATCAGGTGTCTTCCACTAAACTTTCGAAAAGATGAGCTAAAGGGAATTCCCAAGGATCGAATGACAATTGGAGCAAGTCTGGCTGATGTTGATCCAATGCAAATAGATTGTTCAGTAAGTAATTTTAGTTCATTGTGTCCGTGAGATGTTTCCAGTGTTTCTGAAAGCTTTCAATAACGTGCTGTCTACAGCTACCTTGGTTTACAGTTTTCTCTCCAGCAATTTGAAAATTGCCCAGAACATTTCCTTTGTGCTGACATGTACTTTCTGATGGAACCTCATCAAGGTTGCAGCTTTCTTTAACGTATAAAACGTGTTCCGCTGACTTTATTTTTAGGTGCGATTTGATGGTGTGGGTGGTCTTTCTGACCACATTTCAGCTTTAAAAGAGATGGCCGTTTTTCCACTGCTTTACCCAGAAGTCTTTGAGAGATTCAAAATTCAACCTCCAAGGTAACAGATATTGTTTAAAACTATGAATTCTAATTCACCCATTTTCAGGAGAATATTCAACTGAGGTATCAATATGTTTCCACGCTTCAGAATTTTCGGCAATGTTGATGGGGCTTTTTGGCAGTAGTAAAAAGCAATTTCTTAACAATGGAGAGAATCCAGAATATATGTAGGTTCAAAGATGTACCGTGTGGTGAGAGTATACTTTAAAAGTGTCTTGCCTTTAAAAGGTGGGGCTGAGTCATTTTTGGTTTGAGTTCGATGGCCACGTCCGCTTGATTAGTTTATAAGCAAGAAGGAATCATCTACTGGTAGTCAACTGTAATTTGTTGCTTGGAAGTCCAGTTGTCTCTCCCACCAACTGTCTTTTTGTTCAAGTGATCAGGGATACGTTTTAGAATTGACAGGACTTGCAACTAGAACCTTGCCGTGTTTGTCGTGCTTGGGCTAAAGTAAGGATCTGACCACTTTTTACACAGCTAAATTAGTTCTGCGTTATGACATTATTAGAGATTTAATTGTTAGCTTTATATATTCTTGATCAGCGCAGTTCAATTATGGTATAGTGAAATATGACTTTAAATTCTTTGCTTTCGGTAACTTTAAAAGTATTACAAATAATGAAAAGACAATATTCCAGTGGGTTTGCTTCTTTATTCATTGAAATTCTTTTTGAAACAGCAGTGTATTGGCTTTTCTAGTTGATGGCTGTATTTATCTGGAAATGCAGAATACTCTCCCAGGTTTAGACTTCCACCTCATTTATCATCAGCAATGGATGGCCTGGGAGACCACATCCAGTAACTTAAAGCTTTTTAAGGGAGAATGAAATGCTTTACTAGCAAATCTTGCCTTTTGTGAAAACAAGCATTTACATGCAGCGTATCATAAGTTAGCCAAGTCTCAGATTCTGCGCTCAAGTTTGTTCTGGTTTGGCTCCACTGTGCTGTAACCACCCCTGGTAGTTTGTCAGCAGTTTTGGAAGTGCCCTTCCGGGACACTAGGATCTTTTCTCGAGGTTTGTACGTCTCCATTATCCTCTTTATTTGTTGCGTTTACTGCCTTGTTGAATTGTGTAGGAACACAAAACTTCCATCTCTTTTCACTTTTCTCACACTTCAGCTGTTACCGCGATCTTATACACAAAGTGTTTTGGTTAGGAGAGAAGAGGGGTGTGGTTTAGGGATGAGGACTGTAATAGATACTTTTCCATCATATATGAATCTTTTCTTCTTTTTCTTTCTTTCTTTCTTTTTTTTTTTTTTTTTTTAATAATTGCAGAGGCTGTCTATTCTATGGTCCGCCAGGGACTGGAAAGACACTGGTTGCTCGTGCGCTTGCTAATGAATGCAGCCAAGGTGAGAGGAGAATAGCCTTTTTTATGCGAAAAGGTGCCGACTGCCTGAGTAAATGGGCGGGGGAATCTGAACGACAGCTTCGGTTATTATTTGATCAGGTAAGGTTGAAACGTGCTGTGTGTTCTGTCCGAGTGGTAACTGTACTCTTCTGTGGTCAGTATTTTTAAGAACAACTCACTCCTTTTTGGTTTTTGTCAGTTCTTTCCACTGACATGGGTTTGTTAGTGTTTCCTTTTTCAGTGGGTTTTTTACGGGCTTGAAATCTTGAGATGTATTAGGGAAGATTAATAAAACGAGAAAACCTCGCAAAGCAAACCCCTGCTACCCACCTCAGAAAAACCCCACCAAAACCCCCAAAATAACCATCAACCAAAAAACCCCACCAAACCCAAACCAAAACAGCCACAAAAAGGGTTTCAAGAGGCAAGAGATGGATGGTGGCTTTAGATCCGAGGGAAACAGATGCAGGCTGACGGCATAGTCATTTAAATTCCTGATGGAAGCTTGCTTTCAGAACCTGTAATTGAATTAAGTCTCGGCTCTGTTCTCGGCGGTTGCCAAATAGCTGTAAAAACTACTGCTCTGATTTGTTTCCTGTCACCCGGTCTCAGTGGCTTGACACAAGCTGCCGTCTTCTGTTACTCGTGCCCCTCACTCCATTAGCCCAATTAGTAGAGATCCCTGATGCCAGTCTGAAAGATCTAGTTCCAGTGACTTCCCAACCAAAACATTTTTAATGCATTTTCTCTTTAAAATAGTCCCGGTTTACTTATGTCCATATTCCTCTGTTTTCATTCGAGGCCTACCAGATGCGACCTTCAATTATCTTCTTCGATGAGATAGACGGCCTTGCTCCTGTGCGGTCCAGTGAACAAGACCAAATTCATAGGTAGTACATTTTTGGTATCTACATAGAAGCTGCTTGATCTTTGTGAAAAGACCACCACAACCTGTTTAACTTTATGTGATACATTAATTTATCCTGAAAACTAGTAATTCAATGCTACTAAAATTCAGATGATTTTCAAACAATAACTGAAACCAGTTCACTCAGCTTGATATCAGCACAAGGCCTGTGTTAGCTTACTGGTTTTGTTATGTCCTAAATTAAGTCTTTCGCTAATTGGCGTCTCATCAAGAAAAGCTTGTCCTTTTTGACTGGTCATTGCAGAAGATTGCGTAGAATGTAACAAAATTTACTAAACCAGCGAATGAAAATTATATTTTTTCTGTTAGCTCTATTGTGTCAACTCTTCTGGCCCTTATGGATGGCTTAGACAGCAGAGGAGAGATTGTGGTCATTGGGGCCACCAACAGGCTGGATTCTATAGATCCTGCTTTACGAAGACCCGGCCGCTTTGATCGAGAGTTCCTCTTCAGCTTGCCAGATAAAGAGGTCAGAACTTAAACACAACCTTAATGCTCATGTGACAAAGTCCCTCTTTATAACAAAACCACGTAACAATGCAGGATTACAGAGCAGTTAAAGTCAAACCCAGTGTTGGACAACTTGGGCAAAAGAGAGACTGTGGGGGGCAGATCCGGTACTGAATATATACCATTAAGAGGATTTCCACAAGTAGTTAGTTCTGTAATTAGTTTTGGTTTCACTGTGACCAGCCAAGAAAATGGGATGCTGCTAGTCACTGAAACATGTAAGAAAGAGTGAATGCCCCAATTAGCTGTAAATTACTGCTATCTCATCTTGAAAATGAAAGAAATGGTGTGCGCACAAGAATTCCTTTTTGCAAACAAAACCTTTTCTCAAGGCTGGTGCTGGAGCGATTGAATTTTTTTCCATTCCCAAATCTGTCCATGTTTGCTGACTGACTTAATCCACTTAGACACTTTCATCCTGAAGTGGTCTTGCTCTCAGTTCTTGGTTTACGAATGGATAGTGGATGTACCTGTGCTGGATCGTTCCCAGGCTGCGTATCCTGGGAGGGAAGTATTTTGGGAGCTGACATTCTTACTGGTAACTTCTTATTGGACAAAGATGCGAGGTACGCTGGACAGGTGTGGGGCTTGGGAAGCTTCTAGTTCAATGGCGATAGCTAAGCAATGAAAAAGTAGGTGTATAGCAACCAAAAAATATGGGGAGGAAGACAGTGTGGAACCCTGGTCTTGTGTGTTTTAATTTGGCTATGGTTGAAGGCTAGTAAAAGTGCACTAAACAGCATCTTTAACAGAAACATTTGTCTCCAGTTTTTATCTCCTTTCAGGAACAGGAGAGGAGGTGCCGTGAAACACATACACTATATGATTCCCTACTGTGGAAGAATTCTAGAAATCTGCCGTAATTAAACTGTGTACCAGGGAATACTTAAATAAAAGATCTTGCTAAGATCGGAGATGAAGATAGGCAACGTTTGACATTTTCTGGATCAGTGACAGTAGTTTGAGTCATAATTATTGTTCGTCTTTGTAGTAATTGTAGCAATTACTCTGCAAAAGCAGAGAGCGTATTAATCGAGCTGTAAAATACTTAAAAGTTTAGCAGATAAACCAAGTATTTGTATTAATGTGAGGGTGTGGGGGGTTTTGTGTTGTTTCGGGGATTTTGAAGAGAAAACTCTGGACAAACTAAAATGCGACCATTTTATTTCCAGGCTAGAAAAGAGATTTTCAAGATTCACACACGAGATTGGACCCCAAAGCCATCGGACATGTTTCTTGAAGAGCTAGCTGAAAAATGTGTTGGTAAGTTTGAAAATACAGTGAGTTACTGCATGGGACTGAGTCCAAAGAAGGAATCTGAGCTTGTAGCAGGCAGTACTCGAGCTCTTGCACCTTGCTGCAGAGTGAGGCGGCTGGCACGCCGTGGGAGCAAAGAAAGTTAGATGCTTCTTTTCGTTTAATTTTCTTTCTGTCTCTCAGAACGTTGAATGGGTTTTGGGCATCTTCCCTGGGAGCAAAGTTTTGATTAGGGGGCTGCTTAATAAGCGCAGGATATCAGGCTGCGAGCCACGTAACAAAACTTCTCTGCAGTGCAGTAACTCTTTATGTTCTCTCTTAAACTGTTAATTTTTGGCCGCATACAAAGTCTTTCAGTGTTGCGCTTGGGGAACGGAACCTTGGCCTTGACTTCTGTGTTGCCTGAGACTGATGTAACATTTGATTCTTGTTTTCTTTGTTAGGGTACTGTGGTGCTGATATTAAATCCTTATGTGCTGAAGCTGCCCTCTGTGCTTTGCGCCGCCGCTATCCTCAGCTATACAAAAGTAGCGAGAAACTGCAGTTAGATGTTGCTTCTATCAAAATAACAGCAAAGGATTTTGTCATGGCTATGCAGAAGACTGTTCCAGCTTCACAGAGGGCTGTGGCTTCACCTGGGCGAGCGCTATCATCTGTTTCAAAACCACTGCTTGAAAACACCTTAGCAAGAATTTTACAAGCCTTGCAGAGAGTATTTCCCCACGCAGAGTTTGCACTACAGAAGGACCAACAGCCAGGTATAACGATAACATTCACTACTTTAAAATTCTGTCAAAGCAAAAAATTCTCATTTGTGCAGTCAACATACACAAACCTCTTGGCCATAATGACAGCAGAATTTCAGAATATGCATGTGCATGCTTTTATTTCAGGAACAGGGTGGATAGGTTTTAGTCTGGATTCTAAACTGAAGTGCTGGATGGGAGCTGTGAATGACTCACAATAGGCCGTAGAGAACTATGCGTTCTCTACTACAGCACCCTGTTTCTGACAGTAGCTAACATCATATTTGTCATTTGTAGAGATGGATCTGAGGTTTAAAGTATGAGGCACCTCTTTCAAAATATTGAAATAGAGGGGAAAAAGGTATTTTTACATGAATGCTTCTAATTCCTGTCTGAAGAATGTCAGGACCACAATGCAAGCAGAAGCGGTTTAAGCTAAATACTGTTTTAGCTATCGTGATTTTTTTTTTAGCCATAGTCTCTTAACTTAAATGTTTGTGGATCACACTGTACACTTGTACAGGAGATGAGAATGGTTTAGTAGTGTGTACTTTGGGACTTGGCTTAGCATACGTGAGCTCACACCCCTGACTGCATCAGCCCTGATCAGGTTTACTCTGTCAGTTGGTGAGAGCAAAGAAATTGATAAACTCACTCCACTCTTGATTAATGGAAATCTGTTAATAGTTAGTTATGCTAATCTCTGGAGACTGTCCTACCAGGATGACTCCCAGTAGAGCCAGGAGATAGGTTAGCATTGGTAAAACAGAGGCAGAAATCCACCAACAAAACAAAAGCAGAGAGGCTAGGGGATTGGTAATTGCATCCCTTCTCTGTTGTCTGCCTTCCATTATCTACTCATTCGGTGATCTGTGAGGAGCCTTACTTAGCAGGTGTGTTGGTCTGTATATTCTGACTCACTAGTCCTACGCAAATGGAAGTTTGTGGCCATCGCACTCGCTTAATTCCCTCGCTTCCAGTGCGGGAACCTGCCCCAGAAAGAAGTGGCCTTGTTGGGTTTTTCAGGTGTCTCGGAACCACCAAAGTTGTTCCTAATCATCTTTCTTCTAAGGAGAAAAAAACCAAACAACCTCCCAAGCACTTAGGACAGCTTTGTAGAGACTTGTGCGGTCTCCTTAGGTCTGTGGTAGGACGAACTCTTCAGAAAATAGCATTCAGTGTGTGCCCTCAAATGAAGAAATAGAAGAAAAGGGATTTCCAGCACTGATTTGAAGCTGTGTTAATGCGAGAGTGAGATATGGAGTATTCAGGAAAGTTAACAAACCTCTCTTGTCTTTCAGACAGTGTAAATCATGTTTTAAGAAATTATGCAGTTGACAGTGATGAGGAATCGCCATCAATCTTTGAAGATAAGCCAACTCATCAAATGCCCAGTAGAGAAAAGGAAAAATTCCTCAATTTTAGCAGGTAAATGTTGATATTAAGCTTGTGACATTTTAATGTGGAAGTTGTATAAGCCAACAGTTGAAAAAATAGATTGTTGTCATCACTGTTGGGTCAGTTATTTTTCTCCGTTTCTATCGCTATGCTGCCCAGAAAATGTGACCAGCTGAGTTTGGTTAGGTCTCTAAGATCTTTGACTTCAGCCAGTAAAGGTACAGTGGTATTGTGCTGGAAAAAACAAACGCTCTTCACAAATGTGTTTCATGCTAGGAAAGCAAGATTACTAGGAAATTAATACACAATTCAACGATGAAACAATTAGAATGACTGAATACAATCTTGTACGTATTTGGCGTACTGCTGTAATTTAACTAATCCAATTGTGTACTTCAGATACAGCTAATGTGTTTCAGCGCCCACTTTAATTTTTTCCTAGAAACGTTGTTCTGCTCCTTCCTTCCCGCTATCTCCAGTAACTACGGCCAAATTTCAGCTGAACTTGACAGATGTAGAGATCTCGTAGTTACTTAAACTCAAGACCTACTGAAAATTGGGGTGTACAGATCCAGATTGGTGTGTGTTGAGAGAGAGAGCGAGAGCGAGTTGTATTTCTCCTCCATATCAGGTTACTGACCAGTTGTCGTGTGTGTATTTAGCTGGACAAGTCCCCGTGTGTGATTTAAGAGCCATTACTTAAGCCAGCCAAACGAATAGCAGAGATGCTGGGGATTGGCAGGATTTCTTTGGGGAGCTATGGTACAAGGTTGTAAGAAAATGAGCTTTGATAGTCTTCCTGATCACAGACCAGCTTATTATTTACTGGAACATGGAGAGTATTTACCAAAAAAAAAGGGTTAGGAAAAAACCTTTAACATCTGTGTGCCTAGTCATCACTTCATTTTGAAACTTACTATCTTCTAATTGTTCTAGAAATGCTTATTACCAGCCAACATCTTGCAGGCCACGGTTCTTACTAGTTGGAGAGCCAGGATGTGGGCAAGCTTCTCATTTGGCACCTGCGGTAATACATGCCCTGGAAAAGTTTCCAGTTTATACGCTAGACCTACCTGCTTTGTTTGTTACCGCCACATCACCGGAAGAAACATGTGCACGGGTATCTTTTTTTTCTTTTTAATCTCATAGGCTTCATGAACTGTATATAAACTAGTAAAATAAGCAAAATTCATTGTTAATAGAGGTGGCCTGGTTTGAACGTGCTGTTAGGTTTACTTCTGTCCGAAAATGCACGTTTCTTTTTAGATCATATAATCCCGAGTAAGGATGTTGTAGATGGCCGTATTTTCTATTCCAAATTAAGCCGTGAGGAATTTGCTAGCAGCTTGGGAAGCTGGGAGGTGCTGCTAATAAATCCCTCTTTATCGCAAGAAATCCTGCCCATTTCGGTGGGATCCAGAAAGTTGTTTTCATTGCTGCTTACGAGACTCTGCTCCCAGTAGGTGGCTCTGCATCAGCCTGACTGCAGGTCACGCACTCTTTGTAGGCTTTTTTATTAAATATAATGAAAAGGCAATCAAGGTTTTGGGGAAAAGAAGTGTTTCTTTTTTTTACATATGTACGTGTGTGTGTGTGTGTGTATATATATACAGCTTCCACTGCTGTAGTATATGCAGTAAAAGCATTAAAATTCATGGAACACTTACATTTGTACACTGGTATGTTTTTCTTAACTGTGAAAATTAAATATAAGCAGATGTAGTGCTGTTTTCCTTTTTACTTTTAGGCAGGAAAGCCATTTTGTTGTTTGGCATCACTGTATTAAAATATCTTGACCTTTAGGCAGCAGCATTTGAGAGCTGGACGAGTAAGGACAGACACACTACAGGACTGGATACTCATTTGTCACAGAAGAGGCACAATTCCTTTTTTGTTACGTTACGGTTGCTTCTGCGGTCGTATAGCTACCGTGTCTAGTCACTGCCCAGACACACCACGTGCGCTTCCCATTTTGTGACAGGAACCCCCTGAATCTTAATAATCTGAAAGGGTCCACGGAGAAATTTGTCACGTGAAAGGGCTGTTGCCACTTCCCTCACGCAGTAGGTGCACGCTCTCTTCTGCGATCGAGGTACCATCTGTAGGCAACGGCTTGCGGCCATCCAAAGCGTGTAATCGGGTCTGATGGATCCTTTGGTAATGAGAGGCTGTGCGTGATTTAGCTGTTCAGGCAGGCTGAAGACTGGTCACCTCTTATAAAACATACTTGAAATTTTGAATTGTAACCAGGCTCCTCTTACAGCATCAGCCCCCATCTTTTCACATAGGTCTGT
Source organism: Grus americana (assembly GCF_028858705.1). Lineage (NCBI taxonomy): Eukaryota > Metazoa > Chordata > Aves > Gruiformes > Gruidae > Grus > Grus americana. Next base: position 1,127,792 of record NC_072881.1, read on the forward strand.
CTGTGTTTGTTCAGACTGTGCTCCAGACTGACTTGGCTATGTGCCCGCTCTGAATTGAAGATGGTGTAGTCGGTCGTGTAGTTGCAGTCGTGTAGTGACTTACCCAGACTAATACATCTTGAAGAAGGGTTAGGCTTGTGTTTTCAGGCACACCACTACACCAGCTAAGTTGTGAGGCGCTTTAGGAGTTCCCTTACACCTGAGTAGTTTTGAAATCAGGTAGAGCTTCAGGTCTGTCTGCGTAGCAATGTCTATATTTGAGTCAAAGTAAACGTTTTACCTTATTGTTACGGAGTTGTTCTTTTGTTGGTTTGGTTTTGTGTTTTGGCTTCATGTACTCCCACTTCGTAAGATAGTTTGACTGATACGTAGTTATTTATTAGCCTATTGCACACGGTTTAGTTTTCTTATCCAAGCTTTCATTTCACCAGTTGATGCGAGAAGCTCAAAGAACAGCGCCGAGTATCATTTATATCCCACATATCCATTTGTGGTGGGAGGCTGTTGGAGCTACACTGAAAGCTACTTTTACAACACTACTGCAGAACATTCCAGCATTTGCTCCAGTTTTGCTGCTTGCAACATCCGATGTGTGTCACGCAGATCTCCCAACAGAGGTATTTCTGTCGTTACTTTTTTTATTCAATTTCTTGTTCAGCTATAAATCCTTTAAGCATTGGAGTACTTAAGCAAATGCATACTGTTATTACTCAGGCACCCTACCCAGGTCTCTTAAAATTTGCTTAGACAACACAATGCCGAAAGCGTTTGTCTAAAGTGTCTTCTGAGTAAAGAGATTGACTTTGACCCAACTTTTTCCCCCTTCTCACACACTCATGCTTGTTAGACAGATGTATCCATTTACTTCAGACAATAAATCCAGTGACTTCAGGATGGTTAGGTATGTACTTAGTCAAGAATATATGCTGCTTGAAATGGAAATGGGAAAAAAATATTTTTACTGAAAACATTTGTACTGAAATTGAAAGATATTTTTACTGAAAAAGTAAAAGTGGTCACACTGTAATGATGGAACGGAATTTCATCTTTAATAAAAATTTCAATTTCTTTGTTCATGTAAGTGAAAGCTTTACAAATGAGAAAGCCGAGTTCCAACTTCGTTTCAGTAACTTGGAAGTGGATTTTTAGTGGTATTCCTTAACAAAATTCAGTAAGAGTACATGCTTAGCTTCCTAGACATCTGAGAGTGTGCATTAAAGGAGGATATTCAAAATGTGAAGATGCTGCCCTGATTATTTTGTCTCAGTTACTGCGGGGGGCTTACCTAGATGTGTTTGTCATCAACTGCTTTGAAAGGGCTTAACTTTCTAGAGGAGTTTTAATACTGTTAATGAAGTCCTTCTAAAATAAGTATTGAAATTCCTTCCATAACTTTTGGTAGTAGAGACTGAAAAACGGAGTAAAACATGGAAGTATACAGCCTCAGACACCTCGCTTAAATTAATTTAACAAAAAAAAAACCCCCAAACACCTTACCAAAAAGCCCGCATTTGTCTGCTGAACCCTGCCTGTTCCCTCTCTAGATGCCATAGAGATTGAAACCAGCAAGGCAGGTAAATAGAAAATAAGCAGTCCTGGAGGTGGTGAATGTCCCCACTTGATCAGTGTATCACACGGTCCCTTCATTGAGCTTTAAATCTAGAGGTGTTCCTTAGAGAAGATATTTTAATCTGCCGTGCTAACCTAGGAAAATCTAGAGTTTGAAGGACAAGCAGATAGCTTCTCACAGTTTGTCTTACTCAGGTGATTATTCGGTTTAATTTTGAAAGGTACTCATCTTTTTGGACTAGAGTATGAATTTGTGTGGCCTTATATCTGAAATATCTTTTCTCCTCATGCTTTAGATAAAAGAATTGTTTATTGATGATTATGAAGAAGTTTTCAAAATCCAGTTGCCTAATGAGGAAGAAAGAAGAATGTTTTTTGAGGACTTAATTGTAAATCAAGCTGCTAAAGCTCCTGCATCAAAAAACAGTGCAGGTGAGGCTATTCTACTTATAAAACTTTGCTAACTGTAAGTTAATAGCTATACACTATTTGCTTTGGTGGTAATTTTCTAGCGATAATTTGTCATACGCTTGTATTTGAGTACCGTAAATTGACTAAAAGTTTCTGATTCAATTAAGCGTGGCGGCCATTGGAAGTGCTGCCTGTAGCACCACCGCCTAAGCCTCAACAGCTGACTGAGGAAGAAATCAAACAACTGGAGGAGCAGGAGGAGGACACATTGCGTGAACTTGGGATTTTCTTAAGGGATGTGACTCATAGACTTGCCATTGACAGACGTTTCAGAGCATTTACAAAGCCTGTTGACCCAGAGGAGGTAAGTTAGTGTTGATCTGTAATACCATTTTATCTGTCTCTGTTCATAATTTGTCTGCGTGTGTATTTCTCAGTGTCTGTGTGCTCTTTATATGAAGGTTTGTCTTTGTTTTTAGGACTGTACTATTCCAATTTTTCAGCAAGCAAGCAATGAATTTTGCTTTTACTTTGCTGACTCCTTGAGGCTGTCAAATGTCTGTTCTTTAAGTAATCCGTGAAAGCCCCAGGTTCCTTCTAAAATGTCTTTTAGAACTTCAGAATATTTCAGTTGGAAGGGCCCTACGATGACCATCTACTCCAACTGCCAGTCAGACCAAATGCCAACATAGTTTGCTCAGGCAAAGGCCTCGATGTGTAGGCATGTTACAGCAGTGAAAAGAGCAGAGGTCTCTTTCTTTATAAACAGCATCTATAGGACTGTTTTAATAAAGCCTAAAGCTCTTTGACTGACTGTCAATAGTTTCTGTAAGAACAGAAGTAGAAGCAGCAGTTTTTAAAATAAAGGTTGAGTCTGTTCTCTGTTTCAGCTGGGGCTCCTCAGTACAAGATCAACCGTAAGGGCTGTGTAGTTTCTTCTTCCACCCATACGCTTCTTATGTCTCTCTCTCTCATTTAATTCATTGAGTAAGTCTGGGTGTCTCTTCCCTTCTCTGCCCCGCACGTGCTTCTGACCTCCCTGCTGCTTTTTTTCCCCTCTTCAGGCCTGTCTCTTCAAAGCCAGTTGAAATAGCCCTTCTGTTTTCAAGAACCTAACTGGTTAATTTCCACATCTTTGGAGGTGCCATAAATATTTGGGGGTTTTAAGTCCTTTATTTGACTTTATTAAAAGAATGAATTTTGGTAGATACTGTGTTAAATCTCTGAGCACATACATTTCATTTGTAGGTACCTGATTATGACGCAGTTATTAAACAGCCCATGGACCTGTCGGCAATTCTCTCTAAGATTGACTTGCACCAGTACCTAACTGCAGGAGACTTTTTAAGAGACATCGATCTAATCTGTAGCAATGCTTTAGAGTACAACCCAGATAAAGATCCTGGAGGTGAGGATGTGTTTTTATCCCTAATTTGGAACAATTTGAAAGGTATAAATTGATAAATGTCATCTGTGGACAGTAGACCTGGGATCAGATCATTTTAAACATCAACAGAGAGCATTTCTTGCCAGGAAGTAAATGTTGTAGCATTAAACTACTTGGGCATGCAATTGTGATAGAAGCGTTGATCAGTAACTAGTGCTTTTGCTTTAATAATTAACTTTTATCTTGTTACGCTGAAAATATTCACTGAGAGGACTTTTCAGAACCTACCTATGACAAGAGCAAAATCTTTCCAAGTAATCAAAGGATTTTGTTGGCTGTTAGAAAATACTCAGGTCTGACTGTAAAATTGCAGATCGTCTCATTAGGCACAGAGCTTGTACTTTGAGAGATACTGCGTATGCCATAGTGAGGGAAGAAATAGATGAAGACTTTGAACAACGCTGTGAAGAAATTCAAGAATCTCGTAAGAAAAGAGGTATGGTTTTTTGATACGAAGGATCTTAAGGCTTGTCTCAGGATTTGTAACCAACAACGCAAGACACAATTCTTTGCTATCTGTTCTTTATTGCAAGGTTGTAGCTCTTCAAAGTATGCTCCCTCTTACTACCGTGTAATGCCAAAGCAGAACTCCGTTCCTGGGTGTACGAAAACAGACCCAAAGTGTAATGAAAAAATGAAGATAGCAGCAGCACCTGTAGATGCCAGTACACCCCGCTCTAACAGTAAGTTGCATTTTATTCAGACTTCCTTGGAGAAGGTGCTAAAGTCACCGCTACCTTCTCTGTTCTTGTGACATAACAGGTTTCTCTGATGCCTGGTTCTTCATGCCAGAGGCGTTACGTTTTTTAATTTGTTTCAAAATGTGAGATAAATCCAGAGGTTGTTCATTCAATATGGTTCTGAAGTTCAAGTGCAGTGGTTGGTTTACATTGAAAGACACTGGCCCTGATGGCCCAACCGACATTTAATGGCTCCCAAGTTGCTACCTCTCGGAGGCAAAAATGTTGTCCATGGCAGTTTCTGAATACTCAACTAGTTTTTAGTTATACGAAACAGTATTTTTCCCTTCTCTGCCCTCAAACGTTGAACTCTGTGCCACCTCTTACTGTGATTTCCAGCCGAAGGGGGAAAGGGGAAAAATTAGGGAAGCAATAATAATAGACAGGGAGAGATCCTTATTTCCTCACTTTTCCTGTGAAAAGGACATGAAAGAACAAAGGGACTTGGATCTCATAGAGTTAAAACGCATGACGTGGTGTGAAGTTTCCTGGTCTCACTGGCATGACTGGGAATTTTGCCATTGCCTTCACCCACGTGCTTCGTGCTGCACTCCGTGAATACAAGGAACGGTGGGTTTTTCTGGAAGGCAAAAGTGCAAAGTTTGTTTTAAACAAGGTTAACTGCATCAGAAAGCATATGAGGTGTAAGTCTTTACGGACAATTTTTTTCTCCGGCAAATATTCCCTTAAAATTGCATCTTTAATGCTGCCCAACGTGCGGTTAGGCTTTTGAAGTTTACAGCTTCATAATAGATTGGAAGAAGGGCTCATCTCCAAACACTCTTCTGTTGTTTATCTGTATTAGTTCACGTAGTAAGACAGTAAGCAACTTCACCTAATAACCTTCCTTTGCAGTGATACTTCTTATCTGAAGGAAGAATTTTCTGCTCATAAAATCTTGAAGCTGCTGATGGTTTTGTGAATGAAATTCTGTAGCTGGCTTTTTAAAATCTAATTGCAAATTGACCTCGTTAACTTGCAACTCTTTCTCGAGACATACGTAGGGAGACAGATGATAGTACTTGAGCTCCTTTGATCCTTTTCCTTGTTAAGTCAAGTAAGATGAGGATGCTGGATTTTGAAGGAAGAACTGGTTTCGGTAATGTTTTGGATTACTTTTTCTGATACCTCTTTGTAGATGTGTCAAAAAGAAAACGCAGGAAGAACAAAGGGTCTTCAAGTATTGCAACCAAGAGGAGGAATTTCCAGTTCAATAAAGAGAATAAAGTTCCCGAAGACCAAAATGAAGTTGAGAGTGATGAAGAGACTCCAGAAAAAGGGTTTTCTAACATGGATCACGCTGAAGTTGAGTCCACACGGGATTCTTTTATGGAAGAAAATGAAAATGTACTTCAGGAACGACAGAAAAATGGGAATGAAAATACATCTGGGACAGAAAATGAGAGAGAGAGAGTTCTTGTGCCTAAATCTGCTTCTGAGAAGAGTATCATGCTTCCTGAACATTCAGGCCTAAGAGAGGAGAGCGAAATGCCAGATCACCAAACAGCAGAAAGTTCTGAAAACGGAGATTCAAACGGTAAGTGAAAGGTCAAACAGGTTATTTAGGTGGTTCTTCTTCCTGAGGATTACACTATTTGTTAGGCTTTAGCCTTCTTTAGTTCTGTTATTTCTGCAGTGTCTCTCCAAAATCAGCACACAGCGTTTCCTGCATAAGGATGCTGCCCCTCTAGTTACGCAAGCCAAAGTCGTGTTTTTCTGCAGCTGCTGGTTTCTTGATTCTGCAGTTTGTTTTTCAAATGGTACCTAATTGCAAAACGATCGTTGACCTTCTTTTATTGTATGAGTATCGTCGCAGTCCTGAGCAGCGTAAGTTAAAAAGCTGTACTTCAAGCGGCATGGGCCCAGAGTCCCCTGCAGAATACAAGACTTACATCCTAATGTTTGCAATGGAAGATGTGTTTCCTTAACCTTAATTATTTTGGAGTGTTACCGAGCAGTGCTGTTAATGGCAATGTGACTCTATTTTTTTTCCTGGTTTTACCCTGCCTTTTTCCTCTAGTGCATTTTTTTTGTGTCTAATTGTTACGGAGCAGTGACTTTTGCCAGAAAGTAAGTGAAAGTCAAGCATTTCTCAGTGAAAAAATGGTAGAAATCCTGTCTCTGTCATCGCAGAAAGCGACTGTATTCCAGGTACAGGATACTTCGCCGACACTGTGTTCCAGATAAACAGAAATGCTGACTTTAAGAAACTTGTGTCGTTCCAGATTCGTGGGTACGCCGTACGACTCGTGGGACACATTCTCAGGCAGAAGAGCAACAGGTGACGTGTGCCGATAAAGCCAAGGAAATTCTCACACAGCCAGTGAGTGTGGATTACTATGAGCTCAAAGTAAGTCTAATTTCAATTTTGTTAATACTGAAACAGGACGTTGCCTTGCTACGTGTGAATTAAGTCAGTTAACCAATGCCAATTAAAACAATTTATGGGAAGGATATAAAGCTTGTGAAAGAATTCAACCTGTAATGGACTCTGACTGCTGTGTTGCCGCAGCTGGTGTAGGCTGCTGTTCTTGATTTTGGTTCTCTTCCTCATCTTTAATTTAAAAGGGCTTGTTGAATTTGAAAATAGCCCACTAACAGCCTGCTAGTACTGTTGGTTCCTAATGTCTTAACAGTTGTTACGATGGATTTGGGGGCTGGGTTTTGGGTTTTGCATGTTTTCAGTTATTAGGAACCTGAAAAGAACCTTTATTTCTAGCAGTGATGACTCGAAACCTGAAGTTAGGTTGACATAAAGCTCATCAAGGATAAAATACTAATACCTACTTTTCTGAAATTCTTTCAAAACCCAGTGTGAGAATTTTACATTCCTACAGTTCCAGTGTTATAAGGGTTTTCCAGTCCCTCGTAGAAGCCGCTATCCTAGGCTACAGTTGGGGAAAGGGTTAAAAATGGCCTAGCTGCAGGGGGTAAAGGAGATTCCTTTGCGTGGATTGCAGAGGGTAGAACAAGGGCCTCATCTTCAGGGGATATTGCAGTGAGGAAGTTAGGAAAATTGCTAGGTTGGAGTCCTGGAGGTTGGCCAAAGCAGAGGAGGCCTGCTCTTTACCTGCCCTGACGAGAGAGGGAGTAGTACACGGCTGTTTCCCCTGTGTGGGGAGAATGGGACCAGATAGGAATCCCATGCGGTGCAGGGGCTTGCCAACACAATTTCTGTCACATTTTTAAGCTGTGACCTAATTTGTGGAGGTGAAACCAACTTTTTAAAGCTGGCTTCCTAAGGAAGCAGATTTCGGGGGCGGGGGGGGGGTGGGGGGTGGGGTTGTTGTTGTTCATGTCTGCTTCTGTGTGTAGAGAAGCCACACAGGTTTTTCAGAGAGTCAGGGTGCTAACAGTGTGTGCTCCAAAGTTACTGCCCACTGTGGAAATGGTACAGTAGAGCCCTTAGATATGTTTCAGCTCTGAGAGCTACAGTCATGAAACGCATCTTTTGGAAAATTTGTTTCATCAACATGGATGCCATTGGAACTAGCTGCTCGTACCAGGGAGCCTCTGTAGGATTCACCTGCAGTGAATAAGCTAGGTGAACCTCCAAAATGTAGCTGCTTGGTTTTGTTTGGGGGTTTTTGTTCGTTTATTTGCTTGGTAATAGGCCTAGAGCTTTATGAACGTGTAGAAACGCATGCGGTCATCTATGTGGCAGCAATTAGAAATCGTTTCACACGGGATGGTGACCATACACCTCTGTCGCATCCTGCCTTTTCTGTTTGCAGCAGCTGAAAGCACGCTGCGTGGGTTTTGTGCGTTTTATCTGCGGGTTGTGTAGAATGAAGTTGAGGGGAATACTCAGCTTTTGTGCTAGTTGATCTGAGGGAGGCAGAGTTTGACGACAGGCAGTTGTGAGGCAGTAATACTTTCCTTTGGTATGGCTGCTCTCTTAAGCTACATCTTCACAGCCTCACACAACACACAGGCACTGAATAGCCCCAGCAGTGGAAGAAGGTGCTGCCGCTAGTTTGTCACTGTCGTTTTCCCAGAGATGATTGCATTCGCATCTTTGGTAACAGAAAGGACTGTGTGCGAGATTGGTAATTTGCTACAGGCAGAGTCACTCTGCTAGTTTATCCACTCGTCAGTTTAAAGGCAGGAGCCAACTGAGGTAACTTTGCTCCCTGAGCTGCTTCAGACGTTTGAGCAGTGTGTTCTGCCAGCAGAGCTGTAGGCACACTACACGTTCAGCTAATGGGTAAAGGTGAGCACCCAAGGCTGCTTCTGTTTCCAGCTGGCACAGCTGGATCCAGAAGATTTGTAGCCTGGCTTCCAAAGATCCATTTTACAGTGCCCTGCATTGCAGCAACAGTTTCTCTAATAAAATGGAACAGTGGCTTTGCTGTGGCAGCAACTCTACCACAAAGTGGATTGTGTCATTCCCTGCTGTTCTGGAAGCAGTTGATTCACGATTAGGATTGTTGATGTGATAGATTGATGACTAATAAAATACTGTCTGAAATTTAAGCTTTCCTTTTTCCCGAAGTATGAAAAAGTAACTCCTTTTCTTCAGTTAAATCTTGTGAGATGTTTCGTCTGTTCTCTGAAGTGTCACTCATGTTTCATAAAATAAGAAAGTAGGATGTCGTTTGTGTTGTATTGTTATTGTTTAGCTTCTGAAAACATGAAGAGCCTATTCAAAGGATCTTGCACTATTCCAAACTTGTAGTTTCCTTTTTTTTTTTTTCTTCAGCAACTGTTGCGTTATGTCACGGCAGTAACTAAAAAGTTCAGTATATTTTGCATGGAAAAACTATACGCTGTTCTGAGTCAGTCCATATACCAACATCGGGAAGATTATGACAAAACTGAATTAGTGCAGGTAATTTTTTTTTTTTCTTACAGCACTTTCTATCACTGTTATGCATGTGTGTGTTAGGCATGTGTACGTGTGCACTCTGGACATCACGCTTCCTTAGCATTACTCTTTACTGCTTAGTTGCCTGTGTTACGAGGCTTTTTCATTTCCGTCTGGAAGAGGTTTATCCATATTGCAAACCCATTGTTGTATTTGGCATAATCGTTGGCAGTTTCAGCAGGAAATGGCTTGAACTGGAAGACAATGGGTCCACCCACACAGCCCTCTCAAAGCAGTTAACCTGAGTCTGTCAATAGTCCTTCTCCAGACCCTTTTTAGGGCTGGGGGGGCTACATAAGGAGGGTGCTTTCCCCAGTCTGTTGCTTCCTCTTTCTCCCCTTACAGGCAGTCAGACACGGTAACACTTCATAGAGTAGTCCTTCCCTTCCTGAAAAGAAATTAGGTATGAAACCTAACAAGAGTTTGAGACTTTTCTCTGGTCTCACCATAATCTCTTTTTAACAAGCATGGCTCGAGCATCTTTAATTTGACACATGGGGAGATTTCTGCCTCTGACGGTTTCATGTTAATGAGTCAAATTCTCTGTTCTTTTCCGCTAAGAGAGGATTTCTGAGTTGTCAGAAGTCTTCCGGAGATGCCCGTGGTCCCAGTCAGGCATTCCCAGCATTGAGTCGATTGAGATAGGTTGGATAGTCAGTTTTCAGATTCAAGATCCTTGAATCCCTTTGTCTTTGAGATGCTTGTGACTGAGAATAGAGAATATTCTTTATGCCTCTCAGCCTGCCTTAAAAAAGAGGAAGCCTCTTCTCTTCAGCTCGGGTCATCTGGATCTCTTCTTCCACATCAGAGAAGGAGTTAGAACCGATGTTCTGTTCTGATTGTGCAACAGGGAGGATTATTTGGATTCAGGGAGGCCGTTCCTGAAAAATGGGCCCATCTCTCATCTAGTATAATGATGTTGTTTAGCATGAGAAGGCATTTATTAATGTTATCTTGGGGCTTGTGAGGTTTTGTGGCTTGAAGCATTGAAAGTTGAGACTTGATTTCTTTGTTTGCTACTTCTACCTTTAGCTTTAACAAAAAAAAAAATCTCCTCTTCAGAGTGACACTGCAGGTCAGTCAGGAGCAAGCTCTACTGTATGAAGAGATAAGACTTTAACAAGTAAATATTCCGAGTGCAGAAAAGAATGTTTCCAGCTTTTAGTTGTGCCTTTTCAGGAACTGTCTCCTCTTTCTAACTGTTGGAACCGCTGTCGATACGGTTCCATAGTCTCTTGATACAGAACCACGCAGTCTCTGTAGTCTATTTGGGACACATAAGCATGTGTTTGAAGCCAGTGGGTATAGAAAGATGTTACGGTGGTGCTAGCGCATGTATTTGCTAAATCTTACTACCAGTGGTATGTGTGTACAGATCCTTTGTTATTTTTTATGAAGAAATAAACAGGGTTCTTAAGCTTTTGTTCATGCTGACTGCTAGTTTGTCTTTTTTTCTTATTAGGAAATGAAGAAAGAAATTGCAGCCTTCAGTTATGCTCGGTGTTGATTTCCACATACTTCTCGTCTAATGTTTTCTTTTCACTGCATGTTGTTATCTGCGCATAATTAATTCAATAAAGATTACTTCTACAGATGTTAAACAAATACATCTTTAAATTTGTTAAGAAAGCTCTAATAAAGTCCTTTAACTGCTTTTATTTGATATTTTCGTCCTATATATATTTTATGTGACATACTGCTGTGATTGCCTTTGGAACGCTGCAGACCCGAACATCTCCCAGATAACTGCAGTAGCTCTCTTTAACAGAAAAGGATAAACTTTTTCTCATCGTTTTCCAACTTGTGGGAATACGTTGTTCTGAACTAGTCTGTGGTGCTGTAGAGTCCATCGCATATTACATGAAGGTTTTAAACCAAGTCTCATTTTGGTACCTGAAAAGCAAATCCTTTAGAAACCTCTCAATGCAGTTGAGAGGTGGACTTTTTTAATTGTGTGATAGCACCTCAAGGGGCTTTCACAGAATTAACAACCTAAAGAAAGTATGTAGGAGAAACACTCCACAAACTTAAGAACTTTTGCTATGGCATATTTTTGCCTGTCCAAAAAACCTAACTTGAAACAAAGCAAAATTTACTGCTGTTAACTTTCTAAGGGAAAGTTTAGTCTTGCTCGTAATAATGACAATCTTCTTGATACTGGAGAATAGCATTTGAATGTCAATTGTTAGTTGCAGGTTAGGTGGCTTGTAGCTGAATTAACTTGTAAATAGTTTTCTAGTTACCTGGAGAAAATTTTATCTGTTTAGTACATAAAAGTGAATACATTGTTGGTGATAAAAATATTTAAGTCCAAGCAAAGCAATACCCCATTGTGAAGATGTATGCCTGTAATGAAGGCCTACTTGTATTATAGGTGATAAGAAACTCTTCATTATTACTTTAGGTAGAAGGCTAACGATTCTTAGAATGAGCACCTGCTACACATCATGAGAAAAAGGAGGAGCTACAAGACACTTCAAGGTCCTTATGTACATACTTGCAGAAAGGGAGGACATTAATTGCCTCCAGCAACATCCTTATCTTGGTGAGGCGTACAGCAAACAATTACCAACACCGAAATATTGAGAGACTAGGGGAAAGGTAATTTGGGCCAGGGTCCCCACGACCACCGACTCATAAGCCCCCTACCCAAATTATCCCACCTACTCAAAAGATAGAGGCGGAGAAAGGAACTGAGCATGCGTTCTAGTTTGCATACCAGGCGAAGAAATATGAACCAATTATTGTAACGGGGAGCGTACCACTTTGTAATCTTTGTAACATCTGTGTATAAATATGACAAGAGAACCAGCGTTAGGGGTGCCTGATTAGAGGAACTATCCTCCTGACACCCAGCGCTGCAATAAAGGAAATGCCTGCTTCTTAATGCTAAATTGGTGTTAAGGAGTTTTCTTTCATTCCCAAATTTCGGTGACAGTTTTGGCGACCCAGATGGGTCCAGGCTTTTGAATCTCGACGGATTCTGTGGGATCATAGGACCTCCAGCCGGCACCGAGGGATTCTCGGGGAGACCCTTCGATCCCCCGGACCGAAGAGTTCTGAGCACGTTCCCTGGGACAGGTAAAAGGCATTTCTCTTACTTTTAATTATGATCTAGAATTTTGGGTTAGAGGCCCCCTTAGTCTTCAGGTAAGTCGTGGCATGAGCTACGTGAGGGGCTACTGTACTATGATTTAAGAATTTTGTAAGAAGTTTTGAAAGATATTGATCGATTAAGAATTTGTGTTTTAATTGTTTTGTGTTACTTTTGTCGCTTTTGTCATTTGTCAATTTTTGTTTTGTGGGGGTTTTTTTTGTGGTATTATTTTGTGTCACTTTTGTCACTTTTGTCACTTGTCAATTTTTGTTCTGTGGATTTTGTGGTATTTGTGTTACGATGGGTAACAAACCTTCGGTGGATGGGAGAATAGTAAAGAAATCTCCCCTAGGGTGTATTTTAAAACTTTGGAAACAAATAGGAGGGGACCCTCGTATAAAAAGACAACTAATTGAATATTATAATCACTGGTGGCCGATATATAAATGGGATGATCAGGAAAAATGGCCCAAGAATAAGAATTTGGAATATAATACAATGTTACAATTGATGTTGTTTTGTAGAAGGGAGAAGAAATGGGATGAGGTACCTTATGTTGATTTGGTTTTTTTCACCTTGCAAAATCATCCCTGAGTGGCTGAAGGACTGTGGGTTTACCCTGCAAGACCCCCTGGCATCAGCATTAGAAAAGCAGGAAAAGGCAGCAGGAGGCTGTGAAGGTGTTGCTCTGCTTGTAGTACGGGGCAACGGGGTTTGAAGTGCGGGCGTGATGAGGAGGAGGATTTGGAATTACTGAGAGATGTTGGAGGTTGCATGGCTGGGTTTTGATAACAGGGAGCAAGAGAAGGAAATTAGAGAAGAGCAAGGAGAAAACGAACGAGAGCGGAGACAGGCACGGAGAGACAGGGAAAGAGAGGGGAACCTGAGAGCTGCACTGCAGGGAGCGTCAGCAAACAGCAACTTCAGGGGAGGACGGCAATCCTATGGGGGGAGAGGCGAGGCCCCTCCAGCACAAAAAACCAGCAATACCTTAGGAGATCATCAGTGTGCATATTGTAAAGAATTGGGACATTGGAAATGGGATTGTCAGAAATTTAAGGACCGTTTTAGGGGTCCTATGCTTATCAGTCCAGAGGTTCTGGAGGAGGCACGATACAATCAAGCAGCAGCTCCCTTTCCACGTCAGTTCCCCTTAACTAAGTCCTGAAGGGGACCGGGGGAAACCTCCCCAGCGGAACCCCTGGCTACAGTAGAGCTGGGAAAAAGGAAAATAGATTTTCTTGTAGATACTGGAGCGACTTATTCTGTTAAATACTTGTCAAAGAGAATTGAGCGATGATACAGTAAACATTGTGAGTGCCACAGGGAAAGCAGAACAGCGTGCCTTTTCCCATCCTTTAAATTTTAAGCTCGGAAAACAATGAGTAACTCACCAATTTTTATATATGCCTGAATGTCCTATACCACTCTTGGGACGGCACCTATGGAGTAAATTGGAAATGCAGATCACCTTTAAAGATGGGGAAGTTCAATTATTAATCCCTGAATCTCAAGCCATCGAGGCAAGAGTTTTGATGTTGCAGGAACAACCTAAGACTAACAAAGGAATTCCCGAGGAGGGGGAGAATGCAGTGACACCTTTGGTACGGGCTAGTGAGGTTCCAGGTGGATCCAGAAGACCGGAACCAGTAAGAATTATCCTTAAACCTGGAACAAATCCGGTAAGACAAAAACAATACCCATTGAGGATAGAGGCCAAAAAGGGATTAGAAAAGTTAATACTCAACTTTATAGAATATGAGTTGCTCATACAATGCGAATCAGAATTTAACATCCCAGTCTTACTTGTTAAAAAGCCAGGGGGTGAGGAATACAGGTTAGTGCAAGAGTTACGAGCTGTGAACCAAATAGCACAGGACATTCACCCAGTGGTGGCAAACCCCTATACATTACTTACAGCCCTCAAAGATGAACATGAATGGTTCACAGTCCTAGATTTAAAGGATGCCTTCTTTTGCATACCTCTCGAAAAACAGAGTCAGGCTGTTTTTGCCTTTGAATGGGAGAGCCCGACCACGAGATAAAAAACTCAACTAACCTGGACTGTGTTGCCTCAAGGATTCAAAATAGTCCAACAATCTTTGGAAACCAGTTAGCTAAAGAATTAGAAATATGGAGAGGAGACCATCCTGGAGGAGTTATGCTGCAATATGTGGATGATATTCTATTAGCAGCAGAAACCTGGGAGGAGTGTATACAAATGACTGTTGAACTTCTTAGGACAAGAAGGATGCAAAGTGTCCAAGAAGGCGGCACAGATTGCAAAACCAATGGTCACTTACCTGGGATTTGAGATTTTACAGGGCCAGTAGAGATTGGGAATGGATCGGAAAGAGGCCATTTGTCAGATCCCAGAACCGAAGACAGCAAGAGTTCTGAGGGCTTTCCTGGGAACGGCCGGATGGTGTCGTGTGTGGATATCCAACTATGGACTGCTGGTAAGACTTCTTTACGACATCTTGAAGGAGGCACAGGGAGAATACCTGCCTCGGAACCCTGAATGCGGCAGGCCTTTCGGAGCCTAAAAAAAAAGGCTTTGATGATGGTGCCTGCACTAGGGCTGCCGGACTTATCTAAGCCCTTCGAACTATTTGTATACGAAAGGCAACATCGCTTTGGGAGTATTGGCCCAGAAGATCGGGTACTGGAAGAGACCGGTCGGGTACTTCTCTAAGCAACTGGACCCTGTAAGTAAGGGACGGCTGGGATGTTTGCGAGCCGTAGTGGCCACCGTCCTATTAATACAGGAAGCTAGGAAATTAACCATGGGGCAAAAGATAATTGTATATGCACCCCACATGGTTACCACAGTTCTAGAACAAAAGGGGGGACATTGGTTATCCCCCAGCAGAATGCTTAAATATCAGGTGATGCTATTAGAACAAGATGATGTAGAGCTCAAAGTCACCTCTGCCGTCAATCCCGCTATGTTTTTAGCCATGAATGAGGAAAGTGAGGAGTCTTTGAGCCACGACTGTCTGCAAACAATTGAAGAAGTCTATTCCAGTCGCTCAGATCTGCATGACGAACTTTTGACTAACCCTGATTTGGAGCTGTTTACAGATGGTAGCAGTTTTGTACAGGATGGGAAACGAAGGGCTGGATATGCCGTTGTTACAACTACAGAAGTTGTGGAGGCCGAGGCATTACCATCGACACGTCGGCGCAGAAAGCGGAACTGATTGCGCTATGTCAGGCCTTGAGAATAGCTAAAGGTAAATGGGTAACATATATGGACAGACTCCAAATATGCCTTTGGTGTGGTGCACGCTCACGGAGCCATTTGGAAAGAAAGAGGATTGCTGTCAGCACAAGGATCTTCTATTAGACACAAAGAAGAAATTTTACAACTTCTCCAAGCTGTCCAGGAACCAGAAAAGGTTGCTATAATGCACTGCCAGGCACACCAGTTTGGGCAATCCACTGTTAATATGGGAAATCGTTTGGCAGATTACACTGCCAAGGAGGTTGCACAACAAGGTATTCTAGCACTAATCCCAGATAGAAGGATACAGCTACCAGGGACTAAGCCCTTTTACAGTGAAGTAGACCGTAAATTGGCATTGCATTTAAAAGCAACAGAAAATTCAGAAGGATGGCTGATAACCCCCAATGAGCAAGTTATTGTGCCACCTCAATTAATGACACAAATAGCTGAGGCCAGACATAAACAAACGCACTGGGGAGTGGAGTCTTTGATTGACAGCCTCCAATCACAAGTACTTAGCGTTCGAATGACTAAGATTATAAAATCAGTTACAGAGAAGTGTCCAGTCTGTTTAAAAAACAACCCTCTTAACCAAAGGAGGCCACCCCCAGGGGTTACTAGGCGAGGGAACTCCCCCGGAGATTACTGGCAAATTGATTTTTCTGAGTTACCCAGACAGAATGGCTATCGATATCTTTTGGTTTTGGTGGATACGTTTTCAGGATGGCCTGAGGCTTTTCCCTGTCGCACCAACAAAGCACGGGAGGTTGTTAAATGCTTATTAAAGGAAATAATACCTAAGTTTGGTGTACCAATTGGAATGTCCTCAGATAGAGGACCGCATTTTGTGGCTGAGGTTTTGCAACAATTAAGTCAAACCTTGAATATTACATGGGATTTACATACTCCATGGAGACCGCAATCTAGTGGGAAAGTTGAAAGAATGAATCAGACTCTGAAGAGACAAGGAAGTAAAATCTGTCAGGAAACAACATTAAAATGGCCCCAAGCCCTTTCTTTAGCACTTCTCCGAATTAGGGTACAGCCTCGGACTAATAAAAAGGAAAAATGCTTGCAGGTCTAAAGAGATATGTCACCTTATCTGAACCTCTGACCCTTGATACCCCCGTGCATCCCTACCAGCCTGGCGACCACGACTACATAAAGACCTGGAACTCTGAACCGCTAAAGGAAAAGTGGAAAGGCCCCTTCCAGATTCTTTTGACAACCTACACAGCAATCAAGGTTGAAGGAATTGAAACACGGATCCACTCTACCCGAGTTAAGAAAGCCCCCTTGGATCAGTGGCAAGTAACTACGGAAGGGCCTCTAAAAATCAAATTGAATCGGGTTTGAAAAAGTATGTCAAGTATGTAAGATGTCTTGCTCTGTTGGGACAGGTGTGGTCCTGTTCTGGGTATTATTAGCAGTTCCTTTACTCCCCAGTCAAGGGAACCAACAGGAGCTATGGTCTCAAGCCCATAAACAACATACTGGTATAATGGGGAATGTAGGCAAAGCTACCTTACTGGCAGGGGTAGTACATGGAACTGAGATGGTTTTAGAAAATGAATGGGGCTTGGAGGATGGTCATTGTGGGAAAATTCCCATAATTAAGGGGAAGGCAGGGAAAGAAATTAAAATAAGATGCAGAATGATAAATGGATCTACACATCAGAGGGCAAATAAGATCACTGTACGTAAGGCCACATCTTGTATAGGAGAAAGTCAAATTATGACCCAATGTATTTCTAGTACCTTAGATTGTTGGCATGATTTTATTTTGGTACAATCTGTGTACGTAATCTGCTTAGGCGTCCGTGATCAATTGGTGGCATTAACATTTAAATTTAAGATAAACATTATCGAACCTAGCATGACACGATCCCCTAGTCTAAGCCTTCCCACGACATCTGGGCCTGTGCCAACAGGACCCTCTGGACTGACTCCATTTACTTTTAGCATTGGTACATATGTCGTTAAAAATATGGGACAACAACAAATCTTATTAGATTCATTTTATTCCCTTAAAAGGGTAGAGTTGTCCATACAAATCAATATCGTCGAATTAAAACCCTTATGTTCCCCATTCTTGAGCACAGCCCATACTGGATGGCTGGCCTGGTTACATGGGCGGACTCCCACCTCTCCTAGAACACAAAGAGATCTAACTGACACTTTGGGAACAGGAATGGGAATATCGAACGGTATAGATGCTGAAGTCCTCGCCAATAAGTTAGCTGCTGCCACTAAGGACGTGCAAGGATTACAACATCCTCTTCGATCCTCCCTTTCAGCTTGAGGGGCAAATCAGTGGCTGTTATCAGATATATTGCCTCAATGGAAACAAATTAATGAGAACGACCATGAGATAATCCTGGAGGCCCTGGACACTGCCCAAAGTAATATCTCGTTAGCTCTTAGCTATATTCAAGCCCAACTATGGGTCCAGTCGGTGGCGTCAGCAATCATTAGAGAAGGAGAAGAAGGGGTCTTACCTAGTGAAGTCCATAAGGTCATTTTGGATAACGCAAATGAATTTGAAAAAGAATTCCAGTCTTGGTGGCAGGTAGTGAATGTCACCTACAAGCCCACCAACCATAGCGCCACAGCATTTGCACCGACTATATGAAATGCCTCAATACATACTATATACCCAGTCATTCCACTTGGACTAAACAAGAACGGAACTATACTTTATGCTCTTGAGCATAAGTGGTGGGATACTATGTATGGATGGTCGCCTAACGCTACTGGACTATTGAACAAAATGTTGCATCCGGTTATTGTATTGCTTTTGCTTGTCTTACTAGGCTTTGTTTTAACTACAGTTTTGTAGATTAACCTTTGGATAATGATGAAGCGCTTGATATAGCTCACAATGTTTACTAGAAGTACTGCTAATATATCTACTGATTTATATATGGCTCTGATAGAAAAAGGTGAAGGTGAAACTTTTAAGAATCTGAAAGGATCTGAAAAGTTTCAAAAGGGGGGAATTGTAGCCAAAAAGAAAGGCCTGCAACGAAGGCCTGCTTATATTATACATAATAAGAAAACGTAGCCAAGAAGAAAGGCCTGTAATGAAGGCCTACTTGTATTATAGGCGATAAGAAACTCTTCATTATTACTTTAGGTAGAAGGCTAACGATTCTTAGAATGAGCACCTGCTACACATCATGAGAAAAAGGAGGAGCTACAAGACACTTCAAGGTCCTTATGTACATACTTTGCAGAAAGGGAGGACATTAATTGCCTCCAGCAACATCCTTATCTTGGTGAGGCGTACAGCAAACAATTACCAACACCGAAATATTGAGAGACTAGGGGAAAGGTAATTTGGGCCAGGGTCCCCACGACCACCGACTCATAAGCCCCCTACCCAAATTATCCCACCTACTCAAAAGATAGAGGCGGAGAAAGGAACTGAGCATGCGTTCTAGTTTGCATACTAGGCGAAGAAATATGAACCAATTATTGTAACGGGGAGCGTACCACTTTGTAATCTTTGTAACATTTGCGTATAAATATGACAAGAGAACCAGCGTTAGGGGTGCCTGATTAGAGGAACTATCCTCCTGACACCCAGCGCTGCAATAAAGGAAATGCCTGCTTCTTAATGCTAAATTGGTGTTAAGGAGTTTTCTTTCATTCCCGAATTTCGGTGACAGTTTGGGGATCTGGACCCTGCGGCAATGTCCTCCCCCAGCGACAGCTCGGGACGCCCGAGGGAAACTCGGGGCTGGCGTCGGAGAAAAAGCCTTCACGGGGCTGGAGACGACGCCGTCCTTAAAACCCGCCTGGGTGCTCGGCGGGAGGCTCTACGCGGAGCCGAGGTTTGGCGGCAGAGGAGCGGGCTGCGAGGGCGCCGCTGCCACCTGGGAACTCCCGGCCTGTCATCCCCGTGCCTCCCTGCCGCAGCCGCTTCGCGCCGGCACCTCGCCCGACCGGAGGACGACGAGACGACGGTGGCCCCTGGGCTGAGGCGCTGCGGCGCCGGGGTAGGTAGCCACCCGCTGCCTCGGCGGGGCCGGGCCGCCCTCTGGCTGGTGTCCGCCGCCTGACGGGCGGGGCGGCGGAGCGGCTCGGCCCCCGCTCCCTGCCAGGGAGGCTGAGGCACCGGCCGCCGCTGCCCGGCCTCCCCGCGCACCCGCCCCGGGGCAGCGAGGCGCCGGGAGGATGCGAGTGGGCGCTGCGGGCGGCGGCGTCGGGAGTTCCCGGCTCACCCCCCGCCCCAGAAGAAGTGCAGTAGTTTGTGAGACGCAAGATGGCGGCGCGGTCGTGAGCGAAGGCGGCAGGCGGGAGGGCGGCAGGCGGGCGCGGGCTGAGGGGGCGAGGCGGAGCGGCGCCGTCAGGCGTGCTCCCCGCACGCCCGCGCTTGCCCCCGGGGAACCGGCCAGGCGCTCTCCCGGCGGGGACGGGGCACCGCCAGCGCTCTCGCCGCCCCGCGCCTCCCCGGGGCAAGGGCGGCTCCTGGCCGGCGGGGGCGGGCGGGCCGAGCCGGGCCCGGCGGCGGCGACCGCCCCGCTCGCCTCCCTGTTGTCTGGCGGCGGCGGCGGCGGCGGGCGAGCGGCCGGCGCTGTCCCCGCGGCCGGGGGGCATCTCCTGCCGGGGGCGGTGGGCTCCGAGCAACGTGGGGGAGCCAGGGTGGAGGGAGAGCCGGGGGTAACTTCGAAGTGGACTGCTGCGTGCTCCCCTCACACAGACACACACCCCCCCGGCCCGCAGGGGGGTTTAAACCCCTTCGAGTCCGAGGACGATCTCCTCTCCCCGTTCTTCCCTCCTCCGCCCTGTGCCAGCTGCGAAGCCGGGAGCCTGGGCGCGGCTTTGCTCGCCACAGGGCGGAGGAAGATTCGGCTGACTCGTCAGTCAGGGAGTCAAGAAGTTCAATCCCGGTGCCAACATACGGGGTTAGACCGGAGTTTTGAAAGATTGTGGCAATGAACCCAGAACACGAATTAAGCCTGAACTAGCGTGAACAGCTGGTCTGCTCAGAAAGAGCTGGACAGCAGAGGCCTGGGTGCTCTTTACCCACTTTTTCCCCGCGGTCCCCTGCAGAATGGCTGCTGTTTGGATGCAAACCACACCACGATCCAAAGTGGTACTGCAAATATCTTCAATACTGCTTCTGGGCTCTTTCCTCAGACCCCTAAGGTGCCCCCAGTGGTGCATTTTCAAGCCTTTCTCACCACCTCCCAAGGCCCTGGGATGAGCCAGCCAAGAGGCTGCAGAGGCACCGGGGCAAGCGCCCTGCTCCACTGCAAAACCACCATCCTCCCACCGATGGCTGCATCTCCCTCTGCCCGTGCCCGCTTCTCCCTGAGGGTGCTGCGGGCCCTCGCACCCGGTTCTGCTCACATCTGCTGGAGACAGCCCTTGAGACAGCCCTTGCCCAGCTGGGCGCTATCGCAAGGACCCTGTTTCGTGCATAACTTGCCCTCCCTCGTCTGCATCTCTTTGCTGGAGCCAGATGTTTACACTCGCTGCACATGCTGTCAGCTAGCCAGAAACACTAATATCCCCGTGGCAGAGCAACAAAGCCTTCCTAAGGATCCTCCGTGCCGCTCAGCCCGAGCCCTGCAGCTCCTGCCCTTCTGGGACCCCCACTGGCTTCGGTGGCTGCTGGGAGCATGGAGGAAAGGGGTTATGTCCTCCTCAAGACTCTTTATTTGCTTCATTTTATCATGGTTGCCTTTAATTTTGAAGGCGCATGACTATGAAGTCTACAAATCACTGGAATAATACTGTAGCTAATTTTATGGCATCTTTAGCACCATCCAAAAAGAAAATAAAAAAATCCAACAACCAACCAACTCCCCCTGCAACGGAGCAATCTAAATAAAGGTTCTTAGGCAATACAGTATTTGCCTGGATAGTCGTCAATGTTTCCACTGCCAGTTTGTCTTCCTAAAGGAACTAAGCTTTGGCACAGCTTATATCAGAAAAAAAAATAACATATTTAAATGTTTCCAAAGGGGTATGGGATGGAGGGGGATGATGTGAGTTAAAATCTCTAGGGGTGCAGTAAAATGTTGGCCTAAGAGCCTCAGAAAGGAAATGGCCTCAATTTACCTGTATTTACTTGCCCGTGATTGTGTCAGCATTGCAGGCAAAAAGAAAGGCCTGTAACGAAGGCCTGCTTATATTATACATAATAAGAAAACGTAGCCAAGAAGAAAGGCCTGTAATGAAGGCCTACTTGTATTATAGGTGATAAGAAACTCTTCATTATTACTTTAGGTAGAAGGCTAACGATTCTTAGAATGAGCACCTGCTACACATCATGAGAAAAAGGAGGAGCTACAAGACACTTCAAGGTCCTTATGTACATACTTGCAGAAAGGGAGGACATTAATTGCCTCCAGCAACATCCTTATCTTGGTGAGGCGTACAGCAAACAATTACCAACACCGAAATATTGAGAGACTAGGGGAAAGGTAATTTGGGCCAGGGTCCCCACGACCACCGACTCATAAGCCCCCTACCCAAATTATCCCACCTACTCAAAAGATAGAGGCGGAGAAAGGAACTGAGCATGCGTTCTAGTTTGCATACCAGGCGAAGAAATATGAACCAATTATTGTAACGGGGAGCGTACCACTTTGTAATCTTTGTAACATCTGTGTATAAATATGACAAGAGAACCAGCGTTAGGGGTGCCTGATTAGAGGAACTATCCTCCTGACACCCAGCGCTGCAATAAAGGAAATGCCTGCTTCTTAATGCTAAATTGGTGTTAAGGAGTTTTCTTTCATTCCCGAATTTCAGTGACAGCACGGGAGGGAGCAGAGCAGAGCAGGAGCCCTCACACACCCAGCCAGGTATCAGCAGCCAAGGTGTGGGTCCTCCTCGGGAAGAGCCAACTGCTGACGGTAGCGGTGAGGATATAATTTAACACCGCTCATTGCTAACGCCGAGGTGAGCTCAGCAAGCATGGGAGCTGCTACCCGCTGCACAACATTCTGCTGTGAAAAAAGCTGTCTCTATACGTCCGCACAGAGAGGCACGCAGACGTGCACGTGCAGATACCATTAATAAAAGCTGTCTTTCAGAAGCCTTCCTCTGTAGTGTAAGGAAGGTCAATGATTTTCTTGTCAGCAGCAGCTTTGCTTGAAGGAGAGCCTTTAGGACATGGCTCATCCTGTGGTGGGGAAGCAATGTTTCTGCATTAATCATGAACCTCCTTTCTTTTTTTCATGACTATATTCTGCCTGATGTAAGTATAGCCTGCCTGACAGTCTAAACACAGCCAGAAATGGTGTTTGCTTTATGGAGGAGGTGGAAATCCAAATAGAAAAGGATAGAGATATTCCAAGGGTCCTGTGTTGGGTTTGCATGGCAAGGTTTTGGTAGCGGTGAGGGTCTACAGGGGTGGGTTCTGTGAGAAGCTGCC
Source organism: Grus americana (assembly GCF_028858705.1). Taxonomy (NCBI): domain Eukaryota; kingdom Metazoa; phylum Chordata; class Aves; order Gruiformes; family Gruidae; genus Grus; species Grus americana. The sequence goes on from NC_072881.1 coordinate 1,150,545, forward strand.
AGAAGCTCCCCCTGTGTCTGACAGAGCCAATGCCAGCCGGCTCCAAGACGGACCTGCCGCTGGCCAAGGCCAAGCCAATCAGCGCCTCTGTGATAACATAGTTAAGAAGGAAAAAAAACAGAGAGCTTTTGCAGCCGGAGAGAGGAGTGAGAAGATGTAAGAAACTCTGCAGACACCAAGGTCGGTGCAGAAGGAGGGGGAGGAGGTGCTCCAGGCACCGGAGCAGAGATCCCCCTGCAGCCTGTGGTGAAGACCATGGTGAAGCAGGCTGTCCCCCTGCAGCCCATGGAGGAAGGATGAGGGGGTGTAGCGATTCCACCTGCAGCCCGTGGAAGACCCCACACCAGAGCAGGGGGAGGCACCTGAAGGAGGCTGTGACCCCATGGGAAGCCCATGCTGGAGCAAGCTCCTGGCAGGACCTGTGGACCCGTGGAGAGAGAGGAGCCCATGCCAGGGCAGGTTTGCTGGCAGGACTCGTGACCCTGTGGGGGACCCCACGCTGGAGCAGTCTGCTCCTGAAGGTCTGCACCCCATGGAAGAGACCATGCTGGGAGCTTTCAGCTGCTGCAAACAGAAAAGGCAGGATGCGACAGAGGTGTATGGTCACCATCCCGTGTGAAACGATTTCTAATTGCTGCCACATAGATGACCGCATGCGTTTCTACACGTTCATAAAGCTCTAGGCCTATTACCAAGCAAATAAACGAACAAAAACCCCCAAACAAAACCAAGCAGCTACATTTTGGAGGTTCACCTAGCTTATTCACTGCAGGTGAATCCTACAGAGGCTCTCTGGTACGAGCAGCTAGTTCCAATGGCATCCATGTTGATGAAACAAATTTTCCAAAAGATGCGTTTCATGACTGTAGCTCTCAGAGCTGAAACATATCTAAGGGCTCTACTGTACCATTTCCACAGTGGGCAGTAACTTTGGAGCACACACTGTTAGCACCCTGACTCTCTGAAAAACCTGTGTGGCTTCTCTACACACAGAAGCAGACATGAACAACAACAACCCCCCCCCGCCCCCCGCCCCCGAAATCTGCTTCCTTAGGAAGCCAGCTTTAAAAAGTTGGTTTCACCTCCACAAATTAGGTCACAGCTTAAAAATGTGACAGAAATTGTGTTGGCAAGCCCCTGCACCGCATGGGATTCCTATCTGGTCCCATTCTCCCCACACAGGGGAAACAGCCGTGTACTACTCCCTCTCTCGTCAGGGCAGGTAAAGAGCAGGCCTCCTCTGCTTTGGCCAACCTCCAGGACTCCAACCTAGCAATTTTCCTAACTTCCTCACTGCAATATCCCCTGAAGATGAGGCCCTTGTTCTACCCTCTGCAATCCACGCAAAGGAATCTCCTTTACCCCCTGCAGCTAGGCCATTTTTAACCCTTTCCCCAACTGTAGCCTAGGATAGCGGCTTCTACGAGGGACTGGAAAACCCTTATAACACTGGAACTGTAGGAATGTAAAATTCTCACACTGGATTTTGAAAGAATTTCAGAAAAGTAGGTATTAGTATTTTATCCCTGATGAGCTTTATGTCAACCTAACTTCAGGTTTCGAGTCATCACTGCTAGAAATAAAGGTTCTTTTCAGGTTCCTAATAACTGAAAACATGCAAAACCCAAAACCCAGCCCCCAAATCCATCGTAACAACTGTTAAGACATTAGGAACCAACAGTACTAGCAGGCTGCTAGTGGGCTATTTTCAAATTCAACAAGCCCTTTTAAATTAAAGATGAGGAAGAGAACCAAAATCAAGAACAGCAGCCTACACCAGCTGCGGCAACACAGCAGTCAGAGTCCATTACAGGTTGAATTATTTCACAAGCTTTATATCCTCCCATAAATTGTGCTTGACACACTGCTGTTCTTTGTGTGCCGCCGTGGAGCGTCTGGCTTCCTCTGCAGCCTCCCGTCGGGCAGCCTTCTCGTCTCCAGGCTGAAGAGACCCCGTCTCCAGGCCCCAGGGACCTCGGTGGCCCGCTGAGGGACTTCTCCTGGCGCAGCGGCTGAAGCTGTGACGCCATGTTGTCTTGTCCCCTTTTCTCGGGGCTCAGTGCAGAAGAGATGACACCCCTTCAGAAGGGGTGAGGGGTAGGGCAGAGGACGGGGGACGGGAAGGAAGCCTGCAGGCCGGCCAGGCGCGGAGGGTCAGCCTCCCGGCTAGCGCCGAGCGCGGAGGCAGGGCTGGCGGTGGGGCACTGGCCGGATGACCCTACGGCACCGCGTGGATGGTGGTGTGGAGGGGAGCCCTGGCACGATGTTGTGGTGCCAGGGGAGCCATCCTGGAGGTGGATCCACCTCCATCGGCTCCTCCTCGTCTTCAGGTGGATCCACCTCCATTGGCTCTGCACCATCAGCTACGTGGAAGAGGACCGCGTAGCTGATGGTGCCTCCCCTCTGACGCAGCCTCTTCCTCCGCGCCTCCTGCAGCTCCTCCTGTGGGCGCCCACACAGAGGTGAGCGCCCGCTCGCTTCGCCTGTTTGTCTCTTCATTCTTCCAACCACTGGAGAATTTGAGGACTCGAAAGCTCAGCGAATGTGGGACAAGTGCTGGGGGGCCAGTATTTATAGGGTCCAGAACAGAATGTGGTGAGGTAGCTTGTGACATCAGGAGGCCACTGTGATGGCTATGCAAATAGCCATCAAGGGCTATCCTGGCAGTTGGGGAGCCTGTGGCCTTAAAGGTACCCTACTGGGGGTAGGGGAGGGCGGCCCTTTCCTGGGGATCGCTCCCCCGTGTCCATTCCTAATGGAGGCACATTTCAGGGATCAGGTCTGAAATGTGGGTAAAGATTTTTCTGAGGAGGGATGGAGATGTTAGGACTCTACCCACCCAACCTTTTTGGCTCCATTTTAATGGTCAAGGGATTGGTAAAAATCTGTGTGAGCCAGACGGAGACTTTCCACCAACTTTGGTGGAGCTTGGATCAGGCCCAATGTGAGTGGGTTCTCCAGAGCTCGGGGAGAAGAGGGGGGAGCTTTGCAAGGTCTAAGTGGTCCAGAGAAATGAGGATCGCTCAGCTGCCATCCCCCTGGAATGAGCACACGGTTGTTTCCAGCAAAGGCAATCTGTTCTTTCCACTCCTGAACGTTTATTTGGGTCAGGGTGGGAAAATCCGATTTAGATGCCAAAGTCCCACTGGGGTGGTAAAAATATAAATACCACCTATGATTACGTGTGTATTCTGAAAAGTGGTTAGTGAGTGTGTTTATGACATTTGGCCACTCGCAGGGAGTTACTCTCTCTCTGCCCCCTCCCCTCAATTCACGTGCTTCCACTCAATACGAGTCCTGCCGGGGCCTGTAAAACCACTGCGGGGGGATGGAGCCAGGGCAATCCTGTACCCGGCTCCTCGCAGGGCTTCCCACAGCGCAGCCTGCAGAGAGGAAACCAGCTTCCGTGCTCTTGGCCCCACCTGAGCGAGCCATTGCACGGATGTGCTGTGATGCTTTCCCAGTGCTAAAGCTACATCATCTGTTCAGGGACCCATTTCACACCTCACCTACCAAGGATGTGAATTGTTCACAGCATCATCCTTGGACCCTTCTCCCCAACAGGAGCAGGCCACGTGTTTCATGGTGGCAGCGCTGAATTTGACCTGTGATGGATCAAGTGGGGCAGAGGGCAAGGAGGATGAGTGCTATGAAGATGCTGTTACCATCCTTCTACCAACCTAGTAGAAGAAGCCATTGCTGCTTTCTCAGGGTGGATGGCAATGGAGCCCTGTTGTGATGTGATTCACGTTTGGTTACTGGGAAAATGGAGAGGAGCTTTACCGACTATGTGTGAAGCCACATGACATCTAAAATCACAGCAGCTATCAATCCATCCCAAACCCGCAGTGCTTTGTGCAGAGCACTGCTTACAGACGCAGTTCTCAGCCTCTCCCAGCCCTGGCCAGACAGGGAACAGCAAGAACCCAGAGCAATTTTGGCACTGCTAGGAATAGATCGGATCCACGCTGTTCCAGCCCTAGAATGCATCATCTCCATCCAAGAGCTACAACTGCCCATCCCAGCGCTGTTCCTCCATGCATCTTTCCACTAGAGGAAACTTCAGCTGGAGAAGACGGTCTTTCTAAGCTTTGCATCCAAAACAACGTGATTACACCTTGGTTTCTGAGTGTTACGTAGGACAAAGGCAGCACGTCACAAAGCAGGGCCACTCACTGTGGCTTTCAAAGTGAGATTTACATTTGTATCGTGCCTTACGTACCTTGATCTTGTAGAGAGGGCTGGGATGTGTTTGCAGACTAGGTGGCCTGTGAACTGGGCAGATAGTCCAAAATAGTCCTTTTTTGGCTACTCAGAACTGCCAGTGGATTTGTGCCTCTCGTCCAAATGGTGCTTTCCAGCCCTGCACTCCCAACTTTGGGCCAGAGCCCTTCACAGTTGGCTTCTCAAGCCCCAGAAATGCATCTTATTAATTTGAATCGGTGCCGTCCCCTTCTCTCATTTACTGCTTATTGCAGGAGGCTTTGGTTGTGTGTGTGTCAGCATCAGGACGCTCTGAGCTCAAGGCTCCTGCCTGACGTTGGCTGACCTCTGCTGCCTCTGCAGCTTGGGACTGGCCTGGCGTTTTTCAGGCGGGAGAAAGGTGCTTCTGGTACTCTGGCACGATCAGAAAGCATCAGCGTTTGCGTTATAGCAACACCTAAGAGTCCTGCTGGGTTAAAACCACCAGCGTGAATGACTGTGAAGAACATGCAGGCTCCTGCTCCCAAGGAAGGTTATGTCTTTCTAGCTAGCACAGTCCCTTCAGATTTACTCCCCAAAACAGCCCCAGGCAACAATCCGTTTGGTCCTCATGTCTTCTGCAAGCACAGCAGCCCCATCCCCAGCAATGCACAGCAATCCAGAGTGAAAGAGGTGCCAGCACACAAATGGAAAGCAACCCTTGCGCCTGTGCTGGCAGCATCCGTCACAGGCTGGTGGCTGCGTGCGAGCTGTTGGTGCCAAAACAAGACACAAAGATGGTCCCTCACCTGCCCGCGCTGACGATGCTGCTCACCTTCAGCGTGCTCTGCGAAGCAGTGAAAGGCATAAAAGCAAAGTCAAGTCATCTCCCAGCCTGACTTGGGCTCGCAGGACCCCATGGACTTGCTCCCTTTTCTTCTGCAGCGAAAGCTGGCGTGCACGCTCCCAGATAACAGCTTTTACCAAGGAAACCCGGCATCTTTAGGAGGAGCTGAGAGGTATAAAAAGCAGGTGCTGTGCAAAGAAGACAGCAGAGCCTGCAAATGGAGAGTTCCCTCGCGGGCAGGTGGGAAACGCGTCTTGCTAGCAGGAAAGAGGGCTGGGGGAGGTTTGCTGACACCAAGGTGGTGTTGGTTACAGAGCTCGCTGATTTGCCTATTTTGTGACTCAGTGCACATCTCCATAACGTTAGCTCACCCACCTCCTTCCCCAGCCTCCAAGGAATTGCTTGTTATTTGTATTCGCGGCTAATTAAAACCTCTTCAAGCTCAACCCCCTGATTACGGAGAGAGGGCTGAGACCACAAGCAGAGCACAGTGGAGGATGCCACAGCCCATAGGCTGACCCCACACCACCCTGCAGACCCCACGTTTGCAGTTAGGGCATTATTTACTCTGCTACTAGCAATGCTCTCTTAAAATATATTGAAGGAGAGATTGGGAAAATGAAGTGTATGAGATTTAGCTCGCACTAGAGGATTTCAGCATCCAAGAAAGCCAGAGTGTCCAGTCCCTCAGACTTAATAGAAACCTCCTGCTTTATTAATGTTGCCTTATTTTTTATTTTTTTTTTCCCCTTGTCCACAGGTCCTGGGCAGAAAGTCAAAGCTGTATTTGAGGAACTTTCCTGGAGGTTTTCATTAATAGCAGGGCCAGCCAGGGAATCCACTGCAAATGTAAAAATAATAGATTTGAGAGCCCTAAAAGGATGGAGATTTACTCACTGTGGAAATATTAGGGAGAAAGTAGGAGCGGGGCATTCCCATGGCTCGGCGTTGCCTGCCTGTGAGCTTTGAAAGCTGCCCGAAGGCCAAGGAGATGCTGGGGAATGGGAGCAGGAAGGAAGGTTGCCTCTGAGCGGCACGGCAAGGCAGCTGCGGCGGCTCTGCTCAGCACTGATCTTCCACTGCTGGTGGACATGCCTAAACATAGGATCGTTTCAGGTCCTTCCCAGGCTAAAGAGAAAAAGGTTAGGTGGACAGAGAAGATCTGCTCCTTGTTCACACCTTGGAGATGAAGGTGCAGGGTGGTGCTGATCCTCAGCAGGTCAGGAGGGACACGCAGAGATGTGCGCAGGAGAGAGGGATGCTGCTTGGTGCGAGAGAAGGACAACAGCATCCAGTTCTTGTGGGGCTGCTGAGACCACGTCCCTTGCTTCCAGCTGACTCTTGCCAACAGGACTGTAACCGTGGGATAGGGGCCGTGAAACAGAAACTATAGGATCAGGTTGAGATAATTAGTTTGTAACCAAGGTAATAAGTAATGAAGCTCACTGACCATGGCAAGGTACAATGCTGCTATGTCCCATGTACAGTCCCTACCAAACTGAACAATAGGTTTGGAGATGTTAATCTTATGAAGTAAGTCGTTATGGACAGGTGCATCCACAGCAAGGATACTGCGCATGCCTGCATGAAGAAGGTCACGCAGCGGGCACGGTTGCGAGACCACTGACGACCACCAGAGACCCTTGAGGACCACCGACTCAAATCACTGAGCATGCGTGATGGGGAGGAGAATATGGAAATGGATTCTAAGAAATGATTATCATAGGACTGCCTTTTCTGAGAAAAACGATGAATATGTATGTTTTGATCCTACATAACCTGTGTGTTGGTGATCACCTGGCATGCACGTTGGGTGGAGCTATCCCCCGTGCATCCAGCGCTGCAATAAAGAATGCCTGCCTTTTAACACTACATTGGTGTTACGACATTTATTCCCGGGTTTCGGTGACAGTTTTTGGCAACCCAGATGGGACACTGCTTTTGAACCTCGACGGATCTGTGGGATCGCAGGACCTCCAGCCAGCACCGGGTAATTCTCGGGGAGAACCTCCGATCCCCGGACCGAGGAGCTCTGAGCAAGACCCCTGGGAGAGGTAAAGGCATTCTTATTTGATCTGAATATTTGCACGAGTTGAAGGCCTTATTCAAGGAGCCCCGTGGCTCTCACCACCGCGACGGGACAGGCCCACACCAGGAGCATGAGAGGCCTGCTCGTAAGGCGCGGTGAAAGCTGCGCAGAGTTGGGCTAGGGAGACGTCTCAGGGAAAAGTCTCTGCTAAGCGAAAGCCTGTGGAGCAGGGCCCAGAGGGGAGGGGAAGCCTCCAAGGTTGGGATTTTGGGTGGCAGGAGAAATCCCTGGGATTTCCGGTGGCAGGGGAAATCCCTGAGGGAGCTCTAACACGGGTTGGGGTCCCTCTGACTGAGTGCTTGTGATAGTGCACAATCACAACCACTAAGTCCCTGCGAGATGGGCACTTTTCCAAGTAAGAAACCAATCCCACGAAAAACACCACTGGGATGCATTTTGGAGCACTGGAAAGATCTGGGAAGAATTGATCCTTTGACTCGGGAACAATTGATTGAACATTGTGATCACTGGTGGCCACCGTATACTTTAGAGAGTGGGGAAAAGTGGCCGGAAAATGGGACATTGCAGTATAACACAACTTTGCAATTGATGCTGTTTTGTAACAGGGAGGGTAAATGGAATGGAATGGCATATGCAGATCTGTTTTTCACACTGCGAAATCATCCGGAATGGCAAAGGCAATGTGGATTGGTTTCACCTAGTTCTGCGGTAATGGCATTAAAGGGGCAGGAACCTGATAAAAATTTGGCAAAGGTTGCTCGGCTTGTGATATTGGTAAGCGGTGTTTTAAATGTGAATTTCAAGCAGATGATGTTGAATTATTGGTTGCACCTCGTAGTAGGCTAGGAAATGATCAGGGGGATGAAAATCTGGAGGGTAATAATGCTTCCGCCCCTCCTGTAGAAGGGGAGGCGGAAGGATTCAGCCTGGTTGCTGGGAGGACAAGGGGAAGAGGGGGAGGAGACGGATTCACTCCCCTCCAGGCCCCTCTTCAACAGGCGGTTGGTAATGAGGGTCCGGTAATGGTAAAAGTTCCCTTCTCAATAACTGATTTAAGAGCATGGAAAGAAACTGCGGGCACTTATCGGGATGATCCTGAAAGAGTTGCCAAAGTAGTTGAAACAATAATCAGAACCCAAAACCCCAATTGGGAGGATTTGCAAGTAATGTCGGATACTTTGTTGGAAGATATTGAAAAGAAAATGGTTGAATATGGCCAGAAAACAAGTAGAAGGAGCTCATGCTAATGGGATTATACAAGGGACAGTGGACCAGAATTTTCCACCTACAAATCCTGAGTGGGACCCTAATCAACCGGGGCCCAGAGGGATGCTGACTAGATCTCAGAAGTGGATTTTGTTTGGCATTAGACATGCAATGCCAAAAGCAATTAATCGGTCTAAACTTTATGAAGTGAGACAAGAATTAAATGAGTCCCCTTCAGCCTTTATGGAAAGACTAAAGGCGACTGCTAGAAAATACACTAATTTGGACCCAGAGAAGAAAACAAACCAAAAAACCCACAAACAAAACCACAAGCAAACAAAAAAAAACCCGCCACAGAAGAAGCTATACAATTGGCCTCTATATTTATGGGACAATCAGCCCTAGAAAAAACTCCAGAAACTGGAAGGGGCTGAGTCCAGAGACTTAGGCGAAATGCTTGAAGTAGCCTGGCCTGTGTATAACAACAGAGAAAAAGAAAAAGAAGTCAGACAAATGTGAAGGGATGGAAAATTCTGGCAATCTTGACTGAGAATAATAAACATGTAAAGCAAAACTCAGCCATAAATCAGCAGAGGTTGTTGGTGCGAGGGGACGAGAAGAGAACTGGCCTTTCTTCAAACTGTTTTAATTTTTGTACATGCCCGAATGCCTGTTGCCTTTATTGGGACGAGATCTATTAAGCAAATTAGATGCGCAAATAATTTTTAAAGATGGAGAAATTAGATTACTAACACCAGAATTAAAGCCATAGAGGCGAGAGTGTTTATGTTACAGGATTCCTCCAAGGAGGAACAGAGTCCAGAAGAAGTGGTGGACAATGCAGTAACCCCTTTGGTATGGGCAAGTGAAGTTCCAGGACGATCCAAACTGGCAGAACCGGCAAAGGTGACTTTAAAACCTGGAGCCAAGCCGGTAAGACAAAAACAGTATCCTATTAAGTGGGAGGCTCGGAAGGGATTAGAGGGATTAATTACAAAATTTTTAGAATATGGGTTGTTAGTAGAATGTGAATCAGAATACAATACCCCTATATCACCAGTAGGGAAATCAGGAGGCAAGGAATATCAATTAGTTCAGGATCGAAGGGCCATAAATCAGATAGTTCAAGATATACACCCAGTAGTGGCCAATCCATACACTTTACTGACATCTTTGAAAGAGGAACATAAATGGTTTACTGTACTGGATTTACAGGATGCCTTCTTTTGCATACCTCTGGATACAAAACGTCAAAGCATATTTGCTTTTGAGTGGGAAAGTCCTGCTACAGGACAAAAAATGCAACTAACATGGACTGTACTTCCGCAAGGATTTAAGAATAGCCCCACGCTATTTGGAAATCAATTGGCAAAAGAGTTAGAAATGTGGAAGAAACAGAATCAAGGAGAAGGTACACTGTTGCAGTATGTGGATGACATTTTGATAGCAGCAAAAAGCAAAGAAACATGTTTTGAAATGACCATCAGTTTATGGAATTTCCTGGGCCAAGGAGGATACAGAGTTTCCAGAAACAAAGCCCAGACAGGGAAAGACGCAGTGATTTATTTGGGATTTGAGATATCTCAAGGACAGAGACAATTGGGAAATGAAAGAAAAGAAGCCATTTGTCAGATCCCCGAACCTAACAGTCCAAAGGAACTGAGAGCCTTTCTGGGAATGACTGGGTGGTGTCGGCTCTGGATTCTAAATTATGACCTGCACGTGAAACCCCTATATGAAGCCCTGAAGGAATCCAAAGACCAATACCTGACTTGGACACCTGAATGCCACAAATCATTTAAAGAACTCAAAAAGGCATTAATGATGGCCCCTGCATTGGGTTTACCTGATCTAACCAAACCTTTTGAGCTGTTTGTGCATGAAAGGCAACATCTGGCCCTTGGAGTGCTGGTGCAACGGCTGGGATCTTGGAAGCGACTGGTGGGGTATTTCTCCAAACAACTTGACAACAAAATCCTACCGAGAAATTGGGACATGATTGCCTGCTGACAATTGAACAAGTTTATTCCAGCAGGCCGGACCTGAAGGACGAACCTTTGAAGGATCCTGATCGGGAACTGTTTACGGACGGAAGCAGTTTCGTGCAAGAAGGGAGGCGAATGGCCGGGTATGCTGTTGTTACCACCGACGAGGTATTGGAGTCAGGGACACTACCTGCAAATATATCAGCGCAGAAAGCAGAATTGGTGGCGTTAAAGCAGGCTTTACGGATGGCAGAAGGGAAAAGGGTAAACATTTGGACGGATTCCAAATATGCATTTGGGGTGATCCATGCTCATGGAGCCATCTGGAAAGAAAGAGGACTGTTATCGGCCCAAGGATCACCGATAAGGCATAAGGAGGAAGTTCTTCAGCTCCTACAAGATGTGCAGAAACCAAAGGAAGTGGCTGTAATGCATTGCACCGCTCATCAATTTGATGAGACGGTAATCGATTGGCGGATAAAGCTGCAAAGGAGGCTGCAGGACAAGGTATCCTTGCACTAGTAGCAGTAAAACAGATGAAAATTCCAAATTTCAAAGCAAGATACAGCAAACTAGATGAACAATTGGCAGAGCACTTAAAAGCATCTCAGAATAGGGAAGGATGGTGGGTAACACCAGAAAATCAGGTAATAGTAACTCCGCAAGTTATGTTAGAACTTGCAAAAGAGAAACATGAGCAGACACACTGGGGTGTAGGTGCTACGGTTACAAGTTTAAGAACATCTGCAATGTGTCTAGGATAGGAAAATATGAGTGGAAGTCTGGAAAAGTTACAATTTCAAAACTTCCAAAGGGGGGAAATGTAACCGTGGGATAGGGGCCCTGAAACAGAAACTATAGGATCAGGTTGAGATAATTAGTTTGTAACCAAGGTAATAGGTAATGAAGCTCACTGACCATGGCAAGGTACAATGCTGCTATGTCCCATGTACAGTCCCTACCAAACTGAACAATAGATTTGGAGATGTTAATCTTATGAAGTAAGTCGTTATGGACAGGTGCATCCACAGCAAGGATACTGCGCATGCCTGCAAGAAGAGGGTCACGCAGCGGGCACGGTTGCGAGACCACTGCCAACCACCAGAGACCCTTGAGGACCACCAACTCAAATCACTGAGCATGCGTGACGGGGAGGAGAATATGGAAATGGATTCCAAGAAATGATTATCATAGGACTGCCTTTTCTGAGAAAAACGATGAATATGTATGTTTTGATCCTACATAACCTGTGTGTTGGTGATCACCTGGCATGCACACTGGGTGGAGCTGATTCCCCGTGCATCCAGCGCTGCAATAAAGAATGCCTGCCTTTTAACACTACATTGGTGTTACGAGGTTTATTCCCAGATTTCGGTGACACTGGGAAGAGACTCAGGCAGCTACCGGCCATGGGTCTGCTTCCACCTTATACAAAAGTCCTCTGGCAGCTGCCTTGCAGGAATCTGGAGGAACTCTCTTACCCAAGAGTTCTGCTCCCTCCTGAGGTGGCCAACAGACACTGCAAGTCCTGGCAGGAAGCCTGAGCCACTACAAACCATGGTCATCCTTGCAACAGGAGATAAAAACTTTTTGAGTGGGTACCTTTCAGGAGTCTGCGGAGAGAAAGCAGACTGCACCCCACCAGAAATACTTTGCAGCCACAGGGGGGGCGTGCTTCAGCCCTGAGGAGGCAAGACCAACGGAAGAACTACCGCTGAGGAGCTCCTGGGGCACAGGACGCCGAGGGGTCCGGGAGAAGCCGAGGGGTCCGGGAGAAGCCGGGGGCTGGACGGGCCGGAGCGGCCGGGCCTCAGCTGGGGACGGGTCGCTCCCCTCAGGCCTTCCCACCTCTCTGCCGCCTCCCCAGAGCAGCGCTGGGATTGGGCACTGCACGCAGAGCTCTGAGTGGCCGCGCTTCCCACGGCAGCAGCCGATTGGCTGCCGCAGTGCCGGCCGGCTGGCCGGGGAAGGCTCTGGGCTGAAGGCGGGCAGGGGGCGGTTGTCATGGCAGCCTGGCCCGGCCCAGCCCCACAGCCCTGGCTGACGCCACCAGGGACGTCAAAAGCACCTCCAGCAGCCAGGGGCCTGATCCTGCCCTCGCAGATAATGCTGCAGCTCCTGCTGCTGCGAAAGGCAGGATGCTAAGGGCAGCCCACCTTGCGTAGAACAACAAACTACCGCAGACGAGGCCTATGGCTTCAGACCATAGAAATATGGCTTTGTACCCTCAGAACAAGTCATTAGGATCAAAACAGGAGGATTTAGTCCCCCAAAATGAGGCTTCAGGACCTCAAAGTTTGGGCTTGGACCCTGGAAATGAGGCTTTCGGTCCTCAAAGGTACTGAGCGCTTGGGCCCTACAATGAGGCTTTCAGCCCTTCCAATTAGACTGTAGGCCAGGAAGAGTTAGACCCCAAAATGAATATCTCGACCATAAACGTGACTGTTTGCACACTCCAAATGAAGCTTAGGCCCTTAGAAATGACTCCTTTTACTCTCCAAATAAACCTTTGGACCCTAAAACTCAGGATTTGCTTTTGAGGTGAGGGCTTGGACCCTGCAAAGGAGCATTTAGGCTGTCAAAATGAGGCTTGGGACCCTTAAAATGAGTGGAGGGATCCTAAAAATGAGGCTTTGGGCCCTGAAGAAGAGACTTGCAAACAGAAATTGTGCCTTTAAACTCTGAATGTGAGGCTTTGGACCCTAAAAATTACTATTTGGACCCGATAAATGAGGCTTAGAACCCTAAGAAGGAGGCACTGGGCCCTGAAACTGAGAGTTTGGACCCTCAAGCTTTGGGATTAGAAACCAAACCCAAGGATTTGGACAAGAAAATGAGATTTTGGACTCCAAAAGAAAGATCTGGGCCATATAAATGAGGTTTTGGAGCCTCCAAATAAAGCTTTGGACCCTAAACCCCAGCCTTTGATCCCTAAAAAGAGGGTTTAGTCCCTACAGATCGGTATTTGGCCCCTCAAAACCCAACTTTGGGCCTTAAAAATGAGGCTTTGGAGCACATAAAGGAGGCTTTGGTAACTCCATATGAGAGTCTGGATCTGAAAATGAGAGTTTGGATTCTTTACATGCGGCTTTGTACCATCACTTGTGGCTTTGTAGCCTACAAATGAGGCTTTGGACCGTGAAATCGGGGTTTGTGTCCTGTAATAAGGATTTGGACGCTATAAATGCAGCATTGGCTCCAAATCATGCGGTTTGGGAGCTTCGACTCTCAACATCTGAGTTTCTAAACTAAAACTGAGGCTTTGAACTCTAAAAATTAGGCCTGGTACCCTAAAAGGAGGCTTAAAACACTACAAATGAGTCTTTGTATGGTGAAAATGAAGATTTGGATCTGAAGCAGATTCTTAGAGCCTTAAAAACAAGGCTTTCAGTCCTGAAAAACATGTTTGGACCCCGAAAATGAGGCTTTGAACAATGAAAATGAGGCGTTGAGCCCCAAAATGAGGTTTTGTTTTCTGAAGCGAGGGTTTGGATGAATAAATTGACGCTTTGGACCCTAGAATTGATGCTTTGGACTCTATAACTAAAACTTTGAAACAAAAAATTTTGCTTTGGGACCTAAAACGATAGTTCAGACTCTATAAATGTAGCTTTGGACCTTAAAAAAAGTGGGTTTGGCCCTAACGATGAGCATTTACACCCTTAAAATGAAGCTTTGGGCCTTAAAAATCAGTCCTAAAATAAGACTTTGATCTGTAAAAGAGGGGTTCGGACCCTGTGAATGAGAATTTGGACTGTAAAAACAAAGCTTTGAGCCCTATAATGTAAGGTTTGGAAACAAAAATGAGGCTTTGGACTCTGAAATGAGCTTTTGTGTCTTCAAATGAAGTTGGGATCCTAGAACGGAGGCTTTGGAAGTGAAAACTGCGACTTTGACCCTGAAAATGATGCATCAGGTCCAACTGAAAGTTTTTGGACCCAAAATGAAGATTTGGACCCTAAAAATGAGGCTTTGGACTTTATAAATGAGAGTTCTGGCCATCAAACTTGAGGTTTGGAAAACAAAAATACGACTTTAGGCCTTAATAATGAGAATTTGGACACAAAACCCATGAGGCTTTGGACCCTGAAAATGAGGCTTTGGGCCCTAAAAATTACAGGCAGTATCCTAAAAATGAGGGAAATGGGGCTTTAGGAGCTGAATTGAGTGTTTGGACGTGAAAATGAGACTTTGGACCCTAAAGCGAGGCTTTGGACCTTCACAGTCGGACTTGGGTCATTGAAAATGATGCTCTGGGCCCTTCAGATGAGTCTTTGGACCTTAAAACTGTGACTCGGAACTTCGAAGTAAGCCTTTGGACCCTAAAAACAAGGCTCTGGAGCCAAAAAAAAGGGCTTTGGACCCTGAAATGAGGCTTTGGAAGCAAAACCTAAGACTTTGGAAAGGAAAATGAGGCTTTACACTCTAAAAAGAGGATTTCTGCCCTAAAAATGAGGTTTTAGACCCAAGAAATGAAACTGTAGCCTGTAAAAAAGTGTCTATGCGTAATAAAAGACAAGTTTGAAGCCTGAAGTTGAGGATTTTAGCCCTCAAATGAGGCTCTGGGCACTAATAAGGATGGGTGAGATGCTACGAATGATGCTCTGGACCCTGAATACGAGGGGAACCTCTTGGTTCCTCTATGGCCCCACAAAATGAAGCTTTGGTCCAGAATACAGGGCTTTGGGCACTCCGTGGAGGCTTAGAGCTGTAAAAGAGGGGTCTGGGCCCTCAAAAGGAGAGTTTGGAGGGGTTCAGCCTTGAAAACGGGACTTTGGAAAGGCAAATGAGGTTTTGAATGCTGAAATTAGCTTTTGTGCCCTAAAATGATGCTTTGGTACCAAAAGCTAAGGTCTTTGGAGGCTTAAAACGAGGCTTTGGACATGAAACAACTGAGACTAAAATTTTCCCTAAATGAGAAGTTCGGATGCTAAAATGAGGCTTTGGACTCTAAAAATGAGGCTTTGGACCCTCCGAAGTGTGGAGTGGATCCTAAAAATAATCCTAAGACTAAAGACTGAGGTTCCTGAAAATGAGGATTTGGTCCCAGCAAAGGAGCCCTCGGGCCCTTAAAATGGGGCTTTGAACCTTTGAAGTAGGGTTTGGAACTTAGAAATGAGGGCTTGTTTCCTAAAAACGAGGCTTTGGACCTTAAAAATGACTATTTGGACCCCCAAAGGGGTAATTTGGGCCTTTAAAAAGTGACGCTTTGGGCCCTGAAAATGAGGCTTGCCTCTTGAAAATGAGGGTTTGGGCTTTAAAAACGCGAGATTGGACCATTAAAAATGAGGGCTTGGACACTTGTATGAGGCTTTGGACTCTGGAAATGCCGATTTAGGCTCTCAATTGAGGCTTTTGGAGCCTTAAATAGGTTTTAGTGCCTTGAAGATGCAGCTTTGGACAATAAAAACATGTAGATGCTTTGTGCTGTAACCACGATGGTTGTGACTCAAAAATGAGGCTTTGGAAGTTAAGAAGGAGAGCTTTTTACCCAAAGGGTGGGCAGCTCTTGTAGCCAGAGGGACAAGACTTTGGTGGTGTTGATACCTCCCTCCGTTGGGCATGTCCTTGAGCAGCCTGATGGGACCTGCTCTGAGCACGGGGTTGGGCTGGAGACCTCTCGATGTCCCCTCTGACCAGAATTATTCCATGATTTTGTGATTTCCCTCAGTAGAAAGACCTGATTTGACACGCTCAGCTAGACAGGGGGACATTACAGACTCCCCAGCGAGAGACACAACTCAGCCCAGCACTGAGCTCCTGGTTCTGGGCAGATCTCTCCATTTTGGCACTTCAACAATGTGTTCAAATTTCCAGCCTGGCACCCCCGGATCTCTTGCAAACCGGTGCAGAAAGATCCGGCCCTGCAAAGTGGCCTTTGGCTTGGTAGACCCTCATCATTCGGCCCTTCTCCCAGATGCTGGAGGGGTCCTAAGTAGAAGCTTCCTTTAAGGACGGTTGGGTTCCTGGGTTGAGTAGCATGGATTTGGGCAAGGAGAAAAATGCCAGGTAACAGCAGGGGACACGACTGCCATAGCGCTGGGACAGGAGATGGGCCTTCTGTCACTGCAGGTGGCCCATGGGTTGGCCAGAGGGCCGATCTACTTGGAGGATTTCAGAAGTAGAGCCAAAAATAGAATATAAATTGGATAAACGGGGAGATAAATAGGATGGTAAAGAGATCTGGCTCTACCCCAAGTGGAAGTAGAAAGTCCAGCCCAGTGGAGCTGGGCTCAACCTTGCTCTCGTGCCTTCCTCGTTCCCTTATGGCCCTGGGTGAAAGCTCAGGTGCCTCCACTGCTCCTGCGTGTAGGTGCCCTTCATGTCTCCCCAGCTGCACTGGTATCCTCTCCTTTCCCCTCCAGGGACATTCAGTGCTTCGCTACATAGCTCCAAGTGCCCGCTTTCCCTCTCTTGCCCCAGAAAGCTGGTTTCTTTCCATAGCAGCCATGCAAAAGGTCCCCTGGATGGAAAAAGACCTGAGGAAGGTCCCTCAGGTGGCCTTGCTTCCAGCGCCATGTTGGGCTGATCTCAGAGCCATGGCCAACTGTAAAACCCCTCTCCCCTGTTCCGGTCAAGGACCATTGGGAACAACAGAAGAGTCGACGCTTTTTTTGCAACTTCTCCTTTGTGCTTTTATTCATCTCCTTCCTGGGCTCCTCGTGTTCTGAACACAGATGGGTTTCTGCAAAAGAAGAGAGACTCTTCTCAAACAATACTGCAGGTTTTGGGAACTCTTTCCCCACACGCAGACCCCTTAGATGGCTTCAGGTGAGGACACTGAGCGGAGGGCAGCCGTTTCTCTCCCTCTGCAGCTGCTCCAGCAGCAGCGGTTTGCTCCCAGGCTGTGCCAGACCCACCCAAAAATCCTTTCTCTTCCCACCAGGGATCTAAAGCAGCAATGAGCTGGGAAGAAAGAGTCCCCTCTCCGGCCCAGAGCAGCCTTGCGGTTAGTCAGGCCTTCCAAACACAGCCAAGTAACATGGCCTTGTGTGTTGCCTGAGGCTACAGAAGAGAGGGCAACACTGGAGAAGGAGAACCTTGCCCCCGGTGATGGAACTGAGCCCCCCGTCAATCAGAACCAAGGGCTCTTGGAAGAGTCCCCACTGTCCCTCTAACTCTGCATTTCTGCAAGGAAATAGCACCCAGAACGACACAGATCCCAATCACCTACCTGTTGGCATCACCTCAGGCGGTGCTCCCTCAGCTCCAGGCACTCCAAGCCATGATCACTCCAGCCAGGGCCACTCCATCCTGGAGACCACTGATGTGGTCTTTGGTGGTTGGCATTGCGCAGACCTGGACCTCTCGTAGATTGGTGGCACCAAAAGGGAGGGATCAAAGCTGTATCCAGCTAAGATGGTCTTCTGTGGCTCTTTCAGCACTGACCAGAACATCTCAGGCCTTGATCTCAGTAATTCTGTTGTCTCAGGTCTTGGTGGCTGTGGCACGAAGACCTTGTAGGTGGGCTCCTCGGGCAGCCTGGTCTCAGAGCTCAACGATGGTAATTTGCTTCCAAAGGGAACTTTCTGTTCTCCTTGTCCCCCTCCTCTGCAGCTCCGAGATTTTGCTGCCTGCGCTTGGCTGTGCTTCGATTCTTGGCCCTGCTTCGACGCTTGGCCCTGCTTCGACGCTTGGCCCTGCTTCAACGCTTGGCCCTGCTTCGACGCTTGGCCCTGCTTCAGTGCTTGGCCCTGCTTCAGTGCTTGGCCCTGCTTCGACGCTTGGCCCTGCTTCGACGCTTGGCCCTGCTTCAGTGCTTGGCCCTGCTTCAGTGCTTGGCCCTGCTTTGATGCTTGGCCCTGCTTCAATGCTTGGCCCTGCTTCAATGCTTGGCCTTTGAGCTTGGCTTTGCCCTTGGGTGTGCTGGTCGCAGGTTGCTTTTCGCCAGAGGAGCCTCCTTTCTCCTTTGCTTCTTGGAGCTGTGGAGCTTCCTGAGTCAAGGTCGAAGAGGCAAGCAAGGACAGTTCAGCAAATGCCACTAGAATTGGGAAGGAGAGACCTTGTCAGAAGAGCATTGCTGGGATACTACCGGCCCTGGTGACATGTAGAGGTGCTCAGGCCCCCTCTCTGGTGACACGCAGAGGTGCTCAGACCCCTTCCCAAAACAATGGCTCCCCTCGCAGCCACCCCGACACTGGGGCTTGCCTGGCACCTCAGTTCCAAGGTGCAACGTGGTTTTGTGACCGTGTTATCAGCATCAGATTTCAGAATGAGGAGCCAGTTGGTGCTGGGACAGGGACTCTTGCAGAGGGGTCATTTCCCGAGGGCCTTGGATTGCCAGCCTCCCACTGCGCCCTGGGGCACATCCCACCCTGGGGTTCGGTTCTGTGGAAGCCATGAAGTCATTAGCAGAAAAGGCGGTGCCGAGCTGTCATGAAGCTAGGGCACTAGTCAGATCTTCTGACAATCATCACTGAAGGATTTTCCCCGATATATCACAGAAGCAGGATGGCTATGCTGCGGAAAGGAGCCAGGAGCAGCTTTACATTTTCTGTGCTGGTTGAAACCTGGCAAAACCTCTTCTTTCTTCTCCTTGTCCTCACCAGCAACGTTTCTCCTGGGAGGGTTCCTTGGTGGTTGTTTGCGCACAACATACATTTCAAACCTGGAGACAAAGAGATGACACCAGCATGACCCACAGCACGACCCACAGCACCACCAGCCCTTGCCACTTGCCACGATCCCCTGCTCGCACACAGATTTTGGCGTTGCACAAAACCCCCCTTTTTCCCCGCGCTGACTACACCCCATCCCCAAGGACTATCGTGGGAAGTGAAGTCAGCCTGCGAAGAGTTGCCTGAAGTCCTCCATCTTTCCCATCAGATCTGCCTCACACAAAGGACTGTGGGCAGGGGGGACATGTCGCTGCCTGGTGCCCTCGTGGCAGGACACCTGTGGTCACATGGAGCAAATGCTACCAAACCACACCTGAGCAACTAGAGGTCACATCTGCAGATGTACTCACTCAGGAAAGATGATGAGACGGCCAGAAAATGTCAGAGAAGCCAGAGGTACCACTGGGGACACCACCATGTCCAGCAGCTGGGGGACCTGTAACGGCGGAGCACAAAGATGGCAGGACATCCTCAGCGTGGCTGAGCCACTCAATATCGGAGGAGCCTGAGGCAGTGAGGGTTGGTAGGACCGTAGCTCTCACCTGGCCTGCGTGGCTGACCAAGTTCTGGTGGGCCACTCACAAGCAGTGCTGGGGCACCGCTGTGCAAACCACCTGGGCCGTGGAGAAGCCAAAATGCTCACCTTAAAAGTAGCTTTCTCATAGTTCTCCTTCCCAGACATCCTCTCCAAGAAGCTGAGGTAGAACTTCATTTGTACCCTCGTGCCTTCGATGAGGAGCACGCCCACGTCCCTCAGGACAAGGGCAACGTTCTCCCCCTTTTCCAGGCAGTGAGAGAGGAGGGACATGGTGCCTTGAATGCAGTTCTCCACTTTCTGCCGGGACACAGAAGCAGCTTTGGCCACCCTGGCATATTTCAGGGGCTCCAGCTCCTTATGGCCTGTAAAAACACACGAGAGGGATGGAGGTGCTCACCCAGTGGTCCTTCTGCAGGGGTTTCCCAAGGGCTGCTTGTTGCAGTCATTGCATTGCCCACAAAAACCCCCATTTTTGGACCTTCTCCGCAGAGAGGACAGTTTGCTTTGGAGAAGCGTCTCGGATCCAGGGGAGGGATGTGATGACCATGCAACCAACCAGGGTTTAATCCTCCTGCTTACCGGGCAGGTAGTCTTTGTTGTCCCTGAGGCTGTGGACAACCACGAGGTTCCTGGCCAGCCGAAACACGGGCCTCTGGACAATCACCACCTCATCCCCAGCCTGGATGCATGTGGGGACCACGTCAAAGGAGCCAACGGAGGGAATTCGGACCCCCTGCAAGCGGAAGAGAAGGGAAAGGCAGAAGGGTGAGGACTGGCCGGAGGAAAGAGCTAGAGGTGGTCCTGTCCAGGGATGGCGCTTCAAGCTGGATCCTGCCCAGTCCACGAGCTGGGGCAGTGGGGAGAGCTTTGGGGAGGAGATGCCGAGTCACAGAATCATAAAATGATCGAATACCAGGTTGGAAGGGATCTCAAGGATCATCTGGTCCAACCTTTCTTGGCAAAAGCACAGTCTAGACAAGAGGGCCCAGCACCCTGTCCAGCTGAAGCTTAGAAGTGTCCAATGTTGGGGATGTGTGCCCTCCCTCTGGACCACCCTCTCCCCACCCCCTGGACAAGGTCATGGACAAAGAGTTGACCCACCTTCCGCAGCAGCAGTTGTTCTTGGATGTATTCGGCCACCGCATCCCAGATGGCTGTTCGCACTGGAAAGCAAAGGAAAACCAGGTCATGATCCATATCCACCGGCTCTCCTCTCTATACCACCAACTCCTGAGCTGTGGTGAGGTGGCTGACACAAAGAGTCATCACCATCCCCAGCCTCGTATGGAGACATCTCTGAGATGGCTGCAGTGCTGAGTCTCACCCAGACAACGCCACAACCTTTGGTCACCACAATGTGGTGGCTGTGGATGCCTGTACCTTTGGCACTGATGCTGGACATCATGAAGGTGTGCTCCATGCCATCCCAGAAGTCCATTTTGATCTGCCTCATGTGGGCAGGTCGCTCCTTAGTGGCAACAGCCATGTGGGAGCTCATCCCTGTTCGTCCTATGGACACTTCTCCAGGGTGTGGGACCCACCGCCCTGCAGCCCCTTTTATACCCCTGTGCGACCGTGTCACAGACTCAGTGTGACATCATGGTGACGCGGCCACTGCTGACTATGCTGCCCATTGTGACACGGCCACCATCAACCTGCAACCTGCTGTGACACGGCCACCGTGCGCTGCTGATCATGGGGACGTGTCACCCACTGACCTGCTGGCCCTCTGTGACGGGGCCGCCACCGCCCCTGTGCCAGTGCCTGGTGATCATACGGGGCCCAGGCCACGGCTCCTTCCTCTGTGTCCGTTGTCCAGCTAACGTCTGTCCGTGCTCTCTCAGGCCCATGATTCACAGATTGGTAGGGGTTGAAAGGGACCTCTGGAGATCATCTAGTCCAACCCCCCTGCTAGAGCAAGATCACCTGGAGCAGGTTGCACAGAATTGCGTCCAGGTGGGTTTTGGATCTCTCCAGAGAAGGAGACTCCACAACCTCTCTGGGCAGCCTGTCCCACGGCTCGGTCACCCTCAGAGTAAAGAAGTTTTTCCTCATATGCAGATGGAACTTCCTGTGTCCCAGTTTGTGCCCGTTGCCCCTTGTCCTGTCACTGGGCACCACTGAGAAGAGTCTGGCCCCATCCTCTAGACACCCACCCTTTAGATATTGATAAGTGTTGATCAGATCCCCTCTCAGCCTTCTCTTCTCCAGGCTAAACAGCCCCAGCTCTCTCAGCCTTTCCTCATACCAGAGATGCTCCAGGCCCCTCATCATCCTCACAGCCCTCCGCTGGACTCTCCCCAGTAGTTCCCTGTCTGTCTTGAACTGGGGAGCCCAGAACTGGACACAGAACTCCAGATGTGGCCTCACCAGGGCAGAGCAGAGGGGGAAGAGAACCTCCCTCGACCTGCTGGCCACATTCTTCTTAATACACCCCAGGACACCATTGTCCTTCTTGGCCATGAGGGCACGCTGCTGGTCATGGAGAGCTTGTTGTCCACCAGGACTCCCAGGTCCTTCTTCACAGCGCTGCTTCCCAGCAGGTCAACCCCTAACCTGTACTGGTGCCTGGGGTTGTTCTTCCCTAGGTGCAGGATCCTACACTTGCCTTTGTTGAATTTCATATGGTTCCTCTTTGCCCAGTTCTCCAGCCTGTCAAGATCTCGCTGAATGGCAGCGCAGCCTTCCGGTGTGTCGGCCACTCTTCCCAGCTTAGTATCATCAGGAATTTTGCTGAGAGTACACTCTGTCCCCTCATCCAGGTCATGGATGAATATGTTGAGTAAGACCGGACTGAGCACTGACCCTTGGGGCACCACTAGATACAGGCCTCCAACTAGACCCTGCGTCACTTATCACAGCCCTCTGCGGGTTAGAACACAACCCTAGAATATCTCAAGTTGGAAGGGACCCGTAAAGCTCATCGAGTCCAACTCCCTGCTCCTCGCAGGACTACCTATAAACCTAAACCATATGACTAAGAGCATCATCCAGATGCTCCTTGAAGTCTGACAGGCTTGGTGCCGTGACCGCTTCCCTGGGGAGCCTGTTCCAGTGACCTCCAGCCCTCTCAGTGAAGAACCTTCTCCCAATGTCCAATCTGAACTTGCCTTGATGCAGCTTCATTCCATTTCGTCATGTCCCGTCACTGGTCACCAGAGAGAGGAGATCAGCACCTCCCCCTCGAGCAAGTTGTAGGCTGCTATGAGGTCATCCCTCAGCCTTCTCTTCTCCAAGCTGAACGAACCAAGTGAGGCTCAAAAGGAGGCTTTGGATATGTAACAAATAAGGCTTTGTAGTGTAAATGAGGAGTTTGGATCTTAAAATGAGGCTTCGGCACCTAAAAATGAGTATTTGGACCTTTAAAATGAGGCTTTGGGCTCTAAAAATTGCAGACTGTATCCTAAAAATAAGGTTTTGGTTCCAGAAAAGGAGGCTTTGGTAGCTGAAAATGAGGCTTGGGACCCTCTAAATAAGACTTTGACTGTAACGTTCAGGCTTCGGGCCTTCAAAATCAGACTTTGGGCCTTAAAAATGATGATCTGGGCCCTTAAAATGAGTCTTAGAAACTTAAAAGTGGTGCTTGGAACCTATAAATGAAGTTTTGGACACTAAAAATGCATCTTTGTTCTCTAACATTGAGACTTTGCAAACAAAAAGTGTGTCTTTGGATCTTTGTGGCGACGCTACTCCTTATAATAGGTTTTTGGCACCTTAAAATGAGGGTTGACATCCAAATATGAAACTGTGGGCCCTAAAAAAAATCTATGGGTAATAAAAGACAGGCTTGTACCCTAAAAGTGAGGATTTCATTCCTCAAAACGAGGCTTTGGACACTAAAAATGTGTCTTTGAGTTCTAAAAGAGAGGTTGGACCATAAAAATGAGGGTTTGGACACTCAAGGTGCAGCTTGGACCCAAAAATCGACTGGCTGGATCCTAAAAATGCCGCTTCGAAACCTGAAAATGAGGCTTTGCAAACTAAAAATGCTGCTTTGGGCTCTAAGAAGGAGACTTTGCAAACTACAACTGAGTCTCTAGACCATAAAAATGAACCTTTGGGGCCTAAAAAGAGGCTTTCTGCCGTAAAAGTGATGTTTTAGACCCTAAAAATGAAAAAGTGTGTCCTAACGAAAGGCTATGCATAATACAAGACAGGCTTGGCCCCTACAAATATGGCTTTGGACTCTAAAAGTGAGGCTTTGGACCTTCAAAATCAGACTTTGGGTCCTTAAAATAATGCTTTGTACTGTTAAGATGAGTCTTTGGACCTTAAAATGGGGGTTTGGAACCTATAACTGAGGGTTTGTACCCTAAAACTGAGGCTCGGGACGTAAAAATGAGGCTTTGGGCCCTAAAAAATGAGAGTTTGGACACTCGAAATGTGGCTTGTACCCTAAAAAAGCCTGGCTGCATGCTAAAAATGCCACTTTTGAGCCTGAAAATGAGGCTTTGGACTCTAAAAAGGACACACTGCAAACTGCCACTGAGAATTTGTATCATAAAAATGTGGCTTTGGAGACTAAAATGAGTCTAAGCCAAAACTAAGACTTTGGAAAGGAAAAATGAGGCTCTGGACACTATAAATGTAGCTTTGGACCCTAAAACAATGCTTTCTGCCCTAAAAATGAGGTTTTAGACCCAAGAAATGAAACTAGTCCCCCCCAAAAGGCTATGGCTAATAAAAGGCAGGTTTGGGCCTTTAAAATGAGGATTTTGGCCCTCAGAATGAGTCTCTGAGCACTAATAAGGATGGGTGAGATGCTACAAATGATGCTTTGGACCCTGAATACGAGGGGAACCTCTTGGTTCCTCTATGGCCCCACAAAATGAAGCTTTGGTCCAAAATACAGGGCTTTGGGCACTCCGTGGAGGCTTAGAGCTGTAAAAGAGGGGTTTGGGCCCTCAAAAGGAGAGTTTGGAGCCTCAGAAGGAGGATTTGGGCCTTAAGAAGGGAGCTTGGAGCCCTGAAAATGGGGCTCTAGAAATGAAATTGAGGTTTTGAACCCTGAAATTTGATTTCGTGTCCTAACATGAGGCTTTGGTAGCAAAAACTAAGGGTCTTCGCCCCCAAAAATGGGTCTTTGGAGGCTCAAAACTAGGCTTTGGACGTGGAACAAATGAGTCTTTGTTCCCTAAATGAGGAGTTTGGACCTTTGCTGTGGTTTAACCCAATCACACAGCCGTTTAATCACTCCCCACCCTGCAGTGGGATGGGAGAGAACTGTAAAAAGGTAAAACTGGAAGGTTGAGATAAAGACAGTTTAATGGGACAGAAGAGGAAGACGATGATGATGAGGACGGGGAAAAAAAGAACAATTGCTTAGCCAGCCAGTGTTGCCACGGAGAGGTAGCCAGGGGCTGCAGGGAAGATTTGGGATCGCGGAAGAATCACCTCTGTGTTTGTTGGGATGAGACCTATTACAATCCCTAAATGCCCAGATCCGTCTGTGCCCAGAAGGGGTAGAACTTAGAGAAGCAAGGATCTGTCTCACTGCCAAAAACATGCCCGAAACTCCTGGGGTTCCACCTGAAGTTGTTAAAGTGCCTTCAAAATTGTGGAGCTCCTGCAGAATGGATGTGGCTTTATTGAAACCGGCACAATCGGTCTCCATAAAAACAAAGGGAGGAAAGCCGGTAGCAATCAAGCAGTATCACATTCCCAGAGAAGCAGAAAAAAGTATTCAGAAATGAATCAACCAATATCTGAAAAAAGAGGTTTTACGATCATGCAATTCCCTGTATAATACCCCTTTTTACCTATAAGCAAAAATCGGTTAGACAAAGGAGGAGATCCAGAATATGAGTTTGCACATGTGGTTGTACCCCACCTGGTGGTTCCAGACCCACCAACAAAATTATTACAAAGTCCACCTTGCGCAAAATACTTTAGTGTTACCAATTTAACAGCTGCATTTATCGTATTCCTATAGCAGAAGACAGCCAGCATCTGTTTGCATTTATGTGGAAAGGCCAACAACTAACGTGGACCCTCTTGCCCCAGGGGTTCACTGGGTCTCCTATGATATTCTCCCGTTTGCTTAAAGACAACTTGACAGATATTATATTACCTGGAGGTTCTACACTTGTACAATACGTAGATGATTTGTTACTCGCCAGCAAGATGCATGAAGACTGCTTGAAAGATACTGATATCCAGCATCGAAGTTAAAGAGTTAATCATGATTCTGTAGCTAAGAAGTTACAGATAGTTCTTCATAGTTCCATAGTTAAGAACGTCACAGATAATTCTGCAAATAGTTGCTAGGTACTGCTAAGGATGACTATTGTACAGTCCTACCATTATGTTAGTTAATATTCACCCAAACGATGTATCAATTAAGACGTGATTGTCAAGAGGTAGAAGAAATTGTTAGTCTGATCAACAGACCCTGAAGAACCATTTCGAAGTGCCAGAAATCTTGAGAAACTAGGGGAAAGGTAATTTGGGCCAGGGTCTCTGCGACCACTGACCCGTGAGGTTTGGACCACAATACGATTTGTCTGTGTAGAACTTTAGCAGAAAAAGGTCACCGTCATCTCTTTCTAAGCTTCAGCTGTGTCAGCAGGAAGGAACATATTTAGGATTCGTATTAAAAGAAGAACAAAGATTAGTAGACCCAGAACAGGTCCTTTGCATGAGAACAAAGGAGTAGCCATCAGAGTCCTTACTCAACAGCTACTTCCGCACCACTGCCTTGTGGCTTTTTACTCAACTCGGCTGGATCCTGTAGTGGTTTCCTGCAACACCCGCCACTGACATTGCAAGTACCCGTGGAAGCCAGGTGCATACTCCTGCCCTATCAGCTCCTCAGCCTCCTATGACATCACAAGCACCTGCGGAAGCCAGGTGCATACTCCTGCCCTATCAGCCACTTAGCCACCAGTGACATGAGAAGCAGCTGGACAAGCCAGATGTCCTTTCATTCCCAGTCAGATACTTGGACCACAAAAGGACCTCTGCAAGCCAGGGGCCTGCTCCTGCCCTATCACCTACTCATGTACATGTGACCTCACAAACACCTGCACAGCGCACATGCGTGCTTCTGCCCTGACAGCTAAAGAGCTGCCAGTGACATCACAAACACCTCTACAAGACAAGTCCTCATCCTGCCCTATCACCTCTTCAGGCACATGCGACCTCACAAGCACACGCTTGTGCTCCTGTGACATCACAAGCACCTGGTCAAGCCAGGTGACCATGCCTACCCTACAAGGAACTGTTCCTTAAGTGAAATTAGAGGTCGTGCACAATCCCTGTTCCCATGCCTGCTCCATCATCGACGGTGCCACAGGCAACATAAACTCCTGCGTAGGCCTGTTTCCCAGGCATGCGTTATCAGGAACTGTGCCATAAGTGATAGCAGACGCACCTGCAGAAGCCAGGATCCTGAGCCTGCCCAAACAGGACCTGTGCCATACATGACATCAGAAGCTCCTGCACAAGCCATGTTCCCACGTCTTCCCTATCAGCTACTGCGGCAGCAGTGACATAAACACCTGCACAAGCCACATTCCCTCAACTGCCCTATCAGGAACCATGCAAAGAGTGACATCAGAAGCTCCTGCATAAGCCAGGTTCTTGCGCCTGACATAGGAACCACACAGGCAGCTGTGAAATCAAAACAGCCGCATAAGTCAGGTTACCGTGCCTGCTGTTTATAAGCCAGTCAGTCGCAACCCATGACATCACAAGCACCTTCACCAGCCAGGTTCCGGTGCTTGCCATATCACATTGTCAGCCAGCCTTGACATCACAAGCATCTCCACAAGCAATGTTAGAGCCTTAAAAACAAGGCTTTCAGTCCTGAAAAACATGTTTGGACCCCGAAAATGAGGCTTTGAACAATGAAAATGAGGCGTTGAGCCCCAAAATGAGGTTTTGTTTTCTGAAGCGAGGGTTTGGATGAATAAATTGACGCTTTGGACCCTAGAATTGATGCTTTGGACTCTATAACTAAAACTTTGAAACAAAAAATTTTGCTTTGGGACCTAAAACGATAGTTCAGACTCTATAAATGTAGCTTTGGACCTTAAAAAAAGTGGGTTTGGCCCTAACGATGAGCGTTTACACCCTTAAAATGAAGCTTTGGGCCTTAAAAATCAGTCCTAAAATAAGACTTTGATCTGTAAAAGAGGGGTTCGGACCCTGTGAATGAGAATTTGGACTGTAAAAACAAAGCTTTGAGCCCTATAATGTAAGGTTTGGAAACAAAAATGAGGCTTTGGACTCTGAAATGAGCTTTTGTGTCTTCAAATGAAGTTGGGATCCTAGAACGGAGGCTTTGGAAGTGAAAACTGCGACTTTGACCCTGAAAATGATGCATCAGGTCCAACTGAAAGTTTTTGGACCCAAAATGAAGATTTGGACCCTAAAAATGAGGCTTTGGACTTTATAAATGAGAGTTCTGGCCATCAAACTTGAGGTTTGGAAAACAAAAATACGACTTTAGGCCTTAATAATGAGAATTTGGACACAAAACCCATGAGGCTTTGGACCCTGAAAATGAGGCTTTGGGCCCTAAAAATTACAGGCAGTATCCTAAAAATGAGGGAAATGGGGCTTTAGGAGCTGAATTGAGTGTTTGGACGTGAAAATGAGACTTTGGACCCTAAAGCGAGGCTTTGGACCTTCACAGTCGGACTTGGGTCATTGAAAATGATGCTCTGGGCCCTTCAGATGAGTCTTTGGACCTTAAAACTGTGACTCGGAACTTCGAAGTAAGCCTTTGGACCCTAAAAACAAGGCTCTGGAGCCAAAAAAAAGGGCTTTGGACCCTGAAATGAGGCTTTGGAAGCAAAACCTAAGACTTTGGAAAGGAAAATGAGGCTTTACACTCTAAAAAGAGGATTTCTGCCCTAAAAATGAGGTTTTAGACCCAAGAAATGAAACTGTAGCCTGTAAAAAAGTGTCTATGCGTAATAAAAGACAAGTTTGAAGCCTGAAGTTGAGGATTTTAGCCCTCAAATGAGGCTCTGGGCACTAATAAGGATGGGTGAGATGCTACGAATGATGCTCTGGACCCTGAATACGAGGGGAACCTCTTGGTTCCTCTATGGCCCCACAAAATGAAGCTTTGGTCCAGAATACAGGGCTTTGGGCACTCCGTGGAGGCTTAGAGCTGTAAAAGAGGGGTCTGGGCCCTCAAAAGGAGAGTTTGGAGGGGTTCAGCCTTGAAAACGGGACTTTGGAAAGGCAAATGAGGTTTTGAATGCTGAAATTAGCTTTTGTGCCCTAAAATGATGCTTTGGTACCAAAAGCTAAGGTCTTTGGAGGCTTAAAACGAGGCTTTGGACATGAAACAACTGAGACTAAAATTTTCCCTAAATGAGAAGTTCGGATGCTAAAATGAGGCTTTGGACTCTAAAAATGAGGCTTTGGACCCTCCGAAGTGTGGAGTGGATCCTAAAAATAATCCTAAGACTAAAGACTGAGGTTCCTGAAAATGAGGATTTGGTCCCAGCAAAGGAGCCCTCGGGCCCTTAAAATGGGGCTTTGAACCTTTGAAGTAGGGTTTGGAACTTAGAAATGAGGGCTTGTTTCCTAAAAACGAGGCTTTGGACCTTAAAAATGACTATTTGGACCCCCAAAGGGGTAATTTGGGCCTTTAAAAAGTGACGCTTTGGGCCCTGAAAATGAGGCTTGCCTCTTGAAAATGAGGGTTTGGGCTTTAAAAACGCGAGATTGGACCATTAAAAATGAGGGCTTGGACACTTGTATGAGGCTTTGGACTCTGGAAATGCCGATTTAGGCTCTCAATTGAGGCTTTTGGAGCCTTAAATAGGTTTTAGTGCCTTGAAGATGCAGCTTTGGACAATAAAAACATGTAGATGCTTTGTGCTGTAACCACGATGGTTGTGACTCAAAAATGAGGCTTTGGAAGTTAAGAAGGAGAGCTTTTTACCCAAAGGGTGGGCAGCTCTTGTAGCCAGAGGGACAAGACTTTGGTGGTGTTGATACCTCCCTCCGTTGGGCATGTCCTTGAGCAGCCTGATGGGACCTGCTCTGAGCACGGGGTTGGGCTGGAGACCTCTCGATGTCCCCTCTGACCAGAATTATTCCATGATTTTGTGATTTCCCTCAGTAGAAAGACCTGATTTGACACGCTCAGCTAGACAGGGGGACATTACAGACTCCCCAGCGAGAGACACAACTCAGCCCAGCACTGAGCTCCTGGTTCTGGGCAGATCTCTCCATTTTGGCACTTCAACAATGTGTTCAAATTTCCAGCCTGGCACCCCCGGATCTCTTGCAAACCGGTGCAGAAAGATCCGGCCCTGCAAAGTGGCCTTTGGCTTGGTAGACCCTCATCATTCGGCCCTTCTCCCAGATGCTGGAGGGGTCCTAAGTAGAAGCTTCCTTTAAGGACGGTTGGGTTCCTGGGTTGAGTAGCATGGATTTGGGCAAGGAGAAAAATGCCAGGTAACAGCAGGGGACACGACTGCCATAGCGCTGGGACAGGAGATGGGCCTTCTGTCACTGCAGGTGGCCCATGGGTTGGCCAGAGGGCCGATCTACTTGGAGGATTTCAGAAGTAGAGCCAAAAATAGAATATAAATTGGATAAACGGGGAGATAAATAGGATGGTAAAGAGATCTGGCTCTACCCCAAGTGGAAGTAGAAAGTCCAGCCCAGTGGAGCTGGGCTCAACCTTGCTCTCGTGCCTTCCTCGTTCCCTTATGGCCCTGGGTGAAAGCTCAGGTGCCTCCACTGCTCCTGCGTGTAGGTGCCCTTCATGTCTCCCCAGCTGCACTGGTATCCTCTCCTTTCCCCTCCAGGGACATTCAGTGCTTCGCTACATAGCTCCAAGTGCCCGCTTTCCCTCTCTTGCCCCAGAAAGCTGGTTTCTTTCCATAGCAGCCATGCAAAAGGTCCCCTGGATGGAAAAAGACCTGAGGAAGGTCCCTCAGGTGGCCTTGCTTCCAGCGCCATGTTGGGCTGATCTCAGAGCCATGGCCAACTGTAAAACCCCTCTCCCCTGTTCCGGTCAAGGACCATTGGGAACAACAGAAGAGTCGACGCTTTTTTTGCAACTTCTCCTTTGTGCTTTTATTCATCTCCTTCCTGGGCTCCTCGTGTTCTGAACACAGATGGGTTTCTGCAAAAGAAGAGAGACTCTTCTCAAACAATACTGCAGGTTTTGGGAACTCTTTCCCCACACGCAGACCCCTTAGATGGCTTCAGGTGAGGACACTGAGCGGAGGGCAGCCGTTTCTCTCCCTCTGCAGCTGCTCCAGCAGCAGCGGTTTGCTCCCAGGCTGTGCCAGACCCACCCAAAAATCCTTTCTCTTCCCACCAGGGATCTAAAGCAGCAATGAGCTGGGAAGAAAGAGTCCCCTCTCCGGCCCAGAGCAGCCTTGCGGTTAGTCAGGCCTTCCAAACACAGCCAAGTAACATGGCCTTGTGTGTTGCCTGAGGCTACAGAAGAGAGGGCAACACTGGAGAAGGAGAACCTTGCCCCCGGTGATGGAACTGAGCCCCCCGTCAATCAGAACCAAGGGCTCTTGGAAGAGTCCCCACTGTCCCTCTAACTCTGCATTTCTGCAAGGAAATAGCACCCAGAACGACACAGATCCCAATCACCTACCTGTTGGCATCACCTCAGGCGGTGCTCCCTCAGCTCCAGGCACTCCAAGCCATGATCACTCCAGCCAGGGCCACTCCATCCTGGAGACCACTGATGTGGTCTTTGGTGGTTGGCATTGCGCAGACCTGGACCTCTCGTAGATTGGTGGCACCAAAAGGGAGGGATCAAAGCTGTATCCAGCTAAGATGGTCTTCTGTGGCTCTTTCAGCACTGACCAGAACATCTCAGGCCTTGATCTCAGTAATTCTGTTGTCTCAGGTCTTGGTGGCTGTGGCACGAAGACCTTGTAGGTGGGCTCCTCGGGCAGCCTGGTCTCAGAGCTCAACGATGGTAATTTGCTTCCAAAGGGAACTTTCTGTTCTCCTTGTCCCCCTCCTCTGCAGCTCCGAGATTTTGCTGCCTGCGCTTGGCTGTGCTTCGATTCTTGGCCCTGCTTCGACGCTTGGCCCTGCTTCGACGCTTGGCCCTGCTTCAACGCTTGGCCCTGCTTCGACGCTTGGCCCTGCTTCAGTGCTTGGCCCTGCTTCAGTGCTTGGCCCTGCTTCGACGCTTGGCCCTGCTTCGACGCTTGGCCCTGCTTCAGTGCTTGGCCCTGCTTCAGTGCTTGGCCCTGCTTTGATGCTTGGCCCTGCTTCAATGCTTGGCCCTGCTTCAATGCTTGGCCTTTGAGCTTGGCTTTGCCCTTGGGTGTGCTGGTCGCAGGTTGCTTTTCGCCAGAGGAGCCTCCTTTCTCCTTTGCTTCTTGGAGCTGTGGAGCTTCCTGAGTCAAGGTCGAAGAGGCAAGCAAGGACAGTTCAGCAAATGCCACTAGAATTGGGAAGGAGAGACCTTGTCAGAAGAGCATTGCTGGGATACTACCGGCCCTGGTGACATGTAGAGGTGCTCAGGCCCCCTCTCTGGTGACACGCAGAGGTGCTCAGACCCCTTCCCAAAACAATGGCTCCCCTCGCAGCCACCCCGACACTGGGGCTTGCCTGGCACCTCAGTTCCAAGGTGCAACGTGGTTTTGTGACCGTGTTATCAGCATCAGATTTCAGAATGAGGAGCCAGTTGGTGCTGGGACAGGGACTCTTGCAGAGGGGTCATTTCCCGAGGGCCTTGGATTGCCAGCCTCCCACTGCGCCCTGGGGCACATCCCACCCTGGGGTTCGGTTCTGTGGAAGCCATGAAGTCATTAGCAGAAAAGGCGGTGCCGAGCTGTCATGAAGCTAGGGCACTAGTCAGATCTTCTGACAATCATCACTGAAGGATTTTCCCCGATATATCACAGAAGCAGGATGGCTATGCTGCGGAAAGGAGCCAGGAGCAGCTTTACATTTTCTGTGCTGGTTGAAACCTGGCAAAACCTCTTCTTTCTTCTCCTTGTCCTCACCAGCAACGTTTCTCCTGGGAGGGTTCCTTGGTGGTTGTTTGCGCACAACATACATTTCAAACCTGGAGACAAAGAGATGACACCAGCATGACCCACAGCACGACCCACAGCACCACCAGCCCTTGCCACTTGCCACGATCCCCTGCTCGCACACAGATTTTGGCGTTGCACAAAACCCCCCTTTTTCCCCGCGCTGACTACACCCCATCCCCAAGGACTATCGTGGGAAGTGAAGTCAGCCTGCGAAGAGTTGCCTGAAGTCCTCCATCTTTCCCATCAGATCTGCCTCACACAAAGGACTGTGGGCAGGGGGGACATGTCGCTGCCTGGTGCCCTCGTGGCAGGACACCTGTGGTCACATGGAGCAAATGCTACCAAACCACACCTGAGCAACTAGAGGTCACATCTGCAGATGTACTCACTCAGGAAAGATGATGAGACGGCCAGAAAATGTCAGAGAAGCCAGAGGTACCACTGGGGACACCACCATGTCCAGCAGCTGGGGGACCTGTAACGGCGGAGCACAAAGATGGCAGGACATCCTCAGCGTGGCTGAGCCACTCAATATCGGAGGAGCCTGAGGCAGTGAGGGTTGGTAGGACCGTAGCTCTCACCTGGCCTGCGTGGCTGACCAAGTTCTGGTGGGCCACTCACAAGCAGTGCTGGGGCACCGCTGTGCAAACCACCTGGGCCGTGGAGAAGCCAAAATGCTCACCTTAAAAGTAGCTTTCTCATAGTTCTCCTTCCCAGACATCCTCTCCAAGAAGCTGAGGTAGAACTTCATTTGTACCCTCGTGCCTTCGATGAGGAGCACGCCCACGTCCCTCAGGACAAGGGCAACGTTCTCCCCCTTTTCCAGGCAGTGAGAGAGGAGGGACATGGTGCCTTGAATGCAGTTCTCCACTTTCTGCCGGGACACAGAAGCAGCTTTGGCCACCCTGGCATATTTCAGGGGCTCCAGCTCCTTATGGCCTGTAAAAACACACGAGAGGGATGGAGGTGCTCACCCAGTGGTCCTTCTGCAGGGGTTTCCCAAGGGCTGCTTGTTGCAGTCATTGCATTGCCCACAAAAACCCCCATTTTTGGACCTTCTCCGCAGAGAGGACAGTTTGCTTTGGAGAAGCGTCTCGGATCCAGGGGAGGGATGTGATGACCATGCAACCAACCAGGGTTTAATCCTCCTGCTTACCGGGCAGGTAGTCTTTGTTGTCCCTGAGGCTGTGGACAACCACGAGGTTCCTGGCCAGCCGAAACACGGGCCTCTGGACAATCACCACCTCATCCCCAGCCTGGATGCATGTGGGGACCACGTCAAAGGAGCCAACGGAGGGAATTCGGACCCCCTGCAAGCGGAAGAGAAGGGAAAGGCAGAAGGGTGAGGACTGGCCGGAGGAAAGAGCTAGAGGTGGTCCTGTCCAGGGATGGCGCTTCAAGCTGGATCCTGCCCAGTCCACGAGCTGGGGCAGTGGGGAGAGCTTTGGGGAGGAGATGCCGAGTCACAGAATCATAAAATGATCGAATACCAGGTTGGAAGGGATCTCAAGGATCATCTGGTCCAACCTTTCTTGGCAAAAGCACAGTCTAGACAAGAGGGCCCAGCACCCTGTCCAGCTGAAGCTTAGAAGTGTCCAATGTTGGGGATGTGTGCCCTCCCTCTGGACCACCCTCTCCCCACCCCCTGGACAAGGTCATGGACAAAGAGTTGACCCACCTTCCGCAGCAGCAGTTGTTCTTGGATGTATTCGGCCACCGCATCCCAGATGGCTGTTCGCACTGGAAAGCAAAGGAAAACCAGGTCATGATCCATATCCACCGGCTCTCCTCTCTATACCACCAACTCCTGAGCTGTGGTGAGGTGGCTGACACAAAGAGTCATCACCATCCCCAGCCTCGTATGGAGACATCTCTGAGATGGCTGCAGTGCTGAGTCTCACCCAGACAACGCCACAACCTTTGGTCACCACAATGTGGTGGCTGTGGATGCCTGTACCTTTGGCACTGATGCTGGACATCATGAAGGTGTGCTCCATGCCATCCCAGAAGTCCATTTTGATCTGCCTCATGTGGGCAGGTCGCTCCTTAGTGGCAACAGCCATGTGGGAGCTCATCCCTGTTCGTCCTATGGACACTTCTCCAGGGTGTGGGACCCACCGCCCTGCAGCCCCTTTTATACCCCTGTGCGACCGTGTCACAGACTCAGTGTGACATCATGGTGACGCGGCCACTGCTGACTATGCTGCCCATTGTGACACGGCCACCATCAACCTGCAACCTGCTGTGACACGGCCACCGTGCGCTGCTGATCATGGGGACGTGTCACCCACTGACCTGCTGGCCCTCTGTGACGGGGCCGCCACCGCCCCTGTGCCAGTGCCTGGTGATCATACGGGGCCCAGGCCACGGCTCCTTCCTCTGTGTCCGTTGTCCAGCTAACGTCTGTCCGTGCTCTCTCAGGCCCATGATTCACAGATTGGTAGGGGTTGAAAGGGACCTCTGGAGATCATCTAGTCCAACCCCCCTGCTAGAGCAAGATCACCTGGAGCAGGTTGCACAGAATTGCGTCCAGGTGGGTTTTGGATCTCTCCAGAGAAGGAGACTCCACAACCTCTCTGGGCAGCCTGTCCCACGGCTCGGTCACCCTCAGAGTAAAGAAGTTTTTCCTCATATGCAGATGGAACTTCCTGTGTCCCAGTTTGTGCCCGTTGCCCCTTGTCCTGTCACTGGGCACCACTGAGAAGAGTCTGGCCCCATCCTCTAGACACCCACCCTTTAGATATTGATAAGTGTTGATCAGATCCCCTCTCAGCCTTCTCTTCTCCAGGCTAAACAGCCCCAGCTCTCTCAGCCTTTCCTCATACCAGAGATGCTCCAGGCCCCTCATCATCCTCACAGCCCTCCGCTGGACTCTCCCCAGTAGTTCCCTGTCTGTCTTGAACTGGGGAGCCCAGAACTGGACACAGAACTCCAGATGTGGCCTCACCAGGGCAGAGCAGAGGGGGAAGAGAACCTCCCTCGACCTGCTGGCCACATTCTTCTTAATACACCCCAGGACACCATTGTCCTTCTTGGCCATGAGGGCACGCTGCTGGTCATGGAGAGCTTGTTGTCCACCAGGACTCCCAGGTCCTTCTTCACAGCGCTGCTTCCCAGCAGGTCAACCCCTAACCTGTACTGGTGCCTGGGGTTGTTCTTCCCTAGGTGCAGGATCCTACACTTGCCTTTGTTGAATTTCATATGGTTCCTCTTTGCCCAGTTCTCCAGCCTGTCAAGATCTCGCTGAATGGCAGCGCAGCCTTCCGGTGTGTCGGCCACTCTTCCCAGCTTAGTATCATCAGGAATTTTGCTGAGAGTACACTCTGTCCCCTCATCCAGGTCATGGATGAATATGTTGAGTAAGACCGGACTGAGCACTGACCCTTGGGGCACCACTAGATACAGGCCTCCAACTAGACCCTGCGTCACTTATCACAGCCCTCTGCGGGTTAGAACACAACCCTAGAATATCTCAAGTTGGAAGGGACCCGTAAAGCTCATCGAGTCCAACTCCCTGCTCCTCGCAGGACTACCTATAAACCTAAACCATATGACTAAGAGCATCATCCAGATGCTCCTTGAAGTCTGACAGGCTTGGTGCCGTGACCGCTTCCCTGGGGAGCCTGTTCCAGTGACCTCCAGCCCTCTCAGTGAAGAACCTTCTCCCAATGTCCAATCTGAACTTGCCTTGATGCAGCTTCATTCCATTTCGTCATGTCCCGTCACTGGTCACCAGAGAGAGGAGATCAGCACCTCCCCCTCGAGCAAGTTGTAGGCTGCTATGAGGTCATCCCTCAGCCTTCTCTTCTCCAAGCTGAACGAACCAAGTGAGGCTCAAAAGGAGGCTTTGGATATGTAACAAATAAGGCTTTGTAGTGTAAATGAGGAGTTTGGATCTTAAAATGAGGCTTCGGCACCTAAAAATGAGTATTTGGACCTTTAAAATGAGGCTTTGGGCTCTAAAAATTGCAGACTGTATCCTAAAAATAAGGTTTTGGTTCCAGAAAAGGAGGCTTTGGTAGCTGAAAATGAGGCTTGGGACCCTCTAAATAAGACTTTGACTGTAACGTTCAGGCTTCGGGCCTTCAAAATCAGACTTTGGGCCTTAAAAATGATGATCTGGGCCCTTAAAATGAGTCTTAGAAACTTAAAAGTGGTGCTTGGAACCTATAAATGAAGTTTTGGACACTAAAAATGCATCTTTGTTCTCTAACATTGAGACTTTGCAAACAAAAAGTGTGTCTTTGGATCTTTGTGGCGACGCTACTCCTTATAATAGGTTTTTGGCACCTTAAAATGAGGGTTGACATCCAAATATGAAACTGTGGGCCCTAAAAAAAATCTATGGGTAATAAAAGACAGGCTTGTACCCTAAAAGTGAGGATTTCATTCCTCAAAACGAGGCTTTGGACACTAAAAATGTGTCTTTGAGTTCTAAAAGAGAGGTTGGACCATAAAAATGAGGGTTTGGACACTCAAGGTGCAGCTTGGACCCAAAAATCGACTGGCTGGATCCTAAAAATGCCGCTTCGAAACCTGAAAATGAGGCTTTGCAAACTAAAAATGCTGCTTTGGGCTCTAAGAAGGAGACTTTGCAAACTACAACTGAGTCTCTAGACCATAAAAATGAACCTTTGGGGCCTAAAAAGAGGCTTTCTGCCGTAAAAGTGATGTTTTAGACCCTAAAAATGAAAAAGTGTGTCCTAACGAAAGGCTATGCATAATACAAGACAGGCTTGGCCCCTACAAATATGGCTTTGGACTCTAAAAGTGAGGCTTTGGACCTTCAAAATCAGACTTTGGGTCCTTAAAATAATGCTTTGTACTGTTAAGATGAGTCTTTGGACCTTAAAATGGGGGTTTGGAACCTATAACTGAGGGTTTGTACCCTAAAACTGAGGCTCGGGACGTAAAAATGAGGCTTTGGGCCCTAAAAAATGAGAGTTTGGACACTCGAAATGTGGCTTGTACCCTAAAAAAGCCTGGCTGCATGCTAAAAATGCCACTTTTGAGCCTGAAAATGAGGCTTTGGACTCTAAAAAGGACACACTGCAAACTGCCACTGAGAATTTGTATCATAAAAATGTGGCTTTGGAGACTAAAATGAGTCTAAGCCAAAACTAAGACTTTGGAAAGGAAAAATGAGGCTCTGGACACTATAAATGTAGCTTTGGACCCTAAAACAATGCTTTCTGCCCTAAAAATGAGGTTTTAGACCCAAGAAATGAAACTAGTCCCCCCCAAAAGGCTATGGCTAATAAAAGGCAGGTTTGGGCCTTTAAAATGAGGATTTTGGCCCTCAGAATGAGTCTCTGAGCACTAATAAGGATGGGTGAGATGCTACAAATGATGCTTTGGACCCTGAATACGAGGGGAACCTCTTGGTTCCTCTATGGCCCCACAAAATGAAGCTTTGGTCCAAAATACAGGGCTTTGGGCACTCCGTGGAGGCTTAGAGCTGTAAAAGAGGGGTTTGGGCCCTCAAAAGGAGAGTTTGGAGCCTCAGAAGGAGGATTTGGGCCTTAAGAAGGGAGCTTGGAGCCCTGAAAATGGGGCTCTAGAAATGAAATTGAGGTTTTGAACCCTGAAATTTGATTTCGTGTCCTAACATGAGGCTTTGGTAGCAAAAACTAAGGGTCTTCGCCCCCAAAAATGGGTCTTTGGAGGCTCAAAACTAGGCTTTGGACGTGGAACAAATGAGTCTTTGTTCCCTAAATGAGGAGTTTGGACCTTTGCTGTGGTTTAACCCAATCACACAGCCGTTTAATCACTCCCCACCCTGCAGTGGGATGGGAGAGAACTGTAAAAAGGTAAAACTGGAAGGTTGAGATAAAGACAGTTTAATGGGACAGAAGAGGAAGACGATGATGATGAGGACGGGGAAAAAAAGAACAATTGCTTAGCCAGCCAGTGTTGCCACGGAGAGGTAGCCAGGGGCTGCAGGGAAGATTTGGGATCGCGGAAGAATCACCTCTGTGTTTGTTGGGATGAGACCTATTACAATCCCTAAATGCCCAGATCCGTCTGTGCCCAGAAGGGGTAGAACTTAGAGAAGCAAGGATCTGTCTCACTGCCAAAAACATGCCCGAAACTCCTGGGGTTCCACCTGAAGTTGTTAAAGTGCCTTCAAAATTGTGGAGCTCCTGCAGAATGGATGTGGCTTTATTGAAACCGGCACAATCGGTCTCCATAAAAACAAAGGGAGGAAAGCCGGTAGCAATCAAGCAGTATCACATTCCCAGAGAAGCAGAAAAAAGTATTCAGAAATGAATCAACCAATATCTGAAAAAAGAGGTTTTACGATCATGCAATTCCCTGTATAATACCCCTTTTTACCTATAAGCAAAAATCGGTTAGACAAAGGAGGAGATCCAGAATATGAGTTTGCACATGTGGTTGTACCCCACCTGGTGGTTCCAGACCCACCAACAAAATTATTACAAAGTCCACCTTGCGCAAAATACTTTAGTGTTACCAATTTAACAGCTGCATTTATCGTATTCCTATAGCAGAAGACAGCCAGCATCTGTTTGCATTTATGTGGAAAGGCCAACAACTAACGTGGACCCTCTTGCCCCAGGGGTTCACTGGGTCTCCTATGATATTCTCCCGTTTGCTTAAAGACAACTTGACAGATATTATATTACCTGGAGGTTCTACACTTGTACAATACGTAGATGATTTGTTACTCGCCAGCAAGATGCATGAAGACTGCTTGAAAGATACTGATATCCAGCATCGAAGTTAAAGAGTTAATCATGATTCTGTAGCTAAGAAGTTACAGATAGTTCTTCATAGTTCCATAGTTAAGAACGTCACAGATAATTCTGCAAATAGTTGCTAGGTACTGCTAAGGATGACTATTGTACAGTCCTACCATTATGTTAGTTAATATTCACCCAAACGATGTATCAATTAAGACGTGATTGTCAAGAGGTAGAAGAAATTGTTAGTCTGATCAACAGACCCTGAAGAACCATTTCGAAGTGCCAGAAATCTTGAGAAACTAGGGGAAAGGTAATTTGGGCCAGGGTCTCTGCGACCACTGACCCGTGAGGTTTGGACCACAATACGATTTGTCTGTGTAGAACTTTAGCAGAAAAAGGTCACCGTCATCTCTTTCTAAGCTTCAGCTGTGTCAGCAGGAAGGAACATATTTAGGATTCGTATTAAAAGAAGAACAAAGATTAGTAGACCCAGAACAGGTCCTTTGCATGAGAACAAAGGAGTAGCCATCAGAGTCCTTACTCAACAGCTACTTCCGCACCACTGCCTTGTGGCTTTTTACTCAACTCGGCTGGATCCTGTAGTGGTTTCCTGCAACACCCGCCACTGACATTGCAAGTACCCGTGGAAGCCAGGTGCATACTCCTGCCCTATCAGCTCCTCAGCCTCCTATGACATCACAAGCACCTGCGGAAGCCAGGTGCATACTCCTGCCCTATCAGCCACTTAGCCACCAGTGACATGAGAAGCAGCTGGACAAGCCAGATGTCCTTTCATTCCCAGTCAGATACTTGGACCACAAAAGGACCTCTGCAAGCCAGGGGCCTGCTCCTGCCCTATCACCTACTCATGTACATGTGACCTCACAAACACCTGCACAGCGCACATGCGTGCTTCTGCCCTGACAGCTAAAGAGCTGCCAGTGACATCACAAACACCTCTACAAGACAAGTCCTCATCCTGCCCTATCACCTCTTCAGGCACATGCGACCTCACAAGCACACGCTTGTGCTCCTGTGACATCACAAGCACCTGGTCAAGCCAGGTGACCATGCCTACCCTACAAGGAACTGTTCCTTAAGTGAAATTAGAGGTCGTGCACAATCCCTGTTCCCATGCCTGCTCCATCATCGACGGTGCCACAGGCAACATAAACTCCTGCGTAGGCCTGTTTCCCAGGCATGCGTTATCAGGAACTGTGCCATAAGTGATAGCAGACGCACCTGCAGAAGCCAGGATCCTGAGCCTGCCCAAACAGGACCTGTGCCATACATGACATCAGAAGCTCCTGCACAAGCCATGTTCCCACGTCTTCCCTATCAGCTACTGCGGCAGCAGTGACATAAACACCTGCACAAGCCACATTCCCTCAACTGCCCTATCAGGAACCATGCAAAGAGTGACATCAGAAGCTCCTGCATAAGCCAGGTTCTTGCGCCTGACATAGGAACCACACAGGCAGCTGTGAAATCAAAACAGCCGCATAAGTCAGGTTACCGTGCCTGCTGTTTATAAGCCAGTCAGTCGCAACCCATGACATCACAAGCACCTTCACCAGCCAGGTTCCGGTGCTTGCCATATCACATTGTCAGCCAGCCTTGACATCACAAGCATCTCCACAAGCAATGTTAGAGCCTTAAAAACAAGGCTTTCAGTCCTGAAAAACATGTTTGGACCCCGAAAATGAGGCTTTGAACAATGAAAATGAGGCGTTGAGCCCCAAAATGAGGTTTTGTTTTCTGAAGCGAGGGTTTGGATGAATAAATTGACGCTTTGGACCCTAGAATTGATGCTTTGGACTCTATAACTAAAACTTTGAAACAAAAAATTTTGCTTTGGGACCTAAAACGATAGTTCAGACTCTATAAATGTAGCTTTGGACCTTAAAAAAAGTGGGTTTGGCCCTAACGATGAGCGTTTACACCCTTAAAATGAAGCTTTGGGCCTTAAAAATCAGTCCTAAAATAAGACTTTGATCTGTAAAAGAGGGGTTCGGACCCTGTGAATGAGAATTTGGACTGTAAAAACAAAGCTTTGAGCCCTATAATGTAAGGTTTGGAAACAAAAATGAGGCTTTGGACTCTGAAATGAGCTTTTGTGTCTTCAAATGAAGTTGGGATCCTAGAACGGAGGCTTTGGAAGTGAAAACTGCGACTTTGACCCTGAAAATGATGCATCAGGTCCAACTGAAAGTTTTTGGACCCAAAATGAAGATTTGGACCCTAAAAATGAGGCTTTGGACTTTATAAATGAGAGTTCTGGCCATCAAACTTGAGGTTTGGAAAACAAAAATACGACTTTAGGCCTTAATAATGAGAATTTGGACACAAAACCCATGAGGCTTTGGACCCTGAAAATGAGGCTTTGGGCCCTAAAAATTACAGGCAGTATCCTAAAAATGAGGGAAATGGGGCTTTAGGAGCTGAATTGAGTGTTTGGACGTGAAAATGAGACTTTGGACCCTAAAGCGAGGCTTTGGACCTTCACAGTCGGACTTGGGTCATTGAAAATGATGCTCTGGGCCCTTCAGATGAGTCTTTGGACCTTAAAACTGTGACTCGGAACTTCGAAGTAAGCCTTTGGACCCTAAAAACAAGGCTCTGGAGCCAAAAAAAAGGGCTTTGGACCCTGAAATGAGGCTTTGGAAGCAAAACCTAAGACTTTGGAAAGGAAAATGAGGCTTTACACTCTAAAAAGAGGATTTCTGCCCTAAAAATGAGGTTTTAGACCCAAGAAATGAAACTGTAGCCTGTAAAAAAGTGTCTATGCGTAATAAAAGACAAGTTTGAAGCCTGAAGTTGAGGATTTTAGCCCTCAAATGAGGCTCTGGGCACTAATAAGGATGGGTGAGATGCTACGAATGATGCTCTGGACCCTGAATACGAGGGGAACCTCTTGGTTCCTCTATGGCCCCACAAAATGAAGCTTTGGTCCAGAATACAGGGCTTTGGGCACTCCGTGGAGGCTTAGAGCTGTAAAAGAGGGGTCTGGGCCCTCAAAAGGAGAGTTTGGAGGGGTTCAGCCTTGAAAACGGGACTTTGGAAAGGCAAATGAGGTTTTGAATGCTGAAATTAGCTTTTGTGCCCTAAAATGATGCTTTGGTACCAAAAGCTAAGGTCTTTGGAGGCTTAAAACGAGGCTTTGGACATGAAACAACTGAGACTAAAATTTTCCCTAAATGAGAAGTTCGGATGCTAAAATGAGGCTTTGGACTCTAAAAATGAGGCTTTGGACCCTCCGAAGTGTGGAGTGGATCCTAAAAATAATCCTAAGACTAAAGACTGAGGTTCCTGAAAATGAGGATTTGGTCCCAGCAAAGGAGCCCTCGGGCCCTTAAAATGGGGCTTTGAACCTTTGAAGTAGGGTTTGGAACTTAGAAATGAGGGCTTGTTTCCTAAAAACGAGGCTTTGGACCTTAAAAAT
The DNA here is from genome assembly GCF_028858705.1 of Grus americana. Taxonomy (NCBI): domain Eukaryota; kingdom Metazoa; phylum Chordata; class Aves; order Gruiformes; family Gruidae; genus Grus; species Grus americana. The sequence continues at coordinate 1,193,112 of NC_072881.1, forward strand.
GACTATTTGGACCCCCAAAGGGGTAATTTGGGCCTTTAAAAAGTGACGCTTTGGGCCCTGAAAATGAGGCTTGCCTCTTGAAAATGAGGGTTTGGGCTTTAAAAACGCGAGATTGGACCATTAAAAATGAGGGCTTGGACACTTGTATGAGGCTTTGGACTCTGGAAATGCCGATTTAGGCTCTCAATTGAGGCTTTTGGAGCCTTAAATAGGTTTTAGTGCCTTGAAGATGCAGCTTTGGACAATAAAAACATGTAGATGCTTTGTGCTGTAACCACGATGGTTGTGACTCAAAAATGAGGCTTTGGAAGTTAAGAAGGAGAGCTTTTTACCCAAAGGGTGGGCAGCTCTTGTAGCCAGAGGGACAAGACTTTGGTGGTGTTGATACCTCCCTCCGTTGGGCATGTCCTTGAGCAGCCTGATGGGACCTGCTCTGAGCACGGGGTTGGGCTGGAGACCTCTCGATGTCCCCTCTGACCAGAATTATTCCATGATTTTGTGATTTCCCTCAGTAGAAAGACCTGATTTGACACGCTCAGCTAGACAGGGGGACATTACAGACTCCCCAGCGAGAGACACAACTCAGCCCAGCACTGAGCTCCTGGTTCTGGGCAGATCTCTCCATTTTGGCACTTCAACAATGTGTTCAAATTTCCAGCCTGGCACCCCCGGATCTCTTGCAAACCGGTGCAGAAAGATCCGGCCCTGCAAAGTGGCCTTTGGCTTGGTAGACCCTCATCATTCGGCCCTTCTCCCAGATGCTGGAGGGGTCCTAAGTAGAAGCTTCCTTTAAGGACGGTTGGGTTCCTGGGTTGAGTAGCATGGATTTGGGCAAGGAGAAAAATGCCAGGTAACAGCAGGGGACACGACTGCCATAGCGCTGGGACAGGAGATGGGCCTTCTGTCACTGCAGGTGGCCCATGGGTTGGCCAGAGGGCCGATCTACTTGGAGGATTTCAGAAGTAGAGCCAAAAATAGAATATAAATTGGATAAACGGGGAGATAAATAGGATGGTAAAGAGATCTGGCTCTACCCCAAGTGGAAGTAGAAAGTCCAGCCCAGTGGAGCTGGGCTCAACCTTGCTCTCGTGCCTTCCTCGTTCCCTTATGGCCCTGGGTGAAAGCTCAGGTGCCTCCACTGCTCCTGCGTGTAGGTGCCCTTCATGTCTCCCCAGCTGCACTGGTATCCTCTCCTTTCCCCTCCAGGGACATTCAGTGCTTCGCTACATAGCTCCAAGTGCCCGCTTTCCCTCTCTTGCCCCAGAAAGCTGGTTTCTTTCCATAGCAGCCATGCAAAAGGTCCCCTGGATGGAAAAAGACCTGAGGAAGGTCCCTCAGGTGGCCTTGCTTCCAGCGCCATGTTGGGCTGATCTCAGAGCCATGGCCAACTGTAAAACCCCTCTCCCCTGTTCCGGTCAAGGACCATTGGGAACAACAGAAGAGTCGACGCTTTTTTTGCAACTTCTCCTTTGTGCTTTTATTCATCTCCTTCCTGGGCTCCTCGTGTTCTGAACACAGATGGGTTTCTGCAAAAGAAGAGAGACTCTTCTCAAACAATACTGCAGGTTTTGGGAACTCTTTCCCCACACGCAGACCCCTTAGATGGCTTCAGGTGAGGACACTGAGCGGAGGGCAGCCGTTTCTCTCCCTCTGCAGCTGCTCCAGCAGCAGCGGTTTGCTCCCAGGCTGTGCCAGACCCACCCAAAAATCCTTTCTCTTCCCACCAGGGATCTAAAGCAGCAATGAGCTGGGAAGAAAGAGTCCCCTCTCCGGCCCAGAGCAGCCTTGTGGTTAGTCAGGCCTTCCAAACACAGCCAAGTAACATGGCCTTGTGTGTTGCCTGAGGCTACAGAAGAGAGGGCAACACTGGAGAAGGAGAACCTTGCCCCCGGTGATGGAACTGAGCCCCCCGTCAATCAGAACCAAGGGCTCTTGGAAGAGTCCCCACTGTCCCTCTAACTCTGCATTTCTGCAAGGAAATAGCACCCAGAACGACACAGATCCCAATCACCTACCTGTTGGCATCACCTCAGGCGGTGCTCCCTCAGCTCCAGGCACTCCAAGCCATGATCACTCCAGCCAGGGCCACTCCATCCTGGAGACCACTGATGTGGTCTTTGGTGGTTGGCATTGCGCAGACCTGGACCTCTCGTAGATTGGTGGCACCAAAAGGGAGGGATCAAAGCTGTATCCAGCTAAGATGGTCTTCTGTGGCTCTTTCAGCACTGACCAGAACATCTCAGGCCTTGATCTCAGTAATTCTGTTGTCTCAGGTCTTGGTGGCTGTGGCACGAAGACCTTGTAGGTGGGCTCCTCGGGCAGCCTGGTCTCAGAGCTCAACGATGGTAATTTGCTTCCAAAGGGAACTTTCTGTTCTCCTTGTCCCCCTCCTCTGCAGCTCCGAGATTTTGCTGCCTGCGCTTGGCTGTGCTTCGATTCTTGGCCCTGCTTCGACGCTTGGCCCTGCTTCGACGCTTGGCCCTGCTTCAACGCTTGGCCCTGCTTCGACGCTTGGCCCTGCTTCAGTGCTTGGCCCTGCTTCAGTGCTTGGCCCTGCTTCGACGCTTGGCCCTGCTTCGACGCTTGGCCCTGCTTCAGTGCTTGGCCCTGCTTCAGTGCTTGGCCCTGCTTTGATGCTTGGCCCTGCTTCAATGCTTGGCCCTGCTTCAATGCTTGGCCTTTGAGCTTGGCTTTGCCCTTGGGTGTGCTGGTCGCAGGTTGCTTTTCGCCAGAGGAGCCTCCTTTCTCCTTTGCTTCTTGGAGCTGTGGAGCTTCCTGAGTCAAGGTCGAAGAGGCAAGCAAGGACAGTTCAGCAAATGCCACTAGAATTGGGAAGGAGAGACCTTGTCAGAAGAGCATTGCTGGGATACTACCGGCCCTGGTGACATGTAGAGGTGCTCAGGCCCCCTCTCTGGTGACACGCAGAGGTGCTCAGACCCCTTCCCAAAACAATGGCTCCCCTCGCAGCCACCCCGACACTGGGGCTTGCCTGGCACCTCAGTTCCAAGGTGCAACGTGGTTTTGTGACCGTGTTATCAGCATCAGATTTCAGAATGAGGAGCCAGTTGGTGCTGGGACAGGGACTCTTGCAGAGGGGTCATTTCCCGAGGGCCTTGGATTGCCAGCCTCCCACTGCGCCCTGGGGCACATCCCACCCTGGGGTTCGGTTCTGTGGAAGCCATGAAGTCATTAGCAGAAAAGGCGGTGCCGAGCTGTCATGAAGCTAGGGCACTAGTCAGATCTTCTGACAATCATCACTGAAGGATTTTCCCCGATATATCACAGAAGCAGGATGGCTATGCTGCGGAAAGGAGCCAGGAGCAGCTTTACATTTTCTGTGCTGGTTGAAACCTGGCAAAACCTCTTCTTTCTTCTCCTTGTCCTCACCAGCAACGTTTCTCCTGGGAGGGTTCCTTGGTGGTTGTTTGCGCACAACATACATTTCAAACCTGGAGACAAAGAGATGACACCAGCATGACCCACAGCACGACCCACAGCACCACCAGCCCTTGCCACTTGCCACGATCCCCTGCTCGCACACAGATTTTGGCGTTGCACAAAACCCCCCTTTTTCCCCGCGCTGACTACACCCCATCCCCAAGGACTATCGTGGGAAGTGAAGTCAGCCTGCGAAGAGTTGCCTGAAGTCCTCCATCTTTCCCATCAGATCTGCCTCACACAAAGGACTGTGGGCAGGGGGGACATGTCGCTGCCTGGTGCCCTCGTGGCAGGACACCTGTGGTCACATGGAGCAAATGCTACCAAACCACACCTGAGCAACTAGAGGTCACATCTGCAGATGTACTCACTCAGGAAAGATGATGAGACGGCCAGAAAATGTCAGAGAAGCCAGAGGTACCACTGGGGACACCACCATGTCCAGCAGCTGGGGGACCTGTAACGGCGGAGCACAAAGATGGCAGGACATCCTCAGCGTGGCTGAGCCACTCAATATCGGAGGAGCCTGAGGCAGTGAGGGTTGGTAGGACCGTAGCTCTCACCTGGCCTGCGTGGCTGACCAAGTTCTGGTGGGCCACTCACAAGCAGTGCTGGGGCACCGCTGTGCAAACCACCTGGGCCGTGGAGAAGCCAAAATGCTCACCTTAAAAGTAGCTTTCTCATAGTTCTCCTTCCCAGACATCCTCTCCAAGAAGCTGAGGTAGAACTTCATTTGTACCCTCGTGCCTTCGATGAGGAGCACGCCCACGTCCCTCAGGACAAGGGCAACGTTCTCCCCCTTTTCCAGGCAGTGAGAGAGGAGGGACATGGTGCCTTGAATGCAGTTCTCCACTTTCTGCCGGGACACAGAAGCAGCTTTGGCCACCCTGGCATATTTCAGGGGCTCCAGCTCCTTATGGCCTGTAAAAACACACGAGAGGGATGGAGGTGCTCACCCAGTGGTCCTTCTGCAGGGGTTTCCCAAGGGCTGCTTGTTGCAGTCATTGCATTGCCCACAAAAACCCCCATTTTTGGACCTTCTCCGCAGAGAGGACAGTTTGCTTTGGAGAAGCGTCTCGGATCCAGGGGAGGGATGTGATGACCATGCAACCAACCAGGGTTTAATCCTCCTGCTTACCGGGCAGGTAGTCTTTGTTGTCCCTGAGGCTGTGGACAACCACGAGGTTCCTGGCCAGCCGAAACACGGGCCTCTGGACAATCACCACCTCATCCCCAGCCTGGATGCATGTGGGGACCACGTCAAAGGAGCCAACGGAGGGAATTCGGACCCCCTGCAAGCGGAAGAGAAGGGAAAGGCAGAAGGGTGAGGACTGGCCGGAGGAAAGAGCTAGAGGTGGTCCTGTCCAGGGATGGCGCTTCAAGCTGGATCCTGCCCAGTCCACGAGCTGGGGCAGTGGGGAGAGCTTTGGGGAGGAGATGCCGAGTCACAGAATCATAAAATGATCGAATACCAGGTTGGAAGGGATCTCAAGGATCATCTGGTCCAACCTTTCTTGGCAAAAGCACAGTCTAGACAAGAGGGCCCAGCACCCTGTCCAGCTGAAGCTTAGAAGTGTCCAATGTTGGGGATGTGTGCCCTCCCTCTGGACCACCCTCTCCCCACCCCCTGGACAAGGTCATGGACAAAGAGTTGACCCACCTTCCGCAGCAGCAGTTGTTCTTGGATGTATTCGGCCACCGCATCCCAGATGGCTGTTCGCACTGGAAAGCAAAGGAAAACCAGGTCATGATCCATATCCACCGGCTCTCCTCTCTATACCACCAACTCCTGAGCTGTGGTGAGGTGGCTGACACAAAGAGTCATCACCATCCCCAGCCTCGTATGGAGACATCTCTGAGATGGCTGCAGTGCTGAGTCTCACCCAGACAACGCCACAACCTTTGGTCACCACAATGTGGTGGCTGTGGATGCCTGTACCTTTGGCACTGATGCTGGACATCATGAAGGTGTGCTCCATGCCATCCCAGAAGTCCATTTTGATCTGCCTCATGTGGGCAGGTCGCTCCTTAGTGGCAACAGCCATGTGGGAGCTCATCCCTGTTCGTCCTATGGACACTTCTCCAGGGTGTGGGACCCACCGCCCTGCAGCCCCTTTTATACCCCTGTGCGACCGTGTCACAGACTCAGTGTGACATCATGGTGACGCGGCCACTGCTGACTATGCTGCCCATTGTGACACGGCCACCATCAACCTGCAACCTGCTGTGACACGGCCACCGTGCGCTGCTGATCATGGGGACGTGTCACCCACTGACCTGCTGGCCCTCTGTGACGGGGCCGCCACCGCCCCTGTGCCAGTGCCTGGTGATCATACGGGGCCCAGGCCACGGCTCCTTCCTCTGTGTCCGTTGTCCAGCTAACGTCTGTCCGTGCTCTCTCAGGCCCATGATTCACAGATTGGTAGGGGTTGAAAGGGACCTCTGGAGATCATCTAGTCCAACCCCCCTGCTAGAGCAAGATCACCTGGAGCAGGTTGCACAGAATTGCGTCCAGGTGGGTTTTGGATCTCTCCAGAGAAGGAGACTCCACAACCTCTCTGGGCAGCCTGTCCCACGGCTCGGTCACCCTCAGAGTAAAGAAGTTTTTCCTCATATGCAGATGGAACTTCCTGTGTCCCAGTTTGTGCCCGTTGCCCCTTGTCCTGTCACTGGGCACCACTGAGAAGAGTCTGGCCCCATCCTCTAGACACCCACCCTTTAGATATTGATAAGTGTTGATCAGATCCCCTCTCAGCCTTCTCTTCTCCAGGCTAAACAGCCCCAGCTCTCTCAGCCTTTCCTCATACCAGAGATGCTCCAGGCCCCTCATCATCCTCACAGCCCTCCGCTGGACTCTCCCCAGTAGTTCCCTGTCTGTCTTGAACTGGGGAGCCCAGAACTGGACACAGAACTCCAGATGTGGCCTCACCAGGGCAGAGCAGAGGGGGAAGAGAACCTCCCTCGACCTGCTGGCCACATTCTTCTTAATACACCCCAGGACACCATTGTCCTTCTTGGCCATGAGGGCACGCTGCTGGTCATGGAGAGCTTGTTGTCCACCAGGACTCCCAGGTCCTTCTTCACAGCGCTGCTTCCCAGCAGGTCAACCCCTAACCTGTACTGGTGCCTGGGGTTGTTCTTCCCTAGGTGCAGGATCCTACACTTGCCTTTGTTGAATTTCATATGGTTCCTCTTTGCCCAGTTCTCCAGCCTGTCAAGATCTCGCTGAATGGCAGCGCAGCCTTCCGGTGTGTCGGCCACTCTTCCCAGCTTAGTATCATCAGGAATTTTGCTGAGAGTACACTCTGTCCCCTCATCCAGGTCATGGATGAATATGTTGAGTAAGACCGGACTGAGCACTGACCCTTGGGGCACCACTAGATACAGGCCTCCAACTAGACCCTGCGTCACTTATCACAGCCCTCTGCGGGTTAGAACACAACCCTAGAATATCTCAAGTTGGAAGGGACCCGTAAAGCTCATCGAGTCCAACTCCCTGCTCCTCGCAGGACTACCTATAAACCTAAACCATATGACTAAGAGCATCATCCAGATGCTCCTTGAAGTCTGACAGGCTTGGTGCCGTGACCGCTTCCCTGGGGAGCCTGTTCCAGTGACCTCCAGCCCTCTCAGTGAAGAACCTTCTCCCAATGTCCAATCTGAACTTGCCTTGATGCAGCTTCATTCCATTTCGTCATGTCCCGTCACTGGTCACCAGAGAGAGGAGATCAGCACCTCCCCCTCGAGCAAGTTGTAGGCTGCTATGAGGTCATCCCTCAGCCTTCTCTTCTCCAAGCTGAACGAACCAAGTGAGGCTCAAAAGGAGGCTTTGGATATGTAACAAATAAGGCTTTGTAGTGTAAATGAGGAGTTTGGATCTTAAAATGAGGCTTCGGCACCTAAAAATGAGTATTTGGACCTTTAAAATGAGGCTTTGGGCTCTAAAAATTGCAGACTGTATCCTAAAAATAAGGTTTTGGTTCCAGAAAAGGAGGCTTTGGTAGCTGAAAATGAGGCTTGGGACCCTCTAAATAAGACTTTGACTGTAACGTTCAGGCTTCGGGCCTTCAAAATCAGACTTTGGGCCTTAAAAATGATGATCTGGGCCCTTAAAATGAGTCTTAGAAACTTAAAAGTGGTGCTTGGAACCTATAAATGAAGTTTTGGACACTAAAAATGCATCTTTGTTCTCTAACATTGAGACTTTGCAAACAAAAAGTGTGTCTTTGGATCTTTGTGGCGACGCTACTCCTTATAATAGGTTTTTGGCACCTTAAAATGAGGGTTGACATCCAAATATGAAACTGTGGGCCCTAAAAAAAATCTATGGGTAATAAAAGACAGGCTTGTACCCTAAAAGTGAGGATTTCATTCCTCAAAACGAGGCTTTGGACACTAAAAATGTGTCTTTGAGTTCTAAAAGAGAGGTTGGACCATAAAAATGAGGGTTTGGACACTCAAGGTGCAGCTTGGACCCAAAAATCGACTGGCTGGATCCTAAAAATGCCGCTTCGAAACCTGAAAATGAGGCTTTGCAAACTAAAAATGCTGCTTTGGGCTCTAAGAAGGAGACTTTGCAAACTACAACTGAGTCTCTAGACCATAAAAATGAACCTTTGGGGCCTAAAAAGAGGCTTTCTGCCGTAAAAGTGATGTTTTAGACCCTAAAAATGAAAAAGTGTGTCCTAACGAAAGGCTATGCATAATACAAGACAGGCTTGGCCCCTACAAATATGGCTTTGGACTCTAAAAGTGAGGCTTTGGACCTTCAAAATCAGACTTTGGGTCCTTAAAATAATGCTTTGTACTGTTAAGATGAGTCTTTGGACCTTAAAATGGGGGTTTGGAACCTATAACTGAGGGTTTGTACCCTAAAACTGAGGCTCGGGACGTAAAAATGAGGCTTTGGGCCCTAAAAAATGAGAGTTTGGACACTCGAAATGTGGCTTGTACCCTAAAAAAGCCTGGCTGCATGCTAAAAATGCCACTTTTGAGCCTGAAAATGAGGCTTTGGACTCTAAAAAGGACACACTGCAAACTGCCACTGAGAATTTGTATCATAAAAATGTGGCTTTGGAGACTAAAATGAGTCTAAGCCAAAACTAAGACTTTGGAAAGGAAAAATGAGGCTCTGGACACTATAAATGTAGCTTTGGACCCTAAAACAATGCTTTCTGCCCTAAAAATGAGGTTTTAGACCCAAGAAATGAAACTAGTCCCCCCCAAAAGGCTATGGCTAATAAAAGGCAGGTTTGGGCCTTTAAAATGAGGATTTTGGCCCTCAGAATGAGTCTCTGAGCACTAATAAGGATGGGTGAGATGCTACAAATGATGCTTTGGACCCTGAATACGAGGGGAACCTCTTGGTTCCTCTATGGCCCCACAAAATGAAGCTTTGGTCCAAAATACAGGGCTTTGGGCACTCCGTGGAGGCTTAGAGCTGTAAAAGAGGGGTTTGGGCCCTCAAAAGGAGAGTTTGGAGCCTCAGAAGGAGGATTTGGGCCTTAAGAAGGGAGCTTGGAGCCCTGAAAATGGGGCTCTAGAAATGAAATTGAGGTTTTGAACCCTGAAATTTGATTTCGTGTCCTAACATGAGGCTTTGGTAGCAAAAACTAAGGGTCTTCGCCCCCAAAAATGGGTCTTTGGAGGCTCAAAACTAGGCTTTGGACGTGGAACAAATGAGTCTTTGTTCCCTAAATGAGGAGTTTGGACCTTTGCTGTGGTTTAACCCAATCACACAGCCGTTTAATCACTCCCCACCCTGCAGTGGGATGGGAGAGAACTGTAAAAAGGTAAAACTGGAAGGTTGAGATAAAGACAGTTTAATGGGACAGAAGAGGAAGACGATGATGATGAGGACGGGGAAAAAAAGAACAATTGCTTAGCCAGCCAGTGTTGCCACGGAGAGGTAGCCAGGGGCTGCAGGGAAGATTTGGGATCGCGGAAGAATCACCTCTGTGTTTGTTGGGATGAGACCTATTACAATCCCTAAATGCCCAGATCCGTCTGTGCCCAGAAGGGGTAGAACTTAGAGAAGCAAGGATCTGTCTCACTGCCAAAAACATGCCCGAAACTCCTGGGGTTCCACCTGAAGTTGTTAAAGTGCCTTCAAAATTGTGGAGCTCCTGCAGAATGGATGTGGCTTTATTGAAACCGGCACAATCGGTCTCCATAAAAACAAAGGGAGGAAAGCCGGTAGCAATCAAGCAGTATCACATTCCCAGAGAAGCAGAAAAAAGTATTCAGAAATGAATCAACCAATATCTGAAAAAAGAGGTTTTACGATCATGCAATTCCCTGTATAATACCCCTTTTTACCTATAAGCAAAAATCGGTTAGACAAAGGAGGAGATCCAGAATATGAGTTTGCACATGTGGTTGTACCCCACCTGGTGGTTCCAGACCCACCAACAAAATTATTACAAAGTCCACCTTGCGCAAAATACTTTAGTGTTACCAATTTAACAGCTGCATTTATCGTATTCCTATAGCAGAAGACAGCCAGCATCTGTTTGCATTTATGTGGAAAGGCCAACAACTAACGTGGACCCTCTTGCCCCAGGGGTTCACTGGGTCTCCTATGATATTCTCCCGTTTGCTTAAAGACAACTTGACAGATATTATATTACCTGGAGGTTCTACACTTGTACAATACGTAGATGATTTGTTACTCGCCAGCAAGATGCATGAAGACTGCTTGAAAGATACTGATATCCAGCATCGAAGTTAAAGAGTTAATCATGATTCTGTAGCTAAGAAGTTACAGATAGTTCTTCATAGTTCCATAGTTAAGAACGTCACAGATAATTCTGCAAATAGTTGCTAGGTACTGCTAAGGATGACTATTGTACAGTCCTACCATTATGTTAGTTAATATTCACCCAAACGATGTATCAATTAAGACGTGATTGTCAAGAGGTAGAAGAAATTGTTAGTCTGATCAACAGACCCTGAAGAACCATTTCGAAGTGCCAGAAATCTTGAGAAACTAGGGGAAAGGTAATTTGGGCCAGGGTCTCTGCGACCACTGACCCGTGAGGTTTGGACCACAATACGATTTGTCTGTGTAGAACTTTAGCAGAAAAAGGTCACCGTCATCTCTTTCTAAGCTTCAGCTGTGTCAGCAGGAAGGAACATATTTAGGATTCGTATTAAAAGAAGAACAAAGATTAGTAGACCCAGAACAGGTCCTTTGCATGAGAACAAAGGAGTAGCCATCAGAGTCCTTACTCAACAGCTACTTCCGCACCACTGCCTTGTGGCTTTTTACTCAACTCGGCTGGATCCTGTAGTGGTTTCCTGCAACACCCGCCACTGACATTGCAAGTACCCGTGGAAGCCAGGTGCATACTCCTGCCCTATCAGCTCCTCAGCCTCCTATGACATCACAAGCACCTGCGGAAGCCAGGTGCATACTCCTGCCCTATCAGCCACTTAGCCACCAGTGACATGAGAAGCAGCTGGACAAGCCAGATGTCCTTTCATTCCCAGTCAGATACTTGGACCACAAAAGGACCTCTGCAAGCCAGGGGCCTGCTCCTGCCCTATCACCTACTCATGTACATGTGACCTCACAAACACCTGCACAGCGCACATGCGTGCTTCTGCCCTGACAGCTAAAGAGCTGCCAGTGACATCACAAACACCTCTACAAGACAAGTCCTCATCCTGCCCTATCACCTCTTCAGGCACATGCGACCTCACAAGCACACGCTTGTGCTCCTGTGACATCACAAGCACCTGGTCAAGCCAGGTGACCATGCCTACCCTACAAGGAACTGTTCCTTAAGTGAAATTAGAGGTCGTGCACAATCCCTGTTCCCATGCCTGCTCCATCATCGACGGTGCCACAGGCAACATAAACTCCTGCGTAGGCCTGTTTCCCAGGCATGCGTTATCAGGAACTGTGCCATAAGTGATAGCAGACGCACCTGCAGAAGCCAGGATCCTGAGCCTGCCCAAACAGGACCTGTGCCATACATGACATCAGAAGCTCCTGCACAAGCCATGTTCCCACGTCTTCCCTATCAGCTACTGCGGCAGCAGTGACATAAACACCTGCACAAGCCACATTCCCTCAACTGCCCTATCAGGAACCATGCAAAGAGTGACATCAGAAGCTCCTGCATAAGCCAGGTTCTTGCGCCTGACATAGGAACCACACAGGCAGCTGTGAAATCAAAACAGCCGCATAAGTCAGGTTACCGTGCCTGCTGTTTATAAGCCAGTCAGTCGCAACCCATGACATCACAAGCACCTTCACCAGCCAGGTTCCGGTGCTTGCCATATCACATTGTCAGCCAGCCTTGACATCACAAGCATCTCCACAAGCAATGTTAGAGCCTTAAAAACAAGGCTTTCAGTCCTGAAAAACATGTTTGGACCCCGAAAATGAGGCTTTGAACAATGAAAATGAGGCGTTGAGCCCCAAAATGAGGTTTTGTTTTCTGAAGCGAGGGTTTGGATGAATAAATTGACGCTTTGGACCCTAGAATTGATGCTTTGGACTCTATAACTAAAACTTTGAAACAAAAAATTTTGCTTTGGGACCTAAAACGATAGTTCAGACTCTATAAATGTAGCTTTGGACCTTAAAAAAAGTGGGTTTGGCCCTAACGATGAGCGTTTACACCCTTAAAATGAAGCTTTGGGCCTTAAAAATCAGTCCTAAAATAAGACTTTGATCTGTAAAAGAGGGGTTCGGACCCTGTGAATGAGAATTTGGACTGTAAAAACAAAGCTTTGAGCCCTATAATGTAAGGTTTGGAAACAAAAATGAGGCTTTGGACTCTGAAATGAGCTTTTGTGTCTTCAAATGAAGTTGGGATCCTAGAACGGAGGCTTTGGAAGTGAAAACTGCGACTTTGACCCTGAAAATGATGCATCAGGTCCAACTGAAAGTTTTTGGACCCAAAATGAAGATTTGGACCCTAAAAATGAGGCTTTGGACTTTATAAATGAGAGTTCTGGCCATCAAACTTGAGGTTTGGAAAACAAAAATACGACTTTAGGCCTTAATAATGAGAATTTGGACACAAAACCCATGAGGCTTTGGACCCTGAAAATGAGGCTTTGGGCCCTAAAAATTACAGGCAGTATCCTAAAAATGAGGGAAATGGGGCTTTAGGAGCTGAATTGAGTGTTTGGACGTGAAAATGAGACTTTGGACCCTAAAGCGAGGCTTTGGACCTTCACAGTCGGACTTGGGTCATTGAAAATGATGCTCTGGGCCCTTCAGATGAGTCTTTGGACCTTAAAACTGTGACTCGGAACTTCGAAGTAAGCCTTTGGACCCTAAAAACAAGGCTCTGGAGCCAAAAAAAAGGGCTTTGGACCCTGAAATGAGGCTTTGGAAGCAAAACCTAAGACTTTGGAAAGGAAAATGAGGCTTTACACTCTAAAAAGAGGATTTCTGCCCTAAAAATGAGGTTTTAGACCCAAGAAATGAAACTGTAGCCTGTAAAAAAGTGTCTATGCGTAATAAAAGACAAGTTTGAAGCCTGAAGTTGAGGATTTTAGCCCTCAAATGAGGCTCTGGGCACTAATAAGGATGGGTGAGATGCTACGAATGATGCTCTGGACCCTGAATACGAGGGGAACCTCTTGGTTCCTCTATGGCCCCACAAAATGAAGCTTTGGTCCAGAATACAGGGCTTTGGGCACTCCGTGGAGGCTTAGAGCTGTAAAAGAGGGGTCTGGGCCCTCAAAAGGAGAGTTTGGAGGGGTTCAGCCTTGAAAACGGGACTTTGGAAAGGCAAATGAGGTTTTGAATGCTGAAATTAGCTTTTGTGCCCTAAAATGATGCTTTGGTACCAAAAGCTAAGGTCTTTGGAGGCTTAAAACGAGGCTTTGGACATGAAACAACTGAGACTAAAATTTTCCCTAAATGAGAAGTTCGGATGCTAAAATGAGGCTTTGGACTCTAAAAATGAGGCTTTGGACCCTCCGAAGTGTGGAGTGGATCCTAAAAATAATCCTAAGACTAAAGACTGAGGTTCCTGAAAATGAGGATTTGGTCCCAGCAAAGGAGCCCTCGGGCCCTTAAAATGGGGCTTTGAACCTTTGAAGTAGGGTTTGGAACTTAGAAATGAGGGCTTGTTTCCTAAAAACGAGGCTTTGGACCTTAAAAATGACTATTTGGACCCCCAAAGGGGTAATTTGGGCCTTTAAAAAGTGACGCTTTGGGCCCTGAAAATGAGGCTTGCCTCTTGAAAATGAGGGTTTGGGCTTTAAAAACGCGAGATTGGACCATTAAAAATGAGGGCTTGGACACTTGTATGAGGCTTTGGACTCTGGAAATGCCGATTTAGGCTCTCAATTGAGGCTTTTGGAGCCTTAAATAGGTTTTAGTGCCTTGAAGATGCAGCTTTGGACAATAAAAACATGTAGATGCTTTGTGCTGTAACCACGATGGTTGTGACTCAAAAATGAGGCTTTGGAAGTTAAGAAGGAGAGCTTTTTACCCAAAGGGTGGGCAGCTCTTGTAGCCAGAGGGACAAGACTTTGGTGGTGTTGATACCTCCCTCCGTTGGGCATGTCCTTGAGCAGCCTGATGGGACCTGCTCTGAGCACGGGGTTGGGCTGGAGACCTCTCGATGTCCCCTCTGACCAGAATTATTCCATGATTTTGTGATTTCCCTCAGTAGAAAGACCTGATTTGACACGCTCAGCTAGACAGGGGGACATTACAGACTCCCCAGCGAGAGACACAACTCAGCCCAGCACTGAGCTCCTGGTTCTGGGCAGATCTCTCCATTTTGGCACTTCAACAATGTGTTCAAATTTCCAGCCTGGCACCCCCGGATCTCTTGCAAACCGGTGCAGAAAGATCCGGCCCTGCAAAGTGGCCTTTGGCTTGGTAGACCCTCATCATTCGGCCCTTCTCCCAGATGCTGGAGGGGTCCTAAGTAGAAGCTTCCTTTAAGGACGGTTGGGTTCCTGGGTTGAGTAGCATGGATTTGGGCAAGGAGAAAAATGCCAGGTAACAGCAGGGGACACGACTGCCATAGCGCTGGGACAGGAGATGGGCCTTCTGTCACTGCAGGTGGCCCATGGGTTGGCCAGAGGGCCGATCTACTTGGAGGATTTCAGAAGTAGAGCCAAAAATAGAATATAAATTGGATAAACGGGGAGATAAATAGGATGGTAAAGAGATCTGGCTCTACCCCAAGTGGAAGTAGAAAGTCCAGCCCAGTGGAGCTGGGCTCAACCTTGCTCTCGTGCCTTCCTCGTTCCCTTATGGCCCTGGGTGAAAGCTCAGGTGCCTCCACTGCTCCTGCGTGTAGGTGCCCTTCATGTCTCCCCAGCTGCACTGGTATCCTCTCCTTTCCCCTCCAGGGACATTCAGTGCTTCGCTACATAGCTCCAAGTGCCCGCTTTCCCTCTCTTGCCCCAGAAAGCTGGTTTCTTTCCATAGCAGCCATGCAAAAGGTCCCCTGGATGGAAAAAGACCTGAGGAAGGTCCCTCAGGTGGCCTTGCTTCCAGCGCCATGTTGGGCTGATCTCAGAGCCATGGCCAACTGTAAAACCCCTCTCCCCTGTTCCGGTCAAGGACCATTGGGAACAACAGAAGAGTCGACGCTTTTTTTGCAACTTCTCCTTTGTGCTTTTATTCATCTCCTTCCTGGGCTCCTCGTGTTCTGAACACAGATGGGTTTCTGCAAAAGAAGAGAGACTCTTCTCAAACAATACTGCAGGTTTTGGGAACTCTTTCCCCACACGCAGACCCCTTAGATGGCTTCAGGTGAGGACACTGAGCGGAGGGCAGCCGTTTCTCTCCCTCTGCAGCTGCTCCAGCAGCAGCGGTTTGCTCCCAGGCTGTGCCAGACCCACCCAAAAATCCTTTCTCTTCCCACCAGGGATCTAAAGCAGCAATGAGCTGGGAAGAAAGAGTCCCCTCTCCGGCCCAGAGCAGCCTTGCGGTTAGTCAGGCCTTCCAAACACAGCCAAGTAACATGGCCTTGTGTGTTGCCTGAGGCTACAGAAGAGAGGGCAACACTGGAGAAGGAGAACCTTGCCCCCGGTGATGGAACTGAGCCCCCCGTCAATCAGAACCAAGGGCTCTTGGAAGAGTCCCCACTGTCCCTCTAACTCTGCATTTCTGCAAGGAAATAGCACCCAGAACGACACAGATCCCAATCACCTACCTGTTGGCATCACCTCAGGCGGTGCTCCCTCAGCTCCAGGCACTCCAAGCCATGATCACTCCAGCCAGGGCCACTCCATCCTGGAGACCACTGATGTGGTCTTTGGTGGTTGGCATTGCGCAGACCTGGACCTCTCGTAGATTGGTGGCACCAAAAGGGAGGGATCAAAGCTGTATCCAGCTAAGATGGTCTTCTGTGGCTCTTTCAGCACTGACCAGAACATCTCAGGCCTTGATCTCAGTAATTCTGTTGTCTCAGGTCTTGGTGGCTGTTGCCTGTCGTTGGCGTGACGACCTGGTTCAGGAACGGCACGACGACCAACCCCGGGTCGTTCGGTCCATTAGCTCACAGACACCAATGTGGTGGACGGCAAATGGCGTTTATTGGTGGGCAACGGAGCATTATATAGCTTAGGTTTACAACATCACATCCGTCTGCTTACGTCGTAAATTAAACACTATTGGCTATTAAGAGAGGGGTCTTATCTTTCCGTACAGCGCGACATCTTCCGGCCGCCGGGCCCTAACTACCTACATCTCCCCCCTCCCTATGCATAAGTAAATTAGTTAAAATATAACAATTCTAAGAATAAGGTCTATCTCTATCGTTATTCTATATTATATGACACTCTTATATGTTATATATTTGAAGAAAAAGATAAGGCACGTTAAACGGGTGGAAGTTAGGGGTAACCGTTAGTAATGGGGTGTAAGTTGGGATAATTTCAGGGATAATTGGGGGTAACACTGAGCACGCCTTTTTATTATTCTTATATATATATATCTACTCACTATTCTTAAAGCAGTTGCTGGTGTTCTACTAACATAATGTTAACACTCTCTAGCCGGCTTCTAACAAATGACACGATTCTATTCAATAGACAGGGTCCAAAGATCAGTGCCATCATGATCATTGCAATTGGCCCTATCAAGGTAGATATCAGGGTGGTCAGCCATGGTGAGTGGTTAAACCATGATGTAAACCAATCTTGTTGTGCCTCTCGTTCCTTTTTTCGTTTTTCCAATCCCTCTCGCAATTTGGCCATAGTGTCTCTCACTACTCCTGTGTGGTCCGCATATACACAACACTCTTCTTTTAGTGCAGCGCACACCCCTCCTTGCTGTAAGAAAACCAGGTCTAATCCTCTTCGATTTTGTAACACGACTTCCGATAATGATCTAATTGATTGTTCTAGTGCAGTTATTGATTGCTCAATTCTAGCCATGTCCTCATCTACTGCCACTCTCAGGGCGCTGAATTCTTTGCTCTGTTGTACCAGGGATGTTACTCCTGTGCCTAGTCCTGCACCTCCTATAATCATTAGAGTAGCTATCGTTAGTACTGTAAAGGGTTCCCGTTTTGACAGATGATGTGCTGGGGTAATATATGAGTCGTAGGCATATTCTTCAGGATGGTAAAAGATCTTAGGGATTATGGATGCCTGGACGCAATATTCTGAGGATTCATCAAATATTTCCAAGGACAAACAAGGTGTAAGTCCAACAGTGGAACAAATCCACTTGGCATTTTTGACCGGTATTAACCACCTTGCAGGGGTTCTGTACCGTGCCTTACCAATACATAGTTGCTTATTGTGCTCTGGGACTTTGCCTATACACATGCCACTTCCCACCACCTGTGCCAGTGTAATGGTTTGTTTTTCTGCGTCCCAAATGCATTGGGCCGGATTTATGCCATTTGACTGTAAAGGCATGTCCGTTATTCCTACAGCCTCATAAAAGGGTGGTTTTCTTCCGTAGCATAACCAGCAGTGCTCTGTAAGGTTTGGATTAGTTTTGTTCAATACCTGGTAGCTAGCTTGCATCATTTTCCAAAGAGGATTTCCATAAGGGATTTCGGCGGTGGGTGGCGTGGTAGATGTTTTCTGGTTGTTGATCTTTCTGATAATGTAGTCCTGGCTGCGAATAGCCCGGACCACTCTCTTACCAATTGTTTGGTTGGGGCCTGTTGGCCATGGATCATTTGGGACAACCTCTTTTTTTATGATGATTAAACCACCTCTATCTGTCCCTGGTTCTGTGTATCTTATTCCCCACATTTTTCCAAGTAACCAGCTGTTTTCTCGGGACTCGGTAACGTTTAAGAAGAGGTATCGGCAATTTCCGCGTCCTCGCCATGCTTGCGGTGGAATGCACCCATATGGACCCCATTGGACTTTTAGGTATTTGTCTCTACCACTACCCGGTATCCAAGCAGGGGCTATGGTCTCACACCCCCAGTAGCTACAGTAATATTGGTTAGGGGAGTTGCAATATGCCTTCCCAGGGTTAGAGCTAGGACACATATAAAATCCTAGGTATTCCCAGCACCGGTCTCTCGGGACAAGCTGACACAGAGAGGTAGTGAAACTTGGCGCACCTGATGTTATTTGAGTTGCGATAATCTGGTGATCCTCAAATCGGAAGAGGGACCATTTAAACGGCTGATGGGGGTGGCCTGATTTTACCTGTTCTATGGTGACAAGCTCTAGGATCAAAATCACACAAAGGCATCGCGGCCCCCCCCGCGGGGGCTAATTTGTCGTTGTTTGGTTTCTCCCAGCGCGGAATTTTCAGGTTCGGACGGGGTGTTTGTCGGCTTGTCGTCTTCTTTTGCCACCGGGGTGTACGGGTTACGAGGGCGTCCAATAATCCGGTCCTGTGAACAAAAACTCATAGTTTTCATTAGTTTTATTCTGGAGGTCTGGTTTAATAGATTTAAGCGGACACCACTTAACTATTCCATCTTTTTTAACTGCGGCATATCCTCGTCCTGTAAGGACTAATCTCCATCCTTTTTCCCATTCTCCCAGCTCATTTCTAATTATGACTAACGGGCCTTCCTCTAATGCCCGAGTGGCCCAATGTTTTTGGGTGGGACTATTTACCTCTTCTCCCCTGGGGAATTGGTTTAGTGCTAATAAAGCAGTCGCTAGTAAGCGCGCCTGATCTCCTGGGGGAACAGTGTTGGTAAAGCCTTCTGTTTTTGCTAATACCTCTAATTTAGATTTTAAAGTTTGGTTTGCTCGTTCGACTATGGCCTGTCCCGTGCTATTATACGGGATGCCGTGTATTAAGGTAATGCCCCATTTTAGAGCGAATGTTTGGACTGATTTGGATACAAAATTTGGACCGTTGTCTGTTTTGATCTGATTAGGGACGCCAAGCCAAGCCATGGCTGTCAGCCAGTGTTGGATGGTTGCTTTGGAGTCGGTCTTGAGGTGTTGTGTAGCTACAATCATCCCGCTATACGTGTCTACAGTCACCGCTAGCCACGCTCGAGGTTTCAGTAATTGACAGAACGTAAAATCCGTCTGCCACACCTCAGAGGCTTTGAGACCTCTGGGGTTGACTCCACTAGACCATAGAGGTGTTTTTTGACAATGGGGGCACGTGGCTACTATGTGTTTCGCGTCAGTGGCTGAAATTCCACATCTCTTTGCTAGTGCTTTAGCTCCAATGTGGAGGGATTCATGTAGCTGGCGGGCATCTCTTAGCGTCCACAATCCTTTAGCAGCGGCATCTGCTTTGTCGTTACCGGTTTGGAAAAAACCTTTAATTGGGTCGTGGCTGTTAACGTGGATGACCGATATGGTACCCTTTCGGGAAAAAAGCGCTTCTTCTAGCATTAGAGCTATTATAGATGTCGACACACCGGGTCCTGACATGGCTAAGCAAAGCTTGGCCACGAACATTGAATCGGTTACTATATTGAGATGTTCCATTGGGAACAGTCCGCATGCTAATACCACTGCCGCCGCTTCCAGCTGTTGAACTGAAAGCGCACGATCGGTCATTTTGATATGGTGCCATTCTCCTTCCGATTGCCATACTGCTGCCGCAGTTGAGGTTACTGAGGATGCGTCTGTGAAGACTGTTGGTCCCGGCTGGGGCCGGTCCATGACCTTCTGTGGAAGGTCGATGTCGACGATTTTCAGCATTTGAGTCCAGGGGGGCTTTCTGGCATGCCGGACTTCTCCACCAAATCCGACGAGGGCTACAGCTAGATGTTCTGACATTGCTACTGATTGCGTTGGGAGTTGTTTGCGGAAGGGTAGGTATATTGTGGCAGGTTCAATACCTAAATGTCTTAGGGCGAGTTTTCTGCCCTTCATAATGAGGTTACCAAGGCACTCGATTCCTGGGGAGAATGCACGTGATGGTTTTCCCAGGACTACCCACTGTATTGGTTGAGCTTTTTCAGGGGGGCCCTGGGCCAGTGCCCCTACTCCCCCCCCTGCCGTAAAATGTACATATAGATCGAGTGATACATTTGGCTTCCATCTGGCGAGTGAGCTTGACGATATCTGCTGCTCGATGAAGTCAAGAGAGCTCATTGCTTCTGTCGTTAGAGTTTTTTGTTCCCATGGGTTTTTGCCTTTCAGAAGGTCGTATAGGGGGGACATGGTTTCTGGAGGGACCAGGACGATATTGCGGAGCCATTGCAAGGATCCTACTAACTGCTGCATGTCGTAGAGCGTCTTGATGTTCCGACGGATTTTCATTTGGGGAGGGGTTATGTAGGAGTTCGTGATGTTTACTCCTAAAAAACTTACACAAGGTCCTTTTTTAATTTTTGCAGTCGCGATTTCGAATCCGTTTGTTTTTAGAGTGTCTGAAACTGTCGACACCAGCTGGTCTACCTGACTCCCTGACGGTGCGGCGATCAAAATATCATCCATATATTGAATGATAGTTGCTGTCGGGTCGCTGTGTCGAACCGGTGCCAGTGCCCGATCTACCGTTATTTGGCAGATAGTAGACGAGTTAATCATTCCTTGGGGTAATACTTTCCACTGGAAGCGTAAATTGGGGCGTTGGCTATTTGGGAATACGACGGAAAAGGCAAATCGTTCTCTATCCTCCTCGTGCAGGGGTATCGAAAAGAAACAGTCTTTAATGTCGAGAACAGCGCAAGGCTGTCCCTCTGGTATCATAGAGTTCATAGGTAACAGCGTTTGGAAGGGACCCATTGGTTGAATTTTCTCGTTTACCTTACGTAGGTCATGGAGGAGGCAAAACCCCTCACCCGATCGTTTGGGTATTACAAAAACTGGGGTGTTCCATGGGCTAGTAGAGGGCTCTATATGGCCTCGCTGTAGTTCGCGGTCGATTAGCTCAAGAAGAGCATCCATTCGAGGCTTTGACAGGGGCCACTGCTCGACCCACACTGGGTCGGATGATTTCCACGTCAGTCTGATTGGCAGAAGTGGGTGTGTAGCAGTGGCCCTTATGGTAAATTTGTCACCCTGGCTTCTAATAGAGCCAGAGCGTCCCTCCCCAGCAGGGGTGGGACTCCTGACATGACATATGGGAAAAGGTTGATGGTTTTCTCTGGTCCTTTTTCTGTGTGAAGCATAATTGCTATTAATTGGGCGCTTCTCCGAGCTCGAGTTAATCCTCCGACTCCACCTACCAAGGGGGCATCTTCCAATTTCCAGTGTGGGGGCCAGTTCGTTTCGGGGATAACGGTAACATCTGCTCCAGTATCGATCAAAAAGGGGACGCTAATGGTGGTGCCATCTAAGGTATTGTAGAGGGAGCAGATTCCCCATATCACTGGCGGGTTATCACACCTTACTGTCAGGGCCACCCTGGGGTCTCGCCCCCGAGGGGTGGTAGTTGCTGTCCCTGAGGCAGGGACGGGTTCGGCTGGATCGTCGGTTGAACCATAAAGTCGGTCGCCCGTCGAAGGGGCAGTGGATTCGGGAGCGCTTCGCCCCATTCGGGGTTGGCATAATTGGGCCGCCTTATGTCCCAAGTGGGAGAGGGCTGTGTGCGGCCCGGGTGCCCCCTCCCCTTTGCGTTTCCCTGGCGTTTAGATCTGCATTCCCTGGCGAAATGCCCTTTCTTTCCACAAGCCCAACACGGTCCTCTGGGTCGATTTTGACGCGGGGCGGGCAGCGTTGACGGGTCCCTAAGCCAAGGGCAGTTTGCTACGATGTGGCCTGCCTGGCCACATTTAGAACATACCATCATAGTGGCTATTGCGGTGCGAACGGCAACTTGAATCGGGGCTAGATGTTCTTCATTCGCGACACGTTTAATCATGTCCGCGATAGTTGATCCCGCTGGCAGGGACCGTAAGATTTCTTTGGCTTTCGAATTACACTGTTGACGTAAGCAGTCTGCAAGGACCGGGCCTTTTGCTTCCACAGGCAGGGTCGAGGAGTCGATCGCTGCCTGGAGGCGATCTACAAATTGTGTAAAACTCTCATTTTGTTTTATCGTGGACCATGGCGATGGCTTGGCGACAACTCTGGAGGCTACACGGATAGCTTCTCT
Organism: Grus americana; assembly: GCF_028858705.1. NCBI lineage: Eukaryota > Metazoa > Chordata > Aves > Gruiformes > Gruidae > Grus > Grus americana. Next base: position 1,214,980 of record NC_072881.1, read on the forward strand.
GGCCGCACGAGTAGTTGTCATAACTTCGTGGGCCCGCAAGCCCTGGGCTTGCGCATGGGGGGTAATCATTGTTGGGTCTGTACCCATTAGCCGCTGTAGGCTGGAGCCGTGTAGTGGATGGTCCGCCCCGGTTATTCGGGCTAGTTGCCTCGTGCAGTTGTCCTCCCATTCTTGTTTAAAAACAATCATTCCTGCCCCGTCAAAGATCAGTCTGCAAGTCTGTTTTATATCGAATGGGAGCATGTCATCTCCTCCGAAAATCCCGTCTATCAGGGTGGAAACCAAGGCAGAATTAAGCCCTTTATCTGCAATTGCTTTAACAATTGTTTGTATATCCTTAGGATTTATTGGCGAGTGGACCCTTTGACCCCCATCCGTCACCCGGACTGGGAATGCTAGCGCGGCCGATGGGGCCCAGTCGGCGCATGCGGTCTTTATTTTTCTCCAGTCCGTGAGAGGGATCTCTCCCCCTCCTGGTTCCTCTTTAATTTGGATAGGAATATTTTGGCCCTTGACTCTGTTTATCTTCGTTTCCTTCTCCTCTAAGTTCGAATCACTTGTAAGCCACTCGTCCCAGGAAGTGTCTGATCCGGAGTCGGAACTCGACTGACTGGTCACTTCCGGGTTCCGGTACCTTTTTGTCGGGCTCCGGCCCCGCCCACTTCCCTTGCGGGTGGGTCGTTCCCGCCATCTTGGCCCGCCTCGCCTTCTGACCGACAGGGTGTTTGCCCTATGAGGGCATTTCTTTCGAAAGCCGCTCTGACTGGGTTTCCGTCCCTTATTCACGCCCCCCTTCTCTCCCCGGTCGTCCCCGCTGCTTTTCTCCTCCTCGTTCTCCTCCCCTTCTTGTTTGTGTGCGCTTGTTGATTTTAGCGCTTCCTCCCTGTTCCCGCCCGAGGCATTCTCGCCCTGCCCTTCTTCTTTGTGCTCGGCGCCATCTTGGGGCGCGTAGGGCGGTGGCGTAGTCCAGATTTCTTTAGATTCTGATTTTTCTGCGGTGCTTCTGGCCTCCTCGGCTAGCGCACCCCAGAAGGATTTAGCTCGTTTCTGTCCTTCCGTAAGCGGGTCGGGGTTTGGGGATTGAGGGGACGTGTCGCCCTCTTGCAGATCTTTAGGCTTAGCAGAATCACCAGCGTCTGGGGGGAGCAAAGTCTGTGTGGCTGCCCCGACTCCTAATTTCGGAGTGGCCAGCAGACAGCTCTTTGCTGCCCTCCAGGTCTCCTGCTCTTGTATAGCTTTCTGCAGGGCGTGTACCACTTTTCCCCATGATTTAAGGTTTTTCCCACGACCCGAGGACATCGTCTCCTCGGCTAACGCTCTAGTGCACTTCTCCCACACTTCAGGGTGGAGAATATCCACCGGCTGGTCAATGACCCCAATTTGTAAAAGTCTCGCAACTGCGAGAGTAAAATCTTTAGGTCTACAATCAATCCCCCACTGTTTATGTAATTGAGATACGACCTTCACAAGGGCTTCCATCCTCCTTGTTGGTCCGGGAGCGTCCTCCCCACCGGGCTGGTCCTGCCGCTCCGGCCACCGTTCACCCGATTCCAGGCGAGTGCTTCCCGGGTTTCGGCACCACTTGTTGCCTGTCGTTGGCGTGACGACCTGGTTCAGGAACGGCACGACGACCAACCCCGGGTCGTTCGGTCCATTAGCTCACAGACACCAATGTGGTGGACGGCAAATGGCGTTTATTGGTGGGCAACGGAGCATTATATAGCTTAGGTTTACAACATCACATCCGTCTGCTTACGTCGTAAATTAAACACTATAGGCTATTAAGAGAGGGGTCTTATCTTTCCGTACAGCGCGACATCTTCCGGCCGCCGGGCCCTAACTACCTACAGGTGGCTGTGGCACGAAGACCTTGTAGGTGGGCTCCTCGGGCAGCCTGGTCTCAGAGCTCAACGATGGTAATTTGCTTCCAAAGGGAACTTTCTGTTCTCCTTGTCCCCCTCCTCTGCAGGTCTGAGATTTTGCTGCCTGTGCTTGGCTGTGCTTCGATTCTTGGCCCTGCTTCGACGCTTGGCCCTGCTTCGACGCTTGGCCCTGCTTCAGTGCTTGGCCCTGCTTCGACGCTTGGCCCTGCTTCGACGCTTGGCCCTGCTTCAGTGCTTGGCCCTGCTTCAGTGCTTGGCCCTGCTTTGATGCTTGGCCCTGCTTCAATGCTTGGCCCTGCTTCAATGCTTGGCCTTTGAGCTTGGCTTTGCCCTTGGGTGTGCTGGTCGCAGGTTGCTTTTCGCCAGAGGAGCCTCCTTTCTCCTTTGCTTCTTGGAGCTGTGGAGCTTCCTGAGTCAAGGTCGAAGAGGCAAGCAAGGACAGTTCAGCAAATGCCACTAGAATTGGGAAGGAGAGACCTTGTCAGAAGAGCATTGCTGGGATGCTACCGGCCCTGGTGACATGTAGAGGTGCTCAGGCCCCCTCTCTGGTGACACGCAGAGGTGCTCAGACCCCTTCCCAAAACAATGGCTCCCCTCGCAGCCACCCCGACACTGGGGCTTGCCTGGCACCTCAGTTCCAAGGTGCAACGTGGTTTTGTGACCGCGTTATCAGCACCAGATTTGGGAATGAGGAGCCAGTTGGTGCTGGGACAGGGACTCTTGCAGAGGGGTCATTTCCCGAGGGCCTTGGATTGCCAGCCTCCCACTGCGCCCTGGGGCACATCCCACCCTGGGGTTCGGTTCTGTGGAAGCCATGAAGTCATTAGCAGAAAAGGCGGTGCCGAGCTGTCATGAAGCTAGGGCACTAGTCAGATCTTCTGACAATCATCACTGAAGGATTTTCCCCGATATATCACAGAAGCAGGATGGCTACGCTGCGGAAAGGAGCCAGGAGCAGCTTTACCTTTTCTGTCCTGGTTGAGACCTGGCAAAACCTCTTCTTTCTTCTCCTTGTCCTCACCAGCAACGTTTCTCCTGGGAGGGTTCCTTGGTGGTGGTTTGCGCACAACATACATTTCAAACCTGGAGACAAAGAGATGACACCAGCATGACCCACAGCATGACCCACAGCACCACCAGCCCTTGCCACTTGCCACGATCCCCTGCTCGCACACAGATTTTGGCGTTGCACAAAACCCCCCTTTTTCCCCGCGCTGACTACACCCCATCCCCAAGGACTATTGTGGGAAGTGAAGTCAGCCTGCGAAGAGTTGCCTGAAGTCCTCCATCTTTCCCATCAGATCTGCCTCACACAAAGGACTGTGGGCAGGGGGGACATGTCGCTGCCTGGTGCCCTCGTGGCAGGACACCTGTGGTCACATGGAGCAAATGCTACCAAACCACACCTGAGCAACTAGAGGTCACATCTGCAGATGTACTCACTCAGGAAAGATGATGAGACGGCCAGAAAATGTCAGAGAAGCCAGAGGTACCACTGGGGACACCACCATGTCCAGCAGCTGGGGGACCTGTAACGGCGGAGCACAAAGATGGCAGGACATCCTCAGCGTGGCTGAGCCACTCAATATCGGAGGAGCCTGAGGCAGTGAGGGTTGGTAGGACCGTAGCTCTCACCTGGCCTGCGTGGCTGACCAAGTTCTGGTGGGCCACTCACAAGCAGTGCTGGGGCACCGCTGTGCAACCACCTGGGCCGTGGAGAAGCCAAAATGCTCACCTTAAAAGTAGCTTTCTCAAAGTTCTCCTTCCCAGACATCCTCTCCAAGAAGCTGAGGTAGAACTTCATTTGTACCCTCGTGCCTTCGATGAGGAGCACGCCCACGTCCCTCAGGACAAGGGCAACGTTCTCCCCCTTTTCCAGGCAGTGAGAGAGGAGGGACATGGTGCCTTGAATGCAGTTCTCCACTTTCTGCCGGGACACAGAAGCAGCTTTGGCCACCCTGGCATATTTCAGGGGCTCCAGCTCCTTATGGCCTGTAAAAACACACGAGAGGGATGGAGGTGCTCACCCAGTGGTCCTTCTGCAGGGGTTTCCCAAGGGCTGCTTGTTGCAGTCATTGCATTGCCCACAAAAACCCCCATTTTTGGACCTTCTCCGCAGAGAGGACAGTTTGCTTTGGAGAAGCGTCTCGGATCCAGGGGAGGGATGTGATGACCATGCAACCAACCAGGGTTTAATCCTCCTGCTTACCGGGCAGGTAGTCTTTGTTGTCCCTGAGGCTGTGGACAACCACGAGGTTCCTGGCCAGCCGAAACACGGGCCTCTGGACAATCACCACCTCATCCCCAGCCTGGATGCATGTGGGGACCACGTCAAAGGAGCCAACGGAGGGAATTCGGACCCCCTGCAAGCGGAAGAGAAGGGAAAGGCAGAAGGGTGAGGACTGGCCGGAGGAAAGAGCTAGAGGTGGTCCTGTCCAGGGATGGCGCTTCAAGCTGGATCCTGCCCAGTCCACGAGCTGGGGCAGTGGGGAGAGCTTTGGGGAGGAGATGCCGAGTCACAGAATCATAAAATGATCGAATACCAGGTTGGAAGGGATCTCAAGGATCATCTGGTCCAACCTTTCTTGGCAAAAGCACAGTCTAGACAAGAGGGCCCAGCACCCTGTCCAGCTGAAGCTTAGAAGTGTCCAATGTTGGGGATGTGTGCCCTCCCTCTGGACCACCCTCTCCCCACCCCCTGGACAAGGTCATGGACAAAGAGTTGACCCACCTTCCGCAGCAGCAGTTGTTCTTGGATGTATTCGGCCACCGCATCCCAGATGGCTGTTCGCACTGGAAAGCAAAGGAAAACCAGGTCATGATCCATATCCACCGGCTCTCGGTTTACTACCAACTCCTGAGCTGTGGTGAGGTGGCTGACACAAAGAGTCATCACCGTCCCCAGCCCCATATGGAGACATCTCTGAGATGGCTGCAGTGCTGAGTCTCACCCAGACAACGCCGCAACCTTTGGTCACCACAATGTGGTGGCTGTGGATGCCTGTACCTTTGGTGCTGATGCTGGACATCATGAAGGTGTGCTCCATGCCATCCCAGAAGTCCATTTTGATCTGCCTCATGTGGGCAGGTCGCTCCTTAGTGGCAACAGCCATGTGGGAGCTCATCCCTGTTCGTGTGTTTTTAGTACAAGGATGCATTGATGAAGGCAAATCCAGGGGTACGGGTGGTGCCCCACAACGAAGCAACCTGTGGAACCCCAGACATCGCCTGTTACAAAGAGGAAAAAGCAGGCTCTGCAAAAGAGTTACCAAGCCTGAGGAAAGGGGCCAAAAGTGAAGCAATGCCACAGCATAACTTTGGGATGGCAGGTGAGATTTCCATCCCTGTTCCTCAAAGGGAACAGCCTCGTTTTGTTTGAGGATGCGGTGTTGGAATCAAAGCGCAAGGCCAGTTTTCTTTACTGCAGACTGCGCTGTAGTGCAAATAGCTTTCGTGTCCCACATGGAGTTGCCAGGTGTGGTGGGTTGACCCTGGCTGGGGGCCAGGTGCCCACCAGAGCCGCTCTATCATGTCCCTTGTTCACCAGACAGGGGAGAGAGAAAAAGTATAGCAAAAAGCTTCTGGGGCGAGATAAGGACAGGGAGAGATCACTCACTAATTATCGTCACGAGCAAAACAGACTGAACTTAGAGAGGAAATTCATCTAACTTATTACTAAGCAAACAGAGGAGAGGAATGAGAAATAAAGTCAAATCTGAAAACACCTGCCCCCACCCCTCCCATCTTCCCAGGCTCCACTTCACTCCCAGCTTCAACCTCCGCCCCCCCTCAGCAGCACAGGGGGACGGGGAATGGGGGTTGCGGTCAGGTAACAATAAGGTAACTATGTGATGGAAATGTAATTTTGTAATGGTTTTGTAACCTGAGTGTATAAATGTATAAGGGATTAAAGGCCAGGTGTGCATGTTAGGAGGAGAGATCCCCCATGCACCCAGCGCTGAATAAACCAATGTTGGCTTTCTAAACTGCATTTCTGTTTGGAAAGTTGTTATTGCCCTTTGAGCGATAACAAGGGGGACCGGCATGAGTGAGGTGAGAGGTGCTGGGAGTGGAGAAATAAGCAGGGCTCCTAAGCTTCCTTTCATGGTTCTTGACAGTTTGTCTCCCTTTTTTTTTTTTCCCTTTTAGAGGGCAAGCACTGAGAAAAGCAACAGTCTGTGGAAACACAGCATTTTGAAGAAAAGTATATGGTGGGAGTTAAAACTAAATCTTAAAAGTAAAACGTGCAGATACCTATTACTGGAAGAGATCCTCTTTCTGCAACTTGTGGAACTAGGTTTTCAGTTGGGAGGCGGGTGAGTCCACTTTCTGCAGGAAGGAGGGGTTTCCTCACCTGAGGGAGTGGGTGATTTTGCCTGGGTTTGGAGCAGCTTGGGCGCTCCCTCCCCCCCTTGCTCTGTGTGACTGGAAGGCTCCAGCTGGGCATAGCACTTCTAACCGGTTCCTGGTGGGACTCCCCCAGGGGTGGGGTGCTGCCAGTACAGGCCTCAGGGCATTAAAGGGCCCTCCTAGGGTGAGGGATTGTTGCCGGAGCATTCTTTCAGCCTCCTGCAAGGCTAGACTGACCACAAAGAGGCCTTTCTCCCAGACCCAGTATCGCTTTTCTGCAGCTTTGAAGCTGCCTGAGTGAAACTGTCACCGAAATCCGGGAATAAACCTCGTAACACCAATGTAGTGTTAAAAGGCAGGCATTCTTTATTGCAGCGCTGGATGCACGGGGGATAGCTCCACCCAACGTGCATGCCAGGTGATCACCAACACACAGGTTATATAGAATCAAAATATACATATTCATTATATTTCCAAGAAAAGGCAGTCCTATGATAATCATTTCTGGGAAATCATTTCCATATTCTCCTCCCCGTCACGCATGCTCAGTGATTTGAGTCGGTGGTCCTCAAGGGTCTCTGGTGGTCGTCAGTGGTCTTGCACCTGTGTCTGCTGGATGACCTCCTTCATGCAGACATGCGCAGTACCCTTGTTGTAGGTGCATCTACCCATAGCAACTTACTTCATAAGATTAATATTCCCGGGCCTATTGTCCAGTTGGGTAGGGACTGTACAAGGAACATAGCAGCATTGTATCTTGCCATGGTCAGTTAGCTTCATTACCTATTACCTTGGTTACAAACTAATTTTCCCAATCTGATTGTATAGCTACCTTATAACTTTAAGTTACAAATATAATCAAATTATCCTAACTTTTATATAATCAACTTTTGATTGCTTTGTCAAAATATATGTGACATTTCCCCCCTTTGAAAGTTTTGAAAATTATTTCAATACTTTCATTATACTAATTATTTTCTATGTTGGAGGAAACTCTGGGATTGTTTGTCTTTTTTTTTTTTGGCTGTTTTGCAACAGCTTGGACGATCATATGAGTGAAAGAAGCTTCACGAGTAATTTGCTTTCTCAGATATGTTAACCGATTTATCATTTTCCAGGCTATGACATACAATATTGCTGACAAAATCAAACTGATCAAAACCAATATTAAGAGAATCACGATGGGGTGACACAACTTGTTTAGGATGCCTGTAGCAGTAGGTGACCATCCAAAAAGTGTGTCCCACCATCTAAGTTCTGCATCTCTCTGTGCTCTTTCAAAAACTCAGTGTATTTCTTTCACATTGTGATGAACAGTTATTAGGGGTTTTTTGTCCGTTTTCCTTAATTTTTTTTCCAGAATTGCAATCAAATCCTTGCGTTGTAATAACTGTTTCACTAAAGCGAGATTCATTCCAATGGGTATAGGTAACAATTCATGAATCAACATGTAGTTAGACTGCAAAAGTTGGTGAGATGTGACTGGGGTCGAATAAGAAAAGTCACATCCATCAATCTTAGTAAAATTACAAACACAAAAATCTGAATGATTTTTAATCTCTACGACTACCTTATCTACATATAAAGAATCACAAACAGTCCTTAAACATACACAGCCCTTACCAATATATATAATAACTGTTTTAGGGTTCTCGTTAGGATGAACCTCAAAATGGCAAATATTTTGTTCACTATCCAGACAAATATCTTGTGCCTCAATTGCATTACCTTCACAGACAAATCCTTGTTGTTCTCGCACGATGCAAGATTCCAAATTAACAGTTTGCCATTTTTCATTCATCTTTTGGGCCCATACTCTATGCTCGGAAGGATAGAGTATAGTTCCGTTGTGGTTCAACCCTAACGCAACAATGGGATAAATTGAGTATATAGTAGCATTAGATATAGTGAGCACAAAAGTTGTAGCTGTGTTTGTAATGGGATCATAAGTAAAGTTTACCAGGCTCCACCAGGACTGGAGTTCTTTCTCAAAATCAGTAGCACTGTCCCAAACTATTTTCCTAATTTCGGTGGGGAGAGTGCCTTCTTCACCTTCTCTTATAATTGAGGCTGCTACCGACTGCATCCATAATTGAGCCTGGATACAACTAAGAGCCAAAGAGAGGTTATTCTGGACCACCCCAAGTGCGTCTGTAATTAATTCGTGGTCCCTTATATTTATTCTTTCCCATGTTGGCAATATATTTGACAACAGCCACTGGTTAGTTCCTAAAGCCAATAAAGAAGATCGTAAGGGTGGTTGTAATTTAGCCAAATCACTAATTGAGGCAGCCAGTTTGTTCATTATTACTTCTGAATCAATGCTATTTCAAACTCCCAATCCTGTTCCCAAAACACCGGTCAAGTCTCTCCGTGTCCTTTTCATAGTAAGAGTTCGTTTCTGCAGCCAGGTTGTCCATCCCTCATATGAAATTTTTAAGAAAGGTGAACAAGCTGGTTGAATATCTGAAACATTGTTTTGCATTGACAATTCAACTTGTTTGAGAGACCATGCCGGGTTAAACAACATTTGTTGCAAGCCTGTATTTCTAATCACATACGGTCCAATTTCAAAGATTTTCGAATTAAGCGCAACAATTGGTTGGGTAGTAGGTATTATGACATCTATTGTAAGTTCTCCCCAGTATTTGGTGTTATTTTTACCACATGTTACTCTATGGGAGTATTGTACAGCAGTCAAATTTAACCAACAGTCTAAATTTTGATTTTTACACAAAGTAGGGCCATGTGGTCCAATTTCATAACTGTTTATAGGTTCAATGCAAGATTCAGTGATTAATCTGCATCTTATTGTGATGTCATTTCCTTGTGGTACCATAAAAGAGGGGGTGACTTCACCTTTACTAGTTAATGTAAAGAGAGTATCTGTATCAGCATGCGTGACTACTGCAACAAGCATCACTAGGGGTTTAGTTACAGCATTTATTTTGAATTTAAATATACGACTTGACAGTCCTCCTGTCAATGGATTAGGCCGCCAATCGCACACCACATAAACTGGTTTAGTTAAAGTAAAATTATGCCAACAATCTCCTTGTTCCTTAATACAGGATTTGGTGATTCAACTTTATTGGTACTAGGGTCTAAAGAGTAGTTACCGACATTCTGTTGGCGGCAACACGCAATGAGAGAATCTTGCTTGTTACATTTCCATTCAGTGGTGGGACAGAGTCTCGTAATATTAGAACTAGGGTCTAATAGATTTCCGGAGATGGTAATTGAAGAAGCTTTCTCATGAAGAGATCCTTCCATCTTTTTACATCCTATTTGAATTCTTTCCCCAATTGCTCCAGTCAAGACACGGACCCAGTCCTTTCTGTCCCATTCCCACTCAGGTGGGTGGTAAACTTCAGATTCCTGCATTACTACAGTGGCCAAATTTGGGGAACGGTCTTTGGGATATGGTCCCACACTCCCGGTATATTGGACAACAGCTTGGGACCATGGCCATTCTGTATTTCTTTGGCTACAAATTAGTGATGAAATACAAAAAAGTGTTATCAGTCTAATCAAACAATCCATAATATTTATAATTCAATAGATAACAGGCTAAAGAAATTGATCCTTAGAATTTTTACACAGTCTAAGTTTCAAAGGTCCCTCTAGCGTAGATGTCCACTGATCTGGCGGTGCCTTCTTTACTCGAGTGTAGTGAATCCAAGGCTCCACTCCTTCTACCTTGATCGCGGTATAAGTTGTTAACAGTACCTGGAAAGGTCCCTTCCACTTTTCCTGGAGTGGTTCAGAACCCCATGTCCTTATATACACAAAGTCACCCGGCTGCTATGGATGTACAGGCGTATCAAGAGCAAGCGGCCTGGTCAGCACGATATATCTTCTAAGCGCTTCGAGGGTCTTTCCTAAAGAAATCAGATATGTTTTTAAATCTATTTCCCCTGTTACCCTCATGTCCCCTGGGATTAAGGGAGTTTGGTAGGGTTTGCCATATAATATTTCATATGGACTTATACCGTCTTTAGACCTTGGTTGGATTCTTATTCTTATTAGAGCTAATGGCAAAGCCTGTGGCCATTTCACAGATGTTTCTTGACAAATTTTACTCATTTGTCTTTTCAAGGTCTGGTTCTTCCTTTCAATTTTCCCGCTTGATTGCGGTCTCCAGGGAGTATGTAAATCCCAATTTATCCCTAGGATTTTACTTACTTGTTGGACTATTTCCGCTACAAAATGTGGTCCTCTGTCAGAAGATACGCCCAATGGTACCCCAAATCTCGGTATTATTTCTTTTAGTAATATTTTGACCACTTCTCTTGCTTTGTTGGTGCGGCAAGGAAAAGCCTCCGGCCATCCAGAAAACGTATCAATCAATACTAATAAATATCTATACCCATTCTGTCTAGGTAACTCAGAGAAATCGATTTGCCAATAATCTCCTGGGGAATTATCCTGCTTTGTTACTCCTAAAGGTGCTTTCCTCTGGTTTAAGGGATTATTTTTAAGACAAATTGGACACTTAGCTATTATTGATTTAATTATTCCTGTCATTCCTACACACACTACAGATGTTCTCAAATTTGTAACCATAGCATCCACACCCCAATGTGTCTGCTCATGTTCTTCCTTTGCAAGCTCTGTCATAACTTGTGGTGTCACTATTACCTGATTCTCTGGTGTTACCCACCATCCTTCCGCATTTTGGGATGCTTTTAAGTTCTCTGCTAGTTGTTCGTCTAGCTTACTGTATCTTGCTTTTAAATTTGGAATTTTTATCTGTTTTACTGGTACTAATGCAAGGATACCTCGTTCTGCAGCCTCCTTTGCAGCTTTATCCGCCAATCAATTGCCTATATTTATAGCAGTTTGACCAAACTGATGAGCCTTGCAATGCATTACAGCCACTTCCTTTGGTTTCTGTACATCTTGCAAAAGTTGAAGAACTTCCTCCTTATATTTTATAGGTGAGCCCTGGGCTGACAACAGTCCTCTTTCTTTCCAGATGGCTCCATGAGCATGGATCACACCAAATGCATATTTAGAATCCGTCCAAATGTTTACCCTTTTCCCTTCTGCCATCCGTAAAGCCTGCTTCAGCGCCACCAATTCTGCTTTCTGCGCTGATGTATTTGCAGGTAGTGTCCCTGACTCCAATACCTTGTCGGTGGTAACAGCAGCATATCCGGCTATTCGCCTTCCCTCTTGCACAAAGCTGCTTCCATCCGTAAACAGTTCCAGATCAGGATCCTTCAAAGGTTCGTCCTTCAGGTCCGGTCTGCTGGAATGAACTTGTTCAATAGTTACCAAGCAATCGTGTTCCAATTTCTCAGTAGGATTTTCTGTTGTCAGGAACATTGCTGGATTTACAATTGCTGTGGCTTTTAATTCCACATCATCTTGTTCCAATAGGACAACCTGGTATTTCAACATTCTGCTAGGGGATAGCCAGTGACCCCCCTTTTGTTCCAAGACAGTTATAACCATGTGTGGTACATATACCACTATCTTTTGGCCCATGGTTAATTTTCGGGCTTCCTGAATCAGCAGCACTGTCGCTGCCACGGCACGCAAACATCCCGGCCATCCTTTACTCACGCTGTCAAGTTGTTTAGAGAAGTATCCCACTGGTCGCTTCCAGGATCCCAGCCGTTGCGCCAGCACTCCAAGGGCCAGATGTTGCCTTTCGTGCACAAACAGCTCAAAAGGTTTGGTTAAGTCAGGTAAACCCAATGCGGGGGCCGTCATCAATGCCTTTTTGAGTTCTTTAAATGATTTGTGGCATTCAGGTGTCCAAATCAAATATCGGTCTTTGGATTCCTTTAAGGCTTCATATAGGGGTTTCACATACAGTCCATAATTTAAAATCCAGAGTCGACATCACCCAATCATTCCCAGAAAGGCTCTCAATTCCTTTGGGCTGTTAGGTTCGGGGATCTGACAAATGGCTTCTTTTCTTTCATTTCCCAATTGTCTCTGTCCTTGAGATATCTCAAATCCCAAATAAATCACTGCTTCTTTCCCTATCTGGGCTTTGTTTCTGGAAACTCTGTATCCTCCTTGGCCCAGGAAATTCAGTAAACTGATGGTCATTTCAAAACATGTTTCTTTGCTTTCTGCTGCTATCAAAATGTCATCCACATACTGTAATAATATACCTTGCCCTTGATTCTGTTTCTTCCACATTTCTAACTCTTTTGCCAATTGATTTCCAAATAGTGTGGGGCTATTCTTAAATCCTTGTGGAAGTACAGTCCATGTTAGTTGCATTTTTTGTCCTGTAGCAGGACTTTCCCATTCGAAAGTAAATATGCTTTGACTTTTTGCATCCAGAGGTATGCAAAAGAAGGCATCCTGTAAATCCAGTACAGTAAACCATTTATGTTCCTCCTTCAAAGATGTCAATAAAGTGTATGGATTGGCCACTATTGGGTGTATATCTTGAACTATTTGATTTATGGCCCTCAGGTCTTGAACCAATCGGTATTCCTTACTTCCCGATTTCCTTACTGGTAATATAGGGGTATTGTATTTTGACTCACATTCTACCAACAACCCATACTCTAGAAATTTTGTAATTAATTCTTCTAATCCCTTCCGAGCCTCCCACTTAATAGGATACTGTTTTTGTCTTACCGGCTTGGCTCCAGGTTTTAAAGTCATCTTTACCGGTTCTGCCAGTTTGGATCATCCTGGAACTTCACTTGCCCGTATCAAGGGAGTGACTGCATTGTCCACCGCTTCTGGAATTTGTTCTTCTTTGGAGGAATTCTGTAACATAAACACCCTCGCCTTTATGGCTTTTGATTCTGGTATTAGTAATCTGATTTCTCCATCTTTAAAAATTATTTGTGCATCTAATTTGCTTAATAAATCTTGTCCCAATAAGGGCAACAGACATTTGGGCACGTACAAAAATTGATGTGTTTTACCTACTATTTTCCCAGCTTAAATTTTAACAGCTTCAAGAAAGGCCAGTTCTCTTTCCGCCCCGTCGCACCAACACCCTCTGCTGATTTATGGCTGAGTTTCGCTTTACACATTTATTATTCTCAGTCAAGATTGCCAGAATTTTTCCATCCCTTTGCATTTCTCTGACTTCTTTTTCTTTTTCTCTGTTGTTATACACAGTCCAGGCTACTTCAAGCACTTTACCTAAGTCTCTGGACTCAGCCCCTTCCAGTTTCTGGAGGTTTTTTTTTTTTGTTTGGTGTTGTTTTTGTTTTTTTTTTCCTCTGGGTCCAAATTAGTGTATTTTCTAGCAGTCACCTTCAGTCTTTCCATAAAGGCTGAAGGGGACTCATTTAATTCTTGTCTCACTTCATAAAGTTTAGACCGATTAATTGCTTTTGGCATTGCATATCTATCACCAAACAAAATCCACTTCTGAGATCTAGTCAGCATCCCTCTGGGTCCCGGCTGATTAGGGTCCCACTCAGGATTTGTGGATGGAAAATTCTGGTCCACTGTCCCTTGTATAATCCCATTAGCATGAGCTCCTTCTACTTGTTTTCTGGCCGTATTTAATACCATTTTCTTTTCAGTATCTTCCAACAAAATAGCCAATATTCAACCAATAATTCAACATCATCATCTTCAAATTCACGTTTAAGACACCGTTTACCATTATCACAAGCTGAGCAATCTTTTTCCAAATGTTATCAGGTTCCTGCCCCTTTAATGCCATTATCGCGGAACCAGGTGAAAACAGTTCACATTGCCTTTGCCATTCCGGATGATTTCGCAATGTGAAAAACAGATCTACATATGCCATTTCGTTCCATTTACCTTCCCTTTTACAAAATAACATTAATTGCAAAATGGTGTTATATTGCAATGTCCCATTTTCCGGCCACTTTTCCCCATTTTCTAAAGTGTATAGTGGCCACCAATGATTACAATATTCAATCAACTGTTTCCGAGTCAAAGGATCAACATTTCCCAGATCTTTCCAGTGCTCCAAAATGCATCCCAGTGGTGTTTTTCGTGGGCTTGGTTTCTTACTCGGAAAAGTGCCCATCTCCCAGGGACTTAGTGGTTGTGATTGTGCACTATCACAAGCACTCAGTCAGAGGGACCCCAACCCGTGTTAGAGCTCCCTCAGGGATTTCCCCTGCCACCGGAAATCCCAGGGATTTCTCCTGCCACCCGAAATCCCAACCTTGGAGGCTTCCCCTCCCCTCTGGGCCCTGCTCCACAGGCTTTCGCCTAGCAGAGACTTTTCCCTGAGACGTCTCTCCAGCCCAACTCTGCGCAGCTTTCACCGCGCCTTACGAGCAGGCCTCCCGTGCTCTTCGCGTGGGCCTGTCCCGGCGTGGGCCTGTCCCGATACGGGCCTGTCCCGATATGGGCCTGTCCCGGAGCCACAGGGTCCTTACTTAAGGTACCTTCACATACTTCAATTAAATGAGAATGCCTTTACCTCTCCCAGGGGTCTTGCTCAAAGCTCTTCGGTCCGGGGATCGGAGGTTCTCCCCGAGAATTCCCCGGTGCCGGCTGGAGGTCCTGCGATCCCACGGATCCGTCGAGGTTCAAAAGCACCTGGGTCGCCAAAACTGTCACCGAAATCCGGGAATAAACCTCGTAACACCAATGTAGTGTTAAAAGGCAGGCATTCTTTATTGCAGCGCTGGATGCACGGGGGATAGCTCCACCCAACGTGCATGCCAGGTGATCACCAATACACCGGTTATGTAGCATCAAAACATACATATTCATCGTTTTTCTCAGAAAGGGCAGTCCTATGATAATCATTTCTTGGAATCCATTTCCATATTCTCCTCCCCGTCACGCATGCTCAGTGATTTGAGTCGGTGGTCCTCAAGGGTCTCTGGTGGTCGTCAGTGGTCGCGCACCTGTGTCTGCTGGATGACCTTCTTCATGCAGGCATGCGCAGTGTCCTTGCTGTGGATGCACCCGGCCATAACGACTTACTTCATAAGATTAATATTCCCGGGCCTATTGTCCGGTTGGGTATGGACAAGGAACATAGCAGCATTGTACCTTGCCATGGTCAGTGAGCTTCATTACTTATTACCTTGGTTACAAACTAATTTTCCCAATCTGATTCTATAGCTACATTATAACTTTAAGTTAAAATTTTACAAATATAATCAAATCATCCTAACTTTTATATAATCAACTTTTGATTGCTTTATCAAAATATATGTAACAAAGGCAGTCCTATGATAATAATTTCTTAAAATCCATTTCCATATTCTCCTCCCCGTCACGCATGCTCGGTGATTTGGGTCGGTGGTCCTCAAGGGACTGTACGTCGGACATAGCAGCATTTTACCTTGCCATGGTCAGTGAGCTTCATTACCTATTACCTTGGTTGCAAACTAATTATCTCAACCTGATCCTATAGTTTCTGTTTCACGGCCCCTATCCCACGGTTACAGTCCTGTTGGCAAGAGTCAGCTGGAAGCAAGGGACGTGGTCTCAGCAGCCCCACAAGAACTGGATGCTGTTGTCCTTCTCTCGCACCAAGCAGCATCCCTCTCTCCTGCCCACATCTCTGCGTGTCCCTCCTGACCTGCTGAGGATCAGCACCACCCTGCACCTTCATCTCCAAGGTGTGAACAAGGAGCAGATCTTCTCTGTCCACCTAACCTTTTTCTCTTTAGCCTGGGAAGGACCTGAAACGATCCTATGTTTAGGCATGTCCACCAGCAGTGGAAGATCAGTGCTGAGCAGAGCCGCCGCAGCTGCCTTGCCGTGCCGCTCAGAGGCAACCTTCCTTCCTGCTCCCATTCCCCAGCATCTCCTTGGCCTTCGGGCAGCTTTCAAAGCTCACAGGCAGGCAACGCCGAGCCATGGGAACGCCCCGCTCCTACTTTCTCCCTAATATTTCCACAGTGAGTACACCTCCATCCTTTTAGGGCTCTCAAATCTATTATTTTTACATTTGCAGTGGATTCCCTGGCCCTGTTATTCATGAAAACCTCCAGGAAAGCTCCTCAAATACAGCTTTGACTTTCTGCCCAGGACCTGTGGACAAGGGGAAAAAAAAAATAAAAAAATAAGGCAACATTAATAAAGCAGGAGGTTTCTATTAATTCTGAGGGACCGGACACTCTGGCTTTCTTGGATGCTGAAATCCTCTAGTGCGAGCTAAATCTCATACACTTCATTTTCCCAATCTCTCCTTCAATATATTTTAAGAGAACATTGCTAGTAGCAGAGTAAATAATGCCCTAACTGCAAACGTGGGGTCTGCAGGGTGGTGTGGGGTCAGCTTATGGGCTGTGGCATCCTCCACTGTGCTCTGCTTGTGGTCTCAGCCCTCTCTCCGTAATCAGGGGGTTGAGCTTGAAGAGGTTTTAATTAGCCGCGAATACAAATAACAAGCAATTCCTTGGAGGCTGGGGAAGGAAGTGGGTGAGCTAATGTTATGGAGGTGTGCACTGAGTCACAAAATAGGCAAATCAACGAGCTCTGTAACCAGCACCACTATATTCCTCACCCCCTGGCTTTTTAACGAGTAAGATTGGGGTGTTAAATTCTGATTCGCATTATACCAGCAACCCATATTCTCTAAAGTTGAGTATTAACCTTTTTAATCCTTTTTGGCCTCTATTTTCAATGGGTATTATTTTTGTCTTACCGGATTTGTTCCAGGTCTAAGGATAATTCTTACGGGTTCCGCTCTTCTGGATCTACCCGGGACCTCATTAGCCCATACCAAAGGTGTCGCTGCATTCTTCACCTCCTCGGGAATTCCTTTGTTAGTCTTCGGTTGTTCCTGCAACATCAAAACTCTTGCCTCGATGGCTTGAGATTCAGGGATTAATAATTGAACTTCCCCATCTTTAAAGGTGATCTGCATTTCCAGTTTACTCCATAGGTGCCGTCCCAAGAGTGGTATAGGACATTCAGGCATATATAAAAATTGGGGAGTTATCCATTGTTTTCCGAGCTTAAAATTTAAAGGATGGGAAAAGGCACGCTGTTCCGCTTTCCCTGTGGCACTCACAACATTTACTGTATCATCGCTCAATTGTCTTTGATAAGTATTTAACAGAATAAGTCACCCCAGTATCTACAAGAAAATCTATTTTCCATTTCCCCAGCTCTACTGTAGCCAGGGGTTCTGCTGGGGAGGTTTCCCCTGGTCCCCTTCAGGACTTAGTTCAGGGGAACTGACGTGGAAAGGGAGCTGCTTCTTGATCGTATGGTGCCTCCTCCAGAACCTCTGCACTGACAGGAATAGGACCCCTAAAACGGTCCTTACTCTTTCCAATGTCCCAGTTCTTTCCAATAGGCACACTGATGATCTCCTAAGGTATCCCTGGTTTTTTGTGCTGGAGGGGCCTCGCCTCTCCCCCCATAGTATTGCCGTCCTCCCCTGAAGTTGCTGTTTGCTGACACTCCCTGCAGTGCAGCTCTCAGGTTTCCCTCTCTTTCCCTGTTTCTCCGTGCCTGTCTGCGCTCTCGTTCGTTTTCTCCTTGCTCTTCTCTAACTTTCTTCTCTTGCTCCCTGTTATCAAAACCCAGCCATGCAACCTCCAACATCTCTCAGTAATTCCAAATCCTCCTCCTCATCACGCCCGCACTTCAAACCCCGTTGCCCCGTACTACAAGCAGAGCAACACCTTCACAGCCTCCTGCTGCCTTTTCCTGCTTTTCTAATGCTGATGCCAGGGGGTCTTGCAGGGTAAACCCACAGTCCTTCAGCCACTCAGGATGATTTCACAGGGTGAAAAACACATCAACATAAGGTACCTCATGCCATTTCTTCTCCCTTCTACAAAACAACATCAATTGTAACATTGTCCTTTTATTCCCAATTTTTATTCTTGGGCCATTTTTCCTGATCATCCAATTTATCCATCGGTCACCAGTGACGATAATATTTTATCAGAGTTCTCTTATCTGTTACACCTCCCGGTGAACCTTCTGTTTCTTGCCAGTGTCTCAGTATGCATCCTAATGGACTCTTCTTCAAGATTCATCCGCTCTGATCGCTTCTCATTTTACTCGTTTAAATGTCTATCTTGCCAACCACGAACAATCTTTACTATTTCGGTAGCACGCTCCTTCTTTTCCCAAGGGGTCCACACTTGACACTTACTTAGCACACTCTACGGCTGTCCCAGATTGCATTCACAATCTCTGTTTATACCATAAACATTCAAAAATAATTATTGGTTTACACTATTTTTCAAGTTGTAAAAGGCAATATTCTGGTTCCCACATTTACCAACAATTCTACTTCAGGGGCTGCACCATTCAGATTTTTAGTTAGTCTTTTAACACGGCAATAAAGGACATCCAAACTTACACGTCAATGCTACTATTAATCTAGAGCTAATTACCCACAATATTGGGCCCCCTTTATCAGGTTTCCTCAAACTTTGTGTCTTTTTTCTAGTTCATACCCAAGGACTGTTCCCCTATTTATGGCTTCTCTTATCCTGTTTCTACATTCCAGCTCTTTTACTAATTGTTTTCTTTTGTACTGGAGCACGAGAGAGGCGAAGCCTGAGTTTGTGGGGCCTGACTCAAGTGTTGCCAAGTTATACGTTGTGTTTTAAAATTCTTCTAGGCTAATTAGTTTCCCTTATTCATTCCTTTTTGAAAATCAGAGGCTGTGTTTACCTTGCCGTGGAGTAAAAAAGTCACACAAGTGCCTTGGTACCAAGAAGCCACCTCAGCATAGTTGTGGGGTTCTCCTCTGCATAACTTCACCTGCTTCCTAGTAGACACGGTGCTGCCCAAGCTCGGGGGTTTCCAGTGCTCAACCCAGCTTGGCCTGAGCCACATCAGGAGTTTCTCCCCTGTGCGGCAAGAATTTCAGAAACTTAGGACAAAGCGTTCCGTCCCTGCTGTTCTGCTCACACATACCTTGGTGTAAGAGAGATTTGTAATTGGCAAGGAAAGAATTCCTTGTTGATTTGAGAAATCCAAAAGTGACCCACAGAGAACCCAGTCATCTGGAGGGTACGTCCCTACTGAGCACGTGGCCCGTGGACTGAGCTGCGAGATAGGGAAGCTCCTGATGTCGGCTTCAAAGCAAGCCTCCTCCATCTGGTTTTGCTCCAGGTGGCTGCTTGGTTGCCATTTGTTTTCAAAAGACACTAGCACTGGGAATTCAGCTTGGGGGCTTGGAGAGGGAGAGAAGAAGCAAGCATGTCTTTCCCAAGGGCAACTGCTTGGTGCTGGGAAGGACGCCCCTCTGTAGCAGCGTCAGCGTAGCTTCCGGGTGATGCAAAGCTGAGAGGATCTCCCAAGTCAGTGCTGCAGGAACGTGGCAGTTTGAGGACCGACCGTGTTACAGCTCTTCTTTTGCATATCACTGTTGCTCAGGCAGGGTGAGAGCTTTGGTTTCCATTCCTGTTATCTCCAGGAGGAGATGGCCATGGGAACCACCGCTGCTTATGCAGTTCCGTGCAAAACAAGTCTGTGGCATGAGAAGAAAGATTTGGAAGACTTTTTTACTGCCTTCCAAATGATTTTGCACACTCAAGTGAAAGAAAATCATCTCAGTTACTGAGACTGAATTAACTTTTTATTTTCCCTCTCCTTCAGGCCCATCTGAGGAAAATGGAGGAACAAATCGTATAGGGGACATTTGGGAGTTGAGGGGGTGTAGATGTGAGATTTCAAGTAGTTTGTGCGTGGCAATAGTGAGAGAGACTGTATTGTTCCATTGCATTGAGGGCTAACTGCCTGCTGCTGATCCTCCCTCAGCTCTCCCAGACACACATCAGTCTGTACAGCCTTAGCACGTATGTCGGAGAAAGAACAGAAAGTGCACAAAATTAGCCGAATGAACTTTTTTTAACACCTTAATTGTATAATATTGCACTGCAGCCTTAAAATCAGGGTTAGCGAGAACGTTTCATTCTCCAGCCGCAAGCTTTAAGCAAATACTGATAAGTGATATAAATGAGCAATATCAGGGCAGCAAGTAAGGTCTTTTAAATCTTTTAAATTGTTGTGGGGGTTTTTTCTTTTAATCACTTTAAGACTTGAGTTACACTAAGCCAGTTTCTCATCTGCTCTGCCAGTCAGCACAGTAAGCTTATCTGAACATCCCACTATTAGCCCAACTGAGCTACATGAACGTCACATTTGCAGTTGGAGCTTCCATTTCATTGGACTGTTTTACTGTTTTACAGCATAGGTCTGCTCTGAAAATGTTAGAGACTATAGCTAAACACTGAGACAAGCTAATGGATGCTGTGTGCTTTTTTCCAACTTAAAGAGCATGGACAAGTTCAGAAATTTTTGATAGAGATGATATGAAGATGAATTAGGAACATAAATGAATTCAGGTGGAATTTCTCTGTATCTGCTAAAATGCTGCCTTTCTTCTTCCCCTTGAGGTATAGTCCATTTAGCGGAAGACTGTTCTCTAAGGACTGGAGACCTTGAGCGTGAACGGTATCTTCTGTATGGGGGTGCCCTTGCCCTTGAACAGTGATAACCATCTGACCTTGACCTGCAATGATTGTTACGACTCTTCCCTTCGCCTCTTCTTGGATACGGTGGTGATTGCGAGTGGGAACGAGAGTGGGAACGACTAAATGAGTGAGAGCAGGAGGCAGTGTGGGAGAAGCACTGCAGGGAGACTTGGACCTTAAAGAAAACCAAACAAACCGACGAAAACAATAGAGGAAGTTAATTCAAACCAGTCACTGGGATGGGAAAGAAGGCCTAAATCTTGGGGGACCTCAAGTCTGGTGGCCTCCTGGAGAAGAAACAATTACCGTGAGAGATTTGGTGCTTCTAGAGAGCAGTGCCTGCCTGGAGTCTGGTCGTCAAAAGCCTTTGCAGAAAGGTATGTTCTGAAGGAGCAGCAAAATAGCTTGCTAGTGACTCCCACAAAAGGAACTCACTCGGCGGGGGGGGGGGGAAAGACTGCTGCCCCTGCCCGGTTTTGGTTGGGAGGTGTCTGCAGGAATTGTGGGCTGGCTGGTGTCAGGTGTTTCAAAGGTGCTATGCGGCCACAGCACCACTTTGCATGGCAGAAGGTGCCGTGGTAACTTTTGGTAGACTGATGATAGGGGTGAGACAGACCAGCTGTTGGATGCATATTTGGCCTTTCCCAGGTCTAGAGCAGCAGCAGCAGCAGCAGCAAGCTGTAAGGCATGACAGCTTGGGAACGACTGCTCTGAGTTCTGCGTCAGGTTTTGCCACCAGGAGCATATTCCCTTAAAATTGCATCTTTAATGCTGCCCAACGTGCGGTTAGGCTTTTGAAGTTTACAGCTTCATAATAGATTGGAAGAAGGGCTCATCTCCAAACACTCTTCTGTTGTTTCTCTGTATTAGTTCACGTAGTAAGACAGTAAGCAACTTCACCTAATAACCTTCCTTTGCAGTGATACTTCTTATCTGAAGGAATAATTTTCTGCTCATAAAATCTTGAAGCTGCTGATGGTTTTGTGAATGAAATTCTGTAGCTGGCTTTTTAAAATCTAATTGCAAATTGACCTCGTTAACTTGCAACTCTTTCTCGAGACATACGTAGGGAGACAGATGATAGTACTTGAGCTCCTTTGATCCTTTTCCTTGTTAAGTCAAGTAAGATGAGGATGCTGGATTTTGAAGGAAGGACTGGTTTTGGTAATGTTTTGGATTACTTTTTCTGATACCTCTTTGTAGATGTGTCAAAAAGAAAACGCAGAAAGAACAAAGGGTCTTCAAGTATCGCAACAAAGAGGAGGAATTTCCAGTTCAATAAAGAGAATAAAGTTCCCGAAGACCAAAATGAAGTTGAGAGTGATGAAGAGACTCCAGAAAAAGGGTTTTCTAACATGGATCACGCTGAAGTTGAGTCCACACAGGATTCTTTTATGGAAGAAAATGAAAATGTACTTCAGGAACGACAGAAAAATGGGAATGAAAATACATCTGGGGGAGAAAATGAGAGAGGGAGAGTTCTTGTGCCTAAATCTGCTTCTGAGAAGAGTATCATGCTTCCTGAACATTCAGGCCTAAGAGAGGAGAGCAAAATGCCAGATCACCAAACAGCAGAAAGTTCTGAAGACGGAGATTCAAACGGTAAGTGAAAGGTCAAACAGGTTATTTAGGTGGTTCTTCTTCCTGAGGATTACACTATTTGTTAGGTTTTAGCCTTCTTTAGTTCTGTTATTTCTGCAGTGTCTCTCCAAAATCAGCACACAGCGTTTCTTGCATAAGGATGCTGCCCCTCTAGTTACGCAAGCCAAAGTCGTGTTTTTCTGCAGCTGCTGGTTTCTTGATTCTGCAGTTTGTTTTTCAGATGGTACCTAATTGCAAAACGATCGTTGACCTTCTTTTATTGTATGAGTATCGTCCCAGTCCTGAGCAGCGTAGGTTAAAAAGCTGTACTTCAAGCGGCATGGGCCCAGAGTCCCCTGCAGAATACAAGACTTACGTCCTAATGTTTGCAATGTAAGATGTGTTTCCTTAACCTTAATTATTTTGGAGCGTTACCGAGCAGTGCTGTTAATGGCAATGTGACTCTATTTTTTTTCCTGGTTTTACCCTGCCTTTTTCCTCTAGTGCTTTTTTTTGTGTCTAATTGTTACGGAGCAGTGACTTTTGCCAGAAAGTAAGTAAAAGTCAAGCATTTCTCAGTGAAAAAATGGTAGAAATCCTGTCTCTGTCATCGCAGAAAGCGACTGTATTCCAGGTACAGGATACTTCGCCGACACTGTGTTCCAGATAAACAGAAATGCTGACTTTAAGAAACTTGTGTCGTTCCAGATTCGTGGGTACGCCGTACGACTCGTGGGACACATTCTCAGGCAGAAGAGCAACAGGTGACGTGTGCCGATAAAGCCATGGAAATTCTCACACAGCCAGTGAGTGTGGATTACTATGAGCTCAAAGTAAGTCTAATTTCAATTTTGTTAATACTGAAATAGGACGTTGCCTTGCTACGTGTGAATTAAGTCAGCTAACCAATGCCAGTTAAAACAATTTATGGGACGGATATAAAGCTTGTGAAAGAATTCAACCTGTAATGGACTCTGACTGCTGTGTTGCCACAGCTGGTGTAGGCTGCTGTTCTTGATTTTGGTTCTCTTCCTCATCTTTAATTTAAAAGGGCTTGTTGAATTTGAAAATAGCCCACTAACAGCCTGCTAGTACTGTTGGTTCCTAATGTCTTAACAGTTGTTACAATGGATTTGGGGGTTTGGTTTTTGGTTTTGCATGCTTTCAGTTATTAGGAACCTGAAAAGAACCTTTATTTCTAGCAGTGATGACTCCAAACCTGAAGTTAGGTTGACATAAAGCTCATCAAGGATAAAATACTAATACCTACTTTTCTGAAATTCTTTCAAAATCCAGTGTGAGAATTTTACATTCATACAGTTACAGTGTTACAAGGGTTTTCCAGTCCCTCGTAGAAGCCGCTATCCTAGGCTACAGTTGGGGAAAGGGTTAAAAATGGCCTAGCTGCAGGGGGTAAAGGAGATTCCTTTGCATGAATTGCAGAGGGTAGAACAAGGGCCTCATCTTCAGGGGATATTGCAGTGAGGAAGTTAGGAAAATTGCTAGGTTGGAGTCCTGGAGGTTGGCCAAAGCAGAGGAGGCCTGCTCTTTACCTGCCCTGACGAGAGAGGGAGTATTACACGGCTGTTTCCCCTGTGTGGGGAGAAGCCAGGACAGGCTGTGATGATGGGCATCCCCCAGCGAGTCGTATTCTAGGCAGAGGCCCTCACTTGGTCTGTTCGGTGACCCCAAGGGCTCTCCTGCCTGCACCGCTGGGGGGGTCCCTCACCCTGGAGCTGGGCCTTGGGCTGAGCGATGGCCTCACAAGGAGCGGGGCCGGGCTGTTCCCCTGGCGCTGTGTTACTGGGGTGCCTCTGCCCACCCGTGCTTCCCCGCTGCCTTTTGTTTATGCAGATTAGCCTTTGATCGCATAACCCAACATTATAGGCAGTTCCCAGGCATGCCTATACATTTTGTAGGACGATGTCTAAGCCATAGGCATCCAGCTGTAGGAATACTATGAGGACGTTTGCAGGTGAGATTATTTCTTGGTCTAGGGGTTTTTTCTAGTTGTCTCAGTGGCGAATGCTGAAAGTATTGGTTTAAGTCTTTCTATACTCCTGTGTGTGTGTGCACAAAAACTGCCTTCAAATAAATGTAGGGCTCTGACAAATTAAAAATAAGTTGACGGGCTTTCTGTTACAATTTCTTTCTTAAACCTTTGAGAGGAAGAATGTGAAAAGTGACTCTGACAGACCAGACTGCCTGTCATTAAGCTTTAGGTCTTGTTACATCCATCTACGCTGGATCTGAGAACTATAAAATAGCTTCAGGGGTTTCATCTCAGATGCCCCAACTTAAAGCCAGATATGGGAAGCATACCACGAGGCCTCGCTCCACCAGCTTGGAGAACTGCAGGAAGCGAGGCGCTCTTTAAAACGAGCGATGAAGGAAAGGTGATTGAAATCCTCCTCGTCGAAAGGTCTGTCTTATCACGGCCAGTTGTGCGGTGAACGTTGGGGATGACTTGTTCAAGGCTGTCTGAAGAGAAGACCGTCAGGATCGCCCAGCTCTGTGGCTCAGGGCTGACCCTCCAGCAGCGGGCGGCCACAGCTCTCGCTGTGTGGCACTGCAAGGGCATTGCGTGTGCGTCATTGCTCTCCTGTAGCCGCGTTCTTCACGCTTCTGTTATCATCTCCATCAGCTACTAATGGAAGTACCTCTTGGTAAAGTTAGTGTCAAGAAGTGAAAGAATCTGGTCTGTTTTCTGCCCTTTTCGGTGTGAGACTTAGTTTGGCGTACTCCTAATGAAACTTTGGGTTGGCTGAACAAACTGAACAAGCCCCCTCTCATGGGTATAGCTTTCCCCCTCACATAGGAAAGGTGATAGTACTCACCCTCCTTGCAGAAATGCCAATGTGAACAAGATCAACAGCCATAAAAAAGTGTATCTTGAGTTCCCTTTGGTTTCCCGGGGATAAATACCATCCTCTTGAAGGAAATCTTTTCATGTGCCTCTGAATGCAGTTATCAATGGAACAGAGAGAGGAAGAGAAACTCTCCTAACTAGATTTTAATCCCAGAACATGCAAAGTCAAGCTTGACTGCTCCTCTGAACCAACTTTTGAAATAAAAGATTTGGGGGTTTTTAATGAAACACTAAGTTTATCTGACAGGCTTTGCCGCAATAACTTTTTCAAAGGATATTAAGCTCAAGTTGTCCACAAGAAGAGTGTGGCAGAGGGGAGCTTTAGCTTTGCAAGTTGGGCTTTTTTTCTGAGAGCTCCTTCTTGGTGTACAAGTTACCTGCTGTTAGTTGCACCGCTATTGAATCAGGAGTGTTACAGAATAAACTTGCCTAAAGGAGGCAGAAGTTCCTTCTTAACTCCATACATGTGGTTCGGATAAATACATTCTTATTTCCTTTTTTATTTTCCCTAGGATTTTTCCTCTGGCAAAATGGGATGTTTCAATGGACACTCTTTAAGATCAATGAGAAAAAACATGCCGCCCTGTTCAGACTCTAGCTTTGACAAAAGCATGGAAATATTAAGTGAAAACGTCAATTGAAGACACTTTACAAGGTATTGTATTTCCAGGTGTTGAATCTCTGTTCAATTTCTAGAATGAAAAGTGAAAGCATGCACGAGTCACATCACGATACACCTACAGCTAAAAATCTGCAGAGGGATACGATTATGTTAATACCAGTGCCAGTATCTTAGAACTGGAATCCCTCTTCTTAGTAAAAGTCTTCTGCTTGTATAAAAAACATGTGTATCTTCCCAACTCCTTTGAGATCTCTCCTCCGCTTTGATTACTGAGATGTTATTTGTGCTGTTGAGACTTCAAGGTAAGCAGGTTAGGAAATGTCTGTCCTTATGGAATTGTGCATATGGTATGCAGCAGACATCTGAATCCTTGTGGTCCACAGGCTTTTTTTTGCATGATGTGGAGCACCGGATTGTAAACTTGGTGAAGTTCCCCAGTCTTGAGGGGGAACTATACAATGCAATACGATATGATATGCTATAATACAAAAATTGTAATACAACAATTCTTTTCTCCTTTTCTCTGTCTTCTTTCTTAACGTAGGCAGTTGGCAAAGCCGAAATCAGACCCAAAAAAAGAAGAATAGAAAGAAGGTAAGTAGTGATAATTCCTTAGGATTCCTTTTTAGCCTGGTTTCTGAGAAGGATTGTCTTTGGTCACTCTATTGAACTTGGCTCCCAAAACTTCTGAACTCATCAGCCAAAATCAGCGGAAGTTGTGAGAATAGGTACCTCAAAGGCAGTGAATTTCCTATGAGTTGTATGAAGAGAGGTAGGTGCAAACAGGAGGATATGCTATTAATTCCTTGCAGGCTTGGGGAGAACGCAGTGTGAATCCCAGCCTGCTCTTAGGCACTGGAGAACCTGTTCCTTGGCTTGGGTTTCTTCGTGACATGGATTTTCTGGAGTCTGCAGGACACAAATTGATTGAAAATCAAT
This sequence comes from Grus americana, assembly GCF_028858705.1. NCBI lineage: Eukaryota > Metazoa > Chordata > Aves > Gruiformes > Gruidae > Grus > Grus americana. The sequence continues at coordinate 1,241,608 of NC_072881.1, forward strand.
CGTTCTTGCAAATAGGAGGGAATATTGCCGTATTCTATGTGAGTTAAAAAGTAATTCAGTCATGAGAAGCACAAACCCACAGACATGAGGAAGGTGTCCCTGAAGTTCAGCGATTTACCTTGGAACCGAATTGTGGCGCGGAGCACACGAACAGGCTTGGTGCCGTGAAGCTGCTTGCTGGCAGCTGGGAAAATCTGTTATTTGCCGGCAGAATCCTGCCAGGCGCAGGCTGAACACGGGAAGGGGCCTGAAATGCACTTTGTCTGTAGTTATTCAGGTTCTAATTGTGCTCTACTTTCTCATTGACCTCTCTTAATTATTTTAATGACAGTGTGTGGTGGCTTGACCCTGGCTGGAGGGCAGGTGCCCACCAAAGCCGCTCTATCATTGTCCGTCCTCCGCTGGATGAATAGAATGAAAGGCTTGTGGGTTGAGATAAGGACAGGGAGAGATCACTCACCAATTACAGTCATGGGCAAAACAGACTCAACTTGGGAAAATTAATTTCTTACCAATCAAATCAGTGTTAAGTAAGGAGAAATAAACCCAAATCTTAAAACACCTTCCCCCCCGCCCATGACCCCCCGCTTTCTTCCCAGGCTCAATTTCACTCCTGATTTCTCTCCCTCCTTTCCCCCCACCAGCGGCACAGGGGGACGGGGAATGGGGGTTGTGATCAGTTCCTCACATGTCTCTGCCACTCCTTCCTCCTTAGAGGGAGTACTCCTCACACTCTTCCCCTGATCCAGCGTGGGGTCCCTCCTATGGGAGACAGTCCTCCACCACCGTCTCCAACACGAGTCCTTCCCACGGGGCACAGTCCTTCACGAACTGCTCCAGCGTGGGTCCCTTCCACGGGGTGCAGTCCTTCAGGAATAGACAGCTCCAGCGCGGGTCCCCCTGTAGCCCTGCCCCGCTACCAAAACTTTGCCATGCAAACCCAGGACATAGTGCAAGTAACGAACCTGTGGCAAAGGCTGCTGCGTGGTAAGTACTGGGCAGATGTTGTTTTAAAGCAGCAAGTGTTTGAGCTCTTTGATACTGGGGCGTTTATCTGGAGACATTTCTTATCTTCTAGAGCTTTTGTGTCATGATGCAGAAAATGAAAGTGATGTATGCTTAAACAGTGTACTAAAACTATGCATCTTAAGAAGAGACTTCCCATATAAACATTTTTTAAAAAACCAAACTATCAGATACAATTTTACATGAATGGAGTGAAAACACCTTAGAGAGACCTGTTCGTTGTTTTCACTTTTCCAGAAAGAAGTAACTGGAATAAACTTGCCTCCTGCATGAAACAAAAACTGCGTGTTTGTTTTCATCAGCCTGGCTTTCTAGACTAATAAAAAGTTGCTATACAAGTCGTGCTTTTAACATAAGTCATTTAAGTTGAATGCTGTGGTCGTGACAATAACTTCTAATTCAGTATTTAAAGAAAAAATCCACGGCAGATTTTTTTTACGTTTTACTAGAATAATGGTGAAATAAAGGGAATAACATATGTTCTGTCTCAAAATATTTCATCCATTAACGTATTTTAGTCAACAGGACACTGAAGACTAGAGCTGATGCAAAAGCTGCAGAACAAGTCCATGAAGAAAATGGGGATTTGGAGGTCCGCCAAAGCTGCAGGCTTTGACAAAGCCATTACACCACTACAAATCAATCTGTTTTATTTGACAAACTTATAACAAAGTGAGTGAGATTTTTGTCATCATCTTGCAAAGCTACTAAAATGAGCCTTACTAGCAAGCCTTTGTGCTATGGCATAGTGTCAGCTAGCACCTTTCTCCTTCTTTTGACAACAGAAAAAGGTATTGCTGTTCCTGGTAGCAAGAGCTAAATGTATTCAGTGGTTAGGCTGAGACTACATATAGGATATGGCCTTGTGATAACTGCTGGGCTCAGGTGCCCTCCACTGCAGAGTCCCACCAGGGTCGCACGGCTCGGAACTTGCAGGATGTTGTTAAGCAACCTCTGCTAACATTCCATTGCTGTTGGTCAGGTAGGGTGTCCTCCTCTGCCTCTGCCTCTGCCTCTGCCTGTGCCAGTATGTCCTGTAATTATTGTTAATACAGTGATTTAGGTAACGTGTGGGCCTTTGTCCTTCGCAGCCAAGCTGTTTAACCCGAGTCTTTTGGAAATAGATGCTTGTGGCCGTTTAAGACTTCCAGGTTGGAGAGTGTGTGTGTGTGTGTGTGAGGATGTATTTGGGAAGTGCTTCACGTGTAAAGAGTTTGGGCACAGCCAATGTTTAAATTGGCCCCCGGTGTCTTCATTTTGTGATTGCCAGCTGCAGAGAGATCTTCATACTAGAGCACCTTCTATGTCCGGGCTGGGTGGGTTTATGTGTTGTCTTGTGAACCAAAACACTCACTTTACGGTGTGACTTTCAGTAGATTTAACTTGCCCTCTAAATCGATTTTCTTAGCATCAGAAGCGCCTTCATTTTTAATTAACTTTTCTTGCATGCTTATGAATATTTGTGTAATGCTCGGTTGAGTTGAGATACTGAGGAAAGTTGGATACAGCCAAAGTGACGTAGTCCTAGTGTTTCTGCCTGTCTGTCCATGGCTTAATGACCTTTGTGAAGCCCAAATTGACCTTGTTTTCTGAAAAGTTTGTGAACTGGAACAGGAGCGGGATGGGGTTTTTTCCAGCATATACAGTCATGGGAAATCAACATGAAACTTAAATTACAGTTAAGAGAAGAATAAGCAACCTGTTGTCTGAGGAAGGCTGTGAACTAAACATGACTTAATGCTATCATGCAGAGCAACTGAAGCGCTATTAAAAACCGCTATAATTTCTTTCTGTTACATTACTATGATCTTTAGAATTCTTTTTTCCTACTAAATTAGATTCTTTTTTTTTTTTTTTTTTTACTGTGTTCAGTGAGAGGGGAAAATAAACCCGAAAACAGTGTCTGCAAATCCTCAATCGCTTGTTCTTAACTCTCTCTCTAAAAAAGTAAACATTTGACCTGATTTTTAAGTAGTGTTAAAAAAGTTGGTTAAGCGTCAACGACTCTTACTTTGTGCATACTCTATTAAAATGTCATGCTGATTATGTGTACTGTTTTAAATATTTTTGTTTGTACTTGCCTATCTTTGTTCTTACATGTCAACTTTTTGTCGTAGTACTGCAGAAGCAGTCTTGCAAAAAATGGATGACATGGAGAAGATGCGTAGACGGCGAATGATGGAAGACCTTGGGGTGTTCCACGATGTAGGAGATACTAATCTATTTTACTCTTTTTGTATAAGTAGTGTATTCCACATAGGGAAATTATTTAGTTGTGATTTTAATTTAGCTGAAATAACTTATTCCAAAGAATAGTGTAGTCTACAATAACATTTGGTTTTGCTCTCTAATTATAGTTTAACATCTTACTGTTATGGTCACGCTACAGATAGATACACTCTAAGGGTGGGTGGAGGAAAAATCTTCAGAAGACATGAAAAAGCAGTACTGTGCTGAAATACATGTCTTATACTACACTTTCTGAATGGCCTTATGATTTTTGAATGGAGGCTGTTTACAAACAGCTGTTTCAGGGCTTGGGTTTTCACTGCAAATCTTACTAAAAACTGAATTCGTCGATGTCTGATTTATCTGTGTTTGGTTTTGTGCCAGCCTGGCCTGTGAGCTTAAGAAGTCCTCTGTCCCTAGATGAACTGAGGTTAAAATTATATACAGCAATCATATTTCCTCTTAGTTTTGCTCAATAAATTAAGTTCTACTGTCCTTTTGAATGACAGGCACTTCATTTTTTAAACATCTTCATAGCCTGCTTTCACAGGTTTTTGCTTAGATCTAAATTACTTTTTTTTTTTTTTCATGAAACCAGAATTGTCCATAGTACTTTGTACATCATGTCTCAAATGCCCATATGTGGGTTTTGGGGGTTTTTTTTATCTGCTAGAAATTGCTTTTTCCTGGGTTCTTGGATTATTAACCTGTGATTAATTGATACACTCGGTTTTGTATTTAAGTATTTAACTATCACATGTACAAAACCCTATTTTAGAGCAGAAATTCTTGTTATTAATCCTGGGTGCCAGAATGATGTTCCTGTTCTCCCGTACCTTAATTTAATCTTTTGTGTACATGGAGTGCTTTGATAATGTTACTGTATAGGCACTAAATATGCCCATGTCAGGTTTTCTGCATGTTTGTGACTGATCCTTCTTGTTTCTTTTATTTAGGAGAACCTCGATATGTATGCACAAGGAAAGAAAGAAATCCAAAGAGCTGACAAAGAAATAGCTGATAATCAAGGTGGCATTGTAGGTTAGTTCTGGTTTAAATTTTTTTTACTATGCTCTAGCCAAGAGCCTTGTCTTAAACAATTGAGATGAGCTGAACTACTGAGTATTTTTCTTCTGTTAAAAGAATCTGTGTTGCTATTGACATTACAAGCCATAGTCACGGACTCTAGAGCTGCACTGTAGTGAGCTCAGAACAGGTATTCGGAGGAAAAAAACCCAGTGCTTTTCCAAAATGCTGACAGGATAAAAGGCAACAGATGGCTGTGGACGGGTGGGAATAGAGAGAAACGGACAGTATTCCTCAGAATGAGAAAGAGTGATCTTGCTGCAGCAGGAGCATGACAGTTTTCACGGTTTTGAGCAGTGCAGCAAGAATTTTCAGGAAGGCAGGCAGGCTGCCAGATGAGTATGGAAAGCTCCTCCAGAGTGTGACGATCAGCAGGGGAGAAGATAGTGGTGTTCATTTTTGTGTTTAGCAGGTAGTCGGTGGAAGCTGCTGTCTGGGCCTGTAATTAGGAGCTGTCATCCCGGCACTCAGTGGGAAATAAGATGAGGAATAAGGTGAAATTGTAAAAGGCCATATTAACTTTCTGTTTGAAGTGAGGGGGAAGAACCTCTAAGGTTTTAAGGAGAAGGATAGTTGTGATTAAGGCAGTCAGTCCAACAATCCTTGTAGGAGATTTCTGGATGGAACAGAATGGGGCGAGACTGTACTTAAGGATAGAAAAGGATGCAGCAGTAGTTGAGCTGATCAGTGTTAGGTTTTGTGACAGACCTCCTCTGCACACTCGCTCAGAGAGACAGCGGCAGGAGGGGGAGCCCACATAACACCCTGCCGGGCTACTCCCAAGGCCATCAGTCCATCAAAGCCCTACCTGCACAAGCCCGGAGGAGCGCGTGGGTGTGCAATGGCAGACACCCAGATCAAAGCGAGGAGGAACAGCCACCCTGTCTGGGCCTCTCCCAGGGCTGTCCGTCCCATCAGAGCTCTCAGCCCCAGCATCCGGGCGGGAAACCTATCTGGAGGATTCATCGGGGGCAGCTCTGCATATCACCTTTTGGACTAGGGGGTTACTGCCCAGCAGTGGGGCATTTTGTGGGATGCAGGGGAAAAGCAGTTCACGCAGGACTTAAGGGATCTTAAGGGCAGGAACATGGGAGGCGTTCCGGTGACTTTGTGAGGAACAAGAGTAGGAAAATAGAGGGGCAAGGGGATAAAACGGGCCAGTCACATGTAAATAGTTTGCTGGTCAGTACTGCCTGTGCCCTGCGTCTGGTCACCTGTCTGACCATCAGACTATCAGAACTTGAACGAGAGGGGATTTATGCAATCTCCAGCGCGGGCGTTATCTTGTATGTGTTACACGGCCTGTGTACGACTTAATGACTGGCAACGGAGACCTACAAAAAGGTTCAAGCTAGATGTCCAGGTGTTAATGAGCACTGGGGTGATCTTGTTGCTAATCCCGATCAGGCCAGCGAACAGTCCGTGGCCTGTTTTTAGGCCTGTTGTTCAGCCTGTCATTAGTTCAGACCTAGCCTGTGGCTCCCGGGTGCGTACCTCGGTGACCAGACCTCCTCGTAGAGCAGTGAGAGAACACCTGGAGCCACAGCAGGAGTCCAGCGAGAGGCTGACTTCAAGAAGCCCAGGTAGAGCAAGGCATTACCAAAAAGAAACGACCAAGTGTGCCGAGGACATTTGACTGGTAAGGGAGGACAGCTGACTCATTTGGAGATCTAGTTAGGAGAATATCAAGTCAAGGCTTTAATAAGAGCAGCTTTAATACAAGGTACGGGCAGTCTAGAGGGAGGAACTGTATGGCTTGGTTCAAGTGTGTGGATCTCGAGGTGTTGGGCAGGAGAGACTTGTAGAAAGTAATTAGAAATAGTATGTTGAAAGGGAAATAAGAGTATGGGGCAGTTCATTTGTGGTCAAAGTGATAACTCTGGAATTTTAAATTGGGAAAAAACTAAAATATACTTTTAGAATGAAACGTGTGCCAAGAAGGAGTGAGGAAGGTGTGTTAGTATAAAGAAAGTGAGTGGAACAAGGGGAAGGGCTAGAGGAGCAGAAAAGCTCGTGCCTTTGTGACAGGAGTGTTGGAGAACCATGGACTGGGGATAGTAGTGATGCCAAAATAATTTTTCACTTTTCCATGTGCTGTCTACGTTATCGTGTGTAACTTATCTTGCATTCAGAAAGCAGTGTGACATTTTAGGGGGAAGAAATAAAGCTTAGTGCTTTCCAAGGAATCAAACGTACTTAATTTTAGTGAGCAGGGAGGTGAACAGAGCATGTACATTCCTTACCCGGTGTGTAGCTATTAATGTGAGAGGGTGTTACTAGGAACCTGCTAGGTAATTATACTCTGGGTTTTGCATTCTTACCATCCTTCATGAAAAAACCATGAAGTTACTTTGCAGAAGCTAGTGGCATAAACTGTATGCATTTGACATTATTTTCTGATTGGGGAAGTTCAAACCTGAGACTTGCCCATTATTGCTCACGTAATCTGTGGCAGAGCTAGGGCTTGGAGCTAGCTTACCATGCTTAGTCTTACCACTATAGAATATTAAAAACATTTCCTTGAAACGCTTTCTCAAAATAACAAGAAATGACTTTCTGAAATAGCGGTTTTCATAGGAGCTGCATCTTAGCTAAGCAAGATGACAGAATTGGTGTTAGTAAGGCTGATGAGAAGTCACCCAGCAATTTCAGCGAGCACAGAACAGTATCTATATGTACGCTCCTCTGTGTTTTGTAATTTCTGGAATGTCTCTTGCATAAATTGGTCGTAAGGTTTTGCCAGTTTTCAGATCTATCGTCATTAACATGAAGGTAATAGTAAAACCTATAGGCATCTGTGGACTGCATTTTGAATTTAGTATCATTTGCAACAGTACTTAAACAGTTTAACGTTATGTCAATGTACAGTAGTTTCATCAGAAGAAAATGAAGAGAAAGATGATGGTGAAGACACTCGAAAGCGTTACGACTTTCGACAGAGGAAAACCGTTGAGCGCTATCAAGCTCCATTGGAAAGTAGGTTATATGCACAGTTTCTCTTCAGACCTAATTCCTTGCATAGACGATTTTTTTTAATGAAATATATACCCACTCAACTTCTATTTAAATTTCTTACCTTCATTCTGCAAGTAAATTTTATTAAATGCATGTAGCCTGTGCACGTTATATTCCTTTGCCATTTGGCATACTTGTTGTTGTTTTTCAATAAAAAAAAGGCCTGTGTATCCTTGAAAGAATAGTAATTAAGCAGACTTGATAATCTTACTCTTGTGGCTTTCAGTTCTCCTTAAAACACAAGTGTGTGTTTTTTCCCTTCTACTGTGCACTGATTTTTAAAAAAAAAAAAAAAAATCCCCCCCCCCCCCCAAATCACTTGAAACTTCCCCTGAAATTTTCTACCTCCTCCACTATCCTGCTTTCTCTTAACCTTGTTTGTAACATTATTCTAAATTCTTTGCTTTCAACAGAACCAAGACAACGTAAGAGAGATTTTTCGGGCCGGTCTTCACCTGTCAGACAGAGATACTCATTTAGAAGTGCTCAGTCAGAAGGCTCTTGCTGCAAAAGAGCTAACAGGTTGGTATATGGTTAGTGATAGTTCTTACTTATCAATAGTGCTGTTGCTCACATTACTGAATAATGCTTTCAAGGGTGTTTGGATTGGTGGTAATTACAGATTAATAGTGTGATTATCGCTGTGGTAGTCCGAGGGTATAAAGAAAACAAATATTGAGAGTGTAAACTGTACTTTTTATATTAGCCGTTAGGTATTTTAAAATGCAGTATTGGTGGTCACTGATAAGGTAATTCCGGAGGTTGTGCTGAGATTGCGTAGCTGCAATTCTTTTGTTCTTGAACCGAAGCCAGAATCTCTCTCTGAAAATCTGAGACTCATCTTGAAGAATACCAATTATTTTCTTAAAACTGAAGATAATTTAGTTAGAGGGAGAACCTGTGTGGAAGTTTTAATGGATTTGTTTTGGGTTTTTTTTTTTAATCAGTCAAATACTGATTCTGGTTTCTGTCTGAAATCAGCTAATGATTCTGTATGAAACTATCCTTAAACAAGAAAAATGCTAAATGAAATTATAAATTATGAATTACAGTAGTAATGACAAAGAGGTTTTGGATCCTGTAAGCAGTTAGAGCGTGCAGAATGCTGTCTCTTGCTAGATATGAGCACTTTGTTCAGCGTCTTTGAAAGCAGATAGTTATGGAAGGAAAGGTTTTTGAAGCCAAATTTGTAAACAAGTTAAGAAGGTTTATGTTTCACAGAGTGGATATATAATGCTAAGTGAAACTCCATTTATGTGTGTGTGTGAGAGAGAGATTGGACAAAATGAGTAATTTATTTTATGAAATTTCTTTTAAAAATAGTTAAACATTTTACCTTCCTCAGAAAAATTAAATTTTACTGTCACAAGGAAAATCATGTCATATACTTTGAAATCAGATTCAAAAGGAGTACAGTGATCTGGAAACTTAATAGATCTCAAAGTAAATTCTGAGACAGAATTCACTTAAGTTTTGATACTATTTAGCGTGTACTTTAATGTTTTACTTGTTTGTTTAAATGTTTGCAGACGGAGACACGCAGTCCACAACACAGATTCCACATCCTCTTCATCCACATCTGATGACGAAGAGCGTTTTGAGAGACATAGGAAGCGCAGCCATAACAGAAATTTAAGAAGGTTAATGAAATTGGAGAATAGGGGAGGGAGAAATCTATTTGGGGGGAGTTTGCATCTGCCTGACTGTGAAGTGTTAGCCACTTTATCTTGTACAATTTCTAAAAACTATTTTAATAACAATCTAATAAATAAGTTTTCAGCCCAATGTCTCTCAGACATGTGTGTCTTCTGGCACATGGATCCCAAAGTCCTTGGGAAGGACCAGCAGTAGTGGCCAGCCTTTATAATGTTAATCCACACTGAACTAAGTAGCCCCTTGGGCTGTAAGTCTTTGAATGTAGACGCGAAAAAATCTTTGAAAGATGTCAGTGTGTTTTGAGGAGTTCTTCCGTCACGCAAATCAAGGTCAGGTCACGGTCTCCACATATGGAGTAAGTTGTTTGAAGCTTGCATTCCTCTATATGCTGTGTGGTCTGGCATGGATATTTAGAAGTGCTAAGAGTTATTAAAATAATTAACGCAGTTTAATGTCCAGAGTGACCATTTTCCTTTTTTTACTCACGGACATTAAATGTAAACCAACTTGAACAAATATTTCATTATTTAGGAAGTTTATCTCATTTATAAGGTCTTCTGCATTCACTTGCCCTCGTTATAAAAGCAAAAAGCTAGCTGCATCCCAAGTTAGAAAGTGCCTTTCTCTTTCTCCTTAATTCAAATCAGGTGTCTTCCACTAAACTTTCGAAAAGATGAGCTAAAGGGAATTCCCAAGGATCGAATGACAATTGGAGCAAGTCTGGCTGATGTTGATCCAATGCAAATAGATTGTTCAGTAAGTAATTTTAGTTCATTGTGTCCGTGAGATGTTTCCAGTGTTTCTGAAAGCTTTCAATAACGTGCTGTCTACAGCTACCTTGGTTTACAGTTTTCTCTCCAGCAATTTGAAAATTGCCCAGAACATTTCCTTTGTGCTGACATGTACTTTCTGATGGAACCTCATCAAGGTTGCAGCTTTCTTTAACATATAAAACGTGTTCCGCTGACTTTATTTTTAGGTGCGATTTGATGGTGTGGGTGGTCTTTCTGACCACATTTCAGCTTTAAAAGAGATGGTCGTTCTTCCACTGCTTTACCCAGAAGTCTTTGAGAGATTCAAAATTCAGCCTCCAAGGTAACAGATATTGTTTAAAACTATGAATTCTAATTCACCCATTTTCAGGAGAATATTCAACTGAGGTATCAATATGTTTCCACGCTTCAGAATTTTCAGCAATGTTGATGGGGCTTTTTGGCAGTAGTAAAAAGCAATTTCTTAAAAATGGAGAGAATCCAGAATATATGTAGGTTCAAAGATGTACCGTGTGGTGAGAGTATACTTTAAAAGTGTCTTGCCTTTAAAAGGTGGGGCTGAGTCATTTTTGGTTTGAGTTCGATGGCCACGTCCGCTTGATTAGTTTATAAGCAAGAAGGAATCATCTACTGGTAGTCAACTGTAATTTGTTGCTTGGAAGTCCAGTTGTCTCTCCCACCAACTGTCTTTTTGTTCAAGTGATCAGGGATACATTTTAGAATTGACAGGACTTGCAACTAGAACCTTGCCGTGTTTGTCGTGCTTGGGCTAAAGGAAGGATCTGACCACTTTTTACACAGCTAAATTAGTTCTGCATTATGACATTATTAGAGATTTAATTGTTAGCTTTATATATTCTTGATCAGCGCAGTTCAATTATGGTATAGTGAAATATGACTTTAAATTCTTTGCTTTCGGTAACTTTAAAAGTATTACAAATAATGAAAAGACAATATTCCAGTGGGTTTGCTTCTTTATTCATTGAAATTCTTTTTGAAACAGCAGTGTATTGGCTTTTCTAGTTGATGGCTGTATTTATCTGGAAATGCAGAATACTCTCCCAGGTTTAGACTTCCACCTCATTTATCATCAGCAATGGATGGCCTGGGAGACCACATCCAGTAACTTAAAGCTTTTTAAGGGAGAATGAAATGCTTTACTAGCAAATCTTGCCTTTTGTGAAAACAAGCATTTACATGCAGCGTATCATAAGTTAGCCAAGTCTCAGATTCTGCACTCAAGTTTGTTCTGGTTTGGCTCCACTGTGCTGTAACCACCCCTGGTAGTTTGTCAGCAGTTTTGGAAGTGCCCTTCCGGGACACTAGGATCTTTTCTCGAGGTTTGTACGTCTCCATTATCCTCTTTATTTGTTGCGTTTACTGCCTTGTTGAATTGTGTAGGAACACAAAACTTCCATCTCTTTTCACTTTTCTCACACTTCAGCTGTTACCGCGATCTTATACACAAAGTGTTTTGGTTAGGAGAGAAGAGGGGTGTGGTTTAGGGATGAGGACTGTAATAGATACTTTTCCATCATATATGAATCTTTTCTTCTTTTTCTTTCTTTCTTTCTTTCTTTTTTTTTTTTTTTTTTTTTTAATAATTGCAGAGGCTGTCTATTCTATGGTCCGCCAGGGACTGGAAAGACACTGGTTGCTCGTGCGCTTGCTAATGAATGCAGCCAAGGTGAGAGGAGAATAGCCTTTTTTATGCGAAAAGGTGCCGACTGCCTGAGTAAATGGGCGGGGGAATCTGAACGACAGCTTCGGTTATTATTTGATCAGGTAAGGTTGAAACGTGCTGTGTGTTCTGTCCGAGTGGTTACTGTAATCTTCTGTGGTCAGTATTTTTAAGAACAACTCACTCCTTTTTGGTTTTTGTCAGTTCTTTCCACTGAAATGGGTTTGTTAGTGTTTCCTTTTTCAGTGGGTTTTTTACGGGCTTGAAATCTTGAGATGTATTAGGGAAGATTAATAAAACGAGAAAACCTCGCAAAGCAAACCCCTGCTACCCACCTCAGAAAAACCCCACCAAAACCCCCAAAATAACCATCAACAAAAAAACCCCACCAAACCCAAACCAAAACAGCCACAAAAAGGGTTTCAAGAGGCAAGAGATGGATGGTGGCTTTAGATCCGAGGGAAACAGATGCAGGCTGACGGCATAGTCATTTAAATTCCTCATGGAAGCTTGCTTTCAGAACCTGTAATTGAATTAAGTCTCGGCTCTGTTCTCGGCGGTTGCCAAATAGCTGTAAAAACTACTGCTCTGATTTGTTTCCTGTCACCCGGTCTCCGTGGCTTGACACAAGCTGCCGTCTTCTGTTACTCGTGCCCCTCACTCCATTAGCCCAATTAGTAGAGATCCCTGATGCCAGTCTGAAAGATCTAGTTCCAGTGACTTCCCAACCAAAACATTTTTAATGCATTTTCTCTTTAAAATAGTCCCGGTTTACTTATGTCCATATTCCTCTGTTTTCATTCAAGGCCTACCAGATGCGACCTTCAATTATCTTCTTCGATGAGATAGATGGCCTTGCTCCTGTGCGGTCCAGTGAACAAGACCAAATTCATAGGTAGTACATTTTTGGTATCTACTTAGAAGCTGCTTGATCTTTGTGAAAAGACCACCACAACCTGTTTAACTTTATGTGATACATTAATTTATCCTGAAAACTAGTAATTCAATGCTACTAAAATTCAGATGATTTTCAAACAATAACTGAAACCAATTCACTCAGCTTGATATCAGCACAAGGCCTGTGTTAGCTTACTGGTTTTGTTATGTCCTAAATTAAGTCTTTCGCTAATTGGCATCTCATCAAGAAAAGCTTGTCCTTTTTGAGTGGTCATTGCAGAAGATTGCGTAGAATGTAACAAAATTTACTAAACCAGTGAATGAAAATTATATTTTTTCTGTTAGCTCTATTGTGTCAACTCTTCTGGCCCTTATGGATGGCTTAGACAGCAGAGGAGAGATTGTGGTCATTGGAGCCACCAACAGGCTGGATTCTATAGATCCTGCTTTACGAAGACCCGGCCGCTTTGATCGAGAGTTCCTCTTCAGCTTGCCAAATAAAGAGGTCAGAACTTAAACTCAACCTTAATGCTCATGTGACAAAGTCCCTCTTTATAACAAAACCACGTAACAATGCAGGATTACAGAGCAGTTAAAGTCAAACCCAGTGTTGGACAACTTGGGCAAAAGAGAGACTGTGGAGGGCAGATCCGGTACTGAATATATACCGTTAAGAGGATTTCCACAAGTAGTTAGTTCTGTAATTAGTTTTGGTTTCACTGTGACCAGCCAAGAAAATGGGATGCTGCTAGTCACTGAAACATGTAAGAAAGAGTGAATGCCCCAATTAGCTGTAAATTACTGCTATCTCATCTTGAAAATGAAAGAAATGGTGTGTGCACAAGAATTCCTTTTTGCAAACAAAACCTTTTCTCAAGGCTGGTGCTGGAGCGATTGAACTTTTTTCCATTCCCAAATCTGTCCATGTTTGCTGACTGACTTAATCCACTTAGACACTTTCATCCTGAAGTGGTCTTGCTCTCAGTTCTTGGTTTACGAATGGATAGTGGATGTACCTGTGCTGGATCGTTCCCAGGCTGCGTATCCTGGGAGGGAAGTATTTTGGGAGCTGACATTCTTACTGGTAACTTCTTATTGGACAAAGATGCGAGGTACGCTGGACAGGTGTGGGGCTTGGGAAGCTTCTAGTTCAATGGCGATAGCTAAGCAATGAAAAAGTAGGTGTATAGCAACCAAAAAATATGGGGAGGAAGATAGTGTGGAACCCTGGTCTTGTGTGTTTTAATTTGGCTATGATTGAAGGCTAGTAAGAGTGCACTAAACAGCATCTTTAACAGAAACATTTGTCTCCAGTTTTTATCTCCTTTCAGGAACAGGAGAGGAGGTGCCGTGAAACACATACACTATATGATTCCCTACTGTGGAAGAATTCTAGAAATCTGCCGTAATTAAACTGTGTACCAGGGAATACTTAAATAAAAGATCTTGCTAAGATCGGAGATGAAGATAGGCAACGTTTGACATTTTCTGGATCAGTGACAGTAGTTTGAGTCATAATTATTGTTCGTCTTTGTAGTAATTGTAGCAATTACTCTGCAAAAGCAGAGAGCGTATTAATCGAACTGTAAAATACTTAAAAGTTTAGCAGATAAACCAAGTATTTGTATTAATGTGAGGGTGTGGGGGGTTTTGTGTTGTTTCGGGGATTTTGAAGAGAAAACTCTGGACAAACTAAAATGCGACCATTTTATTTCCAGGCTAGAAAAGAGATTTTCAAGATTCACACACGAGATTGGACCCCAAAGCCATCGGACATGTTTCTTGAAGAGCTAGCTGAAAAATGTGTTGGTAAGTTTGAAAATACAGTGAGTTACTGCATGGGACTGAGTCCAAAGAAGGAATCTGAGCTTGTAGCAGGCAGTACTCGAGCTCTTGCACCTTGCTGCAGAGTGAGGCGGCTGGCACGCCGTGGGAGCAAAGAAAGTTAGATGCTTCTTTTCGTTTAATTTTCTTTCTGTCTCTCAGAACGTTGAATGGGTTTTGGGCATCTTCCCTGGGAGCAAAGTTTTGATTAGGGGGCTGCTTAATAAGCGCAAGATATCAGGCTGTGAGCCACGTAACAAAACTTCTCTGCAGTGCAGTAACTCTTTACATTCTCTCTTAAACTGTTAATTTTTGGCCGCATACAAAGTCTTTCAGTGTTGCGCTTGGGGAACGGAACCTTGGCCTTGACTTCTGTGTCGCCTGAGACTGATGTAACATTTGATTCTTGTTTTCTTTGTTAGGGTACTGTGGTGCTGATATTAAATCCTTATGTGCTGAAGCTGCCCTCTGTGCTTTGCGCCGCCGCTATCCTCAGATATACAAAAGTAGCGAGAAACTGCAGTTAGATGTTGCTTCTATCAAAATAACAGCAAAGGATTTTGTCATGGCTATGCAGAAGACTGTTCCAGCTTCACAGAGGGCTGTGGCTTCACCTGGGCGAGCGCTATCATCTGTTTCAAAACCACTGCTTGAAAACACCTTAGCAAGAATTTTACAAGCCTTGCAGAGAGTATTTCCCCACGCAGAGTTTGCACTACAGAAGGACCAACAGCCAGGTATAACAATAACATTCACTACTTTAAAATTCTGTCAAAGCAAAAAATTCTCATTTGTGCAGTCAACATACACAAACCTCTTGGCCATAATGACAGCAGAATTTCAGAATATGCATGTGCATGCTTTTATTTCAGGAACAGGGTGGATAGGTTTTAGTCTGGATTCTAAACTGAAGTGCTGGATGGGAGCTGTGAATGACTCCCAATAGGCCGTAGAGAACTATGCGTTCTCTACTACAGCACCCTGTTTCTGACAGTAGCTAACATCATATTTATCATTTGTAGAGATGGATCGGAGGTTTAAAGTATGAGGCACCTCTTTCAAAATATTTAAATAGAGGGGAAAAAGGTATTTTTACATGAATGCTTCTAATTCCTGTCTGAAGAATGTCAGGACCACAATGCAAGCATAAGCAGTTTAAGCTAAATACTGTTTTAGCTATCGTGATTTTTTTTTTAGCCATAGTCTCTTAACTTAAATGTTTGTGGATCACACTGTACACTTGTACAGGAGATGAGAATGGTTTAGTAGTGTGTACTTTGGGACTTGGCTTAGCATACGTGAGCTCACACCCCTGACTGCATCAGCCCTGATCAGGTTTACTCTGTCAGTTGGTGAGAGCAAAGAAATTGATAAACTCACTCCACTCTTGATTAATGGAAATCTGTTACTAGTTAGTTATGCTAATCTCTGGAGACTGTCCTACCAGGATGACTCCCAGTAGAGCCAGGAGATAGGTTAGCATTGGTAAAACAGAGGCAGAAATCCACCAACAAAACAAAAGCAGAGAGGCTAGGGGATTGGTAATTGCATCCCTTCTCTGTTGTCTGCCTTCCATTATCTACTCATTCGGTGATCTGTGAGGATCCTTATTCAGCAGGTGTGTTGGTCTGTATATTCTGACTCACTAGTCCTACACAAATGGAAGTTTGTGCCATCGCACTCGCTTAATTCCCTCGCTTCCAGTGCGGGAACCTGCCCCAGAAAGAAGTGGCCTTGTTGGGTTTTTCAGGTGTCTCGGAGCCACCAAAGTTGTTCCTAATCATCTTTCTTCTAAGGAGAAAAAAACCAAACAACCTCCCAAGCACTTAGGACAGCTTTGTAGAGACTTGTGCAGTCTCCTTAGGTCTGTGGTAGGACGAACTCTTTGGAAAATAGCATTCGGTGTGTGCCCTCAAATGAAGAAATAGAAGAAAAGGGATTTCCAGCACTGATTTGAAGCTGTGTTAATGCGAGAGTGAGATATGGAGTATTCAGGAAAGTTAACAAACCTCTCTTGTCTTTCAGACAGTGTAAATCATGTTTTAAGAAATTATGCAGTTGACAGTGATGAGGAATCGCCATCAATCTTTGAAGATAAGCCAACTCATCAAATGCCCAGTAGAGAAAAGGAAAAATTCCTCCATTTTAGCAGGTAAATGTTGATATTAAGCTTTTGACATTTTAATGTGGAAGTTGTATAAGCCAACAGTTGAAAAAATAGATTGTTGTCATCACTGTTGGGTCAGTTATTTTTCTCCGTTTCTATCGCTATGCTGTCCAGAAAATGTGACCAGCTGAGTTTGGTTAGGTCTCTAAGATCTTTGACTTCAGCCAGTAAAGGTACAGTGGTATTGTGCTGGAAAAAACAAACGCTCTTCACAAATGTGTTTCATGCTAGGAAAGCAAGATTACTAGGAAATTAATACACAATTCAACGATGAAACAATTAGAATGACTGAATACAATCTTGTACGTATTTAGCGTACTGCTGTAATTTAACTAATCCAATTGCGTACTTCAGATACAGCTAATGTGTTTCAGCGCCCACCTTAATTTTTTCCTAGAAACGTTGTTCTGCTCCTTCCTTCCCGCTATCTCCAGTAACTACGGCCAAGTTTCAGCTGAACTTGACAGATGTAGAGATCTCGTAGTTACTTAAACTCAAGACCTACTGAAAATTGGGGTGTACAGATCCAGATTGGTGTGTGTTGAGAGAGAGAGCGAGAGCGAGTTGTATTTCTCCTCCATATCAGGTTACTGACCAGTTGTCGTGTGTGTATTTAGCTGGACAAGTCCCCGTGTGTGATTTAAGAGCCATTACTTAAGCCAGCCAAACGAATAGCAGAGATGCTGGGGATTGGTAGGATTTCTTTGGGGAGCTATGGTACAAGTTTGTAAGAAAATGAGCTTTGATAGTCTTCCTGATCACAGACCAGCTTATTATTTACTGGAACATGGAGAGTATTTACCAAAAAAACGAGGTTAGGAAAAAACCTTTAACATCTGTGTGCCTAGTCATCACTTCATTTTGAAACTTACTATCTTCTAATTGTTCTAGAAATGCTTACTACCAGCCAACATCTTGCAGGCCACGGTTCTTACTAGTTGGAGAGCCAGGATGTGGGCAAGCTTCTCATTTGGCACCTGCGGTAATACATGCCCTGGAAAAGTTTCCAGTTTATACACTAGACCTACCTGCTTTGTTTGTTACCGCCACATCACCGGAAGAAACATGTGCACGGGTATCTTTTTTTTTCTTTTTAATCTCATAGGCTTCATGAACTGTATCTAAACTAGTAAAATAAGCAAAATTCATTGTTAATAGAGGTGGCCTGGTTTGAACGTGCTGTTAGGTTTACTTCTGTCCGAAAATGCACGTTTCTTTTTAGATCATATAATCCCGAGCAAGGATGTTGTAGATGGCCGTATTTTCTATTCCAAATTAAACCGTGAGGAATTTGCTAGCAGCTTGGGAAGCTGGGAGGTGCTGCTAATAAATCCCTCTTTATCGCAAGAAATCCTGCCCATTTCGGTGGGATCCAGAAAGTTGTTTTCATTGCTGCTTACGAGACTCTGCTCCCAGTAGGTGGCTCTGCATCAGCCTGACTGCAGGTCACGCACTTTTTGTAGGCTTTTTTATTAAATATAATAAAAAGGCAATCAAGGTTTTGGGGAAAAGAAGTGTTTCTTTTTTTTTACATATGTACGCGCGCACGCGTGTGTGTGTATATATATACAGCTTCCACTGCTGTAGTATATGCAGTAAAAGCATTAAAATTCATGGAACACTTACATTTGTACACTGGTATGTTTTTCTTAACTGTGAAAATTAAATATAAGCAGATGTAGCGCTGTTTTCCTTTTTACTTTTAGGCAGGAAAGCCATTTTGTTGTTTGGCATCACTGTATTAAAATATCTTGACCTTTAGGCAGCAGCATTTGAGAGCTGGACGAGTAAGGACAGACACACTACAGGACAGACACACTCATTTGTCACAGAAGAGGCACAATTCCTTTTTTGTTACGTTACGGTTGCTTCTGCGGTCGTATAGCTACCGTGTCTAGTCACTGCCCAGACACACCACGTGCGCTTCCCATTTTGTGACAGGAACCCCCTGAATCTTAATAATCTGAAAGGGTCCACGGAGAAATTTGTCACGTGAAAGGGCTGTTGCCACTTCCCTCACGCAGTAGGTGCACGCTCTCTTCTGCGATTGAGGTACCATCTGTAGGCAACGGCTTGCGGCCATCCAAAGCGTGTAATCGGGTCTGATGGATCCTTTGGTAATGAGAGGCTGTGCGTGATTTAGCTGTTCAGGCAGGCTGAAGACTGGTCACCTCTTATAAAACATACTTGAAATTTTGAATTGTAACCAGGCTTCTCTTACAGCATCAGCCCCCATCTTTTCACATAGGTCTGTCTGTGTTTGTTCAGACTGTGCTCCAGACTGACTTGGCTATGTGCCCGCTCTGAATGGAAGATGGTGTAGTCGGTCGTGTAGTTGCAGTCGTGTAGTGACTTACCCAGACTAATACATCTTGAAGAAGGGTTAGGCTTGTGTTTTCAGGCACACCACTACACCAGCTAAGTTGTGAGGCGCTTTAGGAGTTCCCTTACACCTGAGTAGTTTTGAAATCAGGTAGAGCTTCAGGTCTGTCTGCGTAGCAATGTCTATATTTGAGTCAAAGTAAATGTTTTACCTTATTGTTAAGGAGTTGTTCTTTTGTTGGTTTGGTTTTGTGTTTTGGCTTCATGTACTCCCACTTCGTAAGATAGTTTGACTGATACGTAGTTATTTATTAGCCTATTCCACATGGTTTAGTTTTCTTATCCAAGCTTTCATTTCACCAGTTGATGCGAGAAGCTCAAAGAACAGCGCCGAGTATCATTTATATCCCACATATCCATTTGTGGTGGGAGGCTGTTGGAGCTACACTGAAAGCTACTTTTACAACACTACTGCAGAACATTCCAGCATTTGCTCCAGTTTTGCTGCTTGCAACATCCGATGTGTGTCACGCAGATCTCCCAACAGAGGTATTTCTGTCGTTACTTTTTTATTCAATTTCTTGTTCAGCTATAAATCCTTTAAGCATTGGAGTACTTAAGCAAATGCATACTGTTATTACTCAGGCACCCTACCCAGGTGTCTTAAAATTTGCTTAGACAACACAATGCCGAAAGCGTTTGTCTAAAGTGTCTTCTGAGTAAAGAGATTGACTTTGACCCAACTTTTTCCCCCTTCTCACACACTCATGCTTGTTAGACAGATGTATCCATTTACTTCAGACAATAAATCCAGTGACTTCAGGATGGTTAGGTATGTACTTAGTCAAGAATATATGGTGCTTGAAATGGAAATGGGAAAAAAATATTTTTACTGAAAACATTTGTACTGAAATTGAAAGATATTTTTACTGAAAAAGTACGGTGGTCACACTGTAATGATGGAACGGAATTTCATCTTTAAATTCTTTAATAAAAATTTCAATTTCTTTGTTCATGTAAGTGAAAGCTTTACAAATGAGAAAGCCGAGTTCCAACTTCTGTTTCAGGAACTTGGAAATGGATTTTTAGTGGTATTCCTTAACAAAATTCAGTAAGAGTACATGCTTAGCTTCCTAGACATCTGAGAGTGTGCATTAAAGGAGGATATTCAAAATGTGAAGATGCTGCCCTGATTATTTTGTCTCAGTTACTGCGGGGGGCTTACCTAGATGTGTTTGTCATCAACTGCTTTGAAAGGGCTTAACTTTCTAGAGGAGTTTTAATACTGTTAATGAAGTCCTTCTAAAATAAGTATTGAAATTCCTTCCATAACTTTTGGTAGTAGAGACTGAAAAACGGAGTAAAACCTGGAAGTATACAGCCTCAGACACCTCGCTTAAATTAATTTAACAAAAAAAAAAACCCCCAAACACCTTACCAAAAAGCCCGCATTTGTCTGCTGAACCCTGCCTGTTCCCTCTCTAGATGCCATAGAGATTGAAACCAGCAAGGCAGGTAAATAGAAAATAAGCAGTCCTGGAGGTGGTGAATGTCCCCACTTGATCAGTGTATCACACGGTCCCTTCATTGAGCTTTAAATCTAGAGGTCTTCCTTAGAGAAGATATTTTAATCTGCCGTGCTAACCTAGGAAAATCTAGAGTTTTAAGGACAAGCAGATAGCTTCTCACAGTTTGTCTTACTCAGGTGATTATTCGGTTTAATTTTGAAAGGTACTCACCTTTTTGGAATAGAGTATGAATCTGTGTGGCCTTATATCTGAAATATCTTTTCTCCTCATGCTTTAGATAAAAGAATTGTTTATTGATGATTATGAAGAAGTTTCCAAAATCCAGTTGCCTAATGAGGAAGAAAGAAGAATGTTTTTTGAGGACTTAATTGTAAATCAAGCTGCTAAAGCTCCTGCATCAAAAAACAGTGCAGGTGAGGCTATTCTACTTATAAAACTTTGCTAACTGTAAGTTAATAGCTATACACTATTTGCTTTGGTGGTAATTTTCTAGCGATAATTTGTCATACGCTTGTATTTGAGTACCGTAAATTGACTAAAAGTTTCTGATTCAATTAAGCGTGGCGGCCATTGGAAGTGCTGCCTGTAGCACCACCGCCTAAGCCTCAACAGCTGACTGAGGAAGAAATCAAACAACTGGAGGAGCAGGAGGAGGACACATTGCGTGAACTTAGGATTTTCTTAAGGGATGTGACTCATAGACTTGCCATTGACAGACGTTTCAGAGCATTTACAAAGCCTGTTGACCCAGAGGAGGTAAGTTAGTGTTGATCTGTAATACCATTTTATCTGTCTCTGTTCATAATTTGTCTGCGTGTGTATTTCTCAGTGTCTGTGTGCTCTTTATGTGAAGGTTTGTCTTTGTTTTTAGGACTGTACTATTCCAATTTTTCAGCAAGCAAGCAAGCAATGAATTTTGCTTTTACTTTGCTGACTCCTTGAGGCTGTCAAAAGTCTGTTCTTTAAGTAATCAGTGAAAGCCCCAGGTTCCTTCTAAAATGTCTTTTAGAACTTCAGAATATTTCAGTTGGAAGGGCCCTACGATGACCATCTACTCCAACTGCCAGTCAGACCAAATGCCAACACAGTTTGCTCAGGAAAAGGCCTCGATGTGTAGGCATGTTACAGCAGTGAAAAGCAGAGGTCTCTTTCTTTATAAACAGCATCTACAGGACTGTTTTAATAAAGCCTTTTTGACTGACTGTCAATAGTTTCTGTAAGAACAGAAGTAGAAGCAGCAGTTTTTAAAATAAAGGTTGAGTCTGTTCTCTGTTTCACCTGGGTAGGGTGCCTGAGTAATAACAGTATGCATTTCCTTAAGTACTCCAATGCTTAAAGAAGAGGGGTCACACAGTGACTTAATGAAATCCTGTAGTCACCTGGGGACAGGTTCAGGTAATGGAGAAAGAAAAAAACAGGCGAGAACAATAATCCTTTGCAATGGCTTCTCTTCCTCTTGCTTTCTCTTAGTCTGTTGGGGTTTTTGTTGCTTTAGGGGTTTTTTCCCTGTTATTGTACTGGTTCCTGGTTTTTTCCTTCTGGTCTTCTGACTTTTCTGTAGCACTTTCTTTTCCCAGTATCTCTTTTTCTCCCCCCCTCCCCCTTTTCTGCACTTGTGGTTTTTTCTGTGCAAACCAGGGCCCACATTTCATTTACATCTTGCCTGGCACGCCTGCTGATGTTTGTGCACAGTGCCCTAGGCCGTGGTTTGCATGTGTTGATGTGCTCCCATTTAGTCTCTCCTTTTTTTTCTTTGGAGAAAAAAAAAAGATATAGCTTTCCTTAGTGGTGCCTTCATATTAAAAAAAATCCCCCACACTTTAAAGTCTTCTCTAATGCCCTTTCTCTCCCCTTGATCAGGCACTGGGCACTGCAAAGGGACACACAGGGACCACAGTCCCAGTGCCTGGCAGTGCGGCACCGCTGCCCGTTCCTGTCCCAAGTAGATCCAGCGCTGGAGGAAGAGCCCAAGATCTCAAACACCTCCAGACAGGTCTGGAGGTCTGGCCTGACAACACATTCCATCCTCTCCTGCAGCACCTTCTCCCCCTGCCCAGCACCAAGGAGGTCTCGGGCTGCCGGCAGACTCAGGAAGCCTTCAGTTATGCTTCCATCATGGCTCCAGCCCTGGAAGAAATGTATTTATTTATCAATAAAAAATGAGACTGTGATCTCATGTCTGGCATGAAGCAGGTCCTGACAAGTCATGCCAAACAGTTCCTGTTACTGCAGGGACCAGAATAGCAACATCCATGCCAGGGCTCTGCTAGCGGACGGTTATCTTCAGGAAGACACTTTGGGAACGTACCCTGGGAAGAGCAGGATAATTTTGGTTTCCAAAAGGTCCCTATGTATTAAGATAAAGGGGGAGAGTGAAGAGGAAGTTGGGCAAAGTGTGCCGGGCACAGTTAATCCAGCACCCTTGTGTTGGGTTTGCATGGGAAGGTTTTGGTAGCCAGAGGGGTGGGGTGGGGGGCACGGGCGGGCGGTCTAGAGGGGTGGCTTCTGTGAGAAGCTGCCAGAAGCTTCCCCTGTGTCTGATAGAGCCGATGCCAGCTGGCTTCAAGATGGACCCACCGCTGGTCAAGGCCAAGCCCATCAGCGCCTCTGTGATAGCATATTTAAAAAGGAAAAAAATCAGTTAGAGAGGAGAGAGGAGATGTAAAAAACTGCAGACACCAAGGCCAGTGCAGAAGGAGGGGCAGGAGGAGCTCCAGGCACCGGAGCAGAGATCCCCCTGCAGCCCGTGGTGAAGACCATGGTGAAGCAGGCTGTCCCCCTGCAGCCCATGGAGGAAGGATGAGGGGGTGTAGAGATTCCACCTGCAGCCCGTGGAAGACCCCACGCTGGAGCAGGTGGAGGCACCCAAAGGAGGCTGTGGCCCGTGGGAAGCCCACGTTGGAGCAAGTTCCTGGCAGGACCTGTGGACCCGTGGAGAGGAGCCCACGCCAGGGCAGGTTTGCTGGCAGGACTTGTGACCCCGTGGGGGACCCACGCTGGAGCAGTCTGCTCCTGAAGGTCTGCACCCCATGGAAGAGACCATGCTGGAGCAGTTCGTAAAGGACTGTAGCCGGTGGGAGAGAGTCCATGTTGGAGAATTTGGTGAAGGACTGTCTCCCATGAGAGGGACTCCTCCATGCTGGAGCAGGGGAACGATGAGAGGAGTTAGAGTGGCTCTGGTGGGCACCTGGCCCCCAGCCAGGGTCCACCCACCGCACCTGGCAACTCCATGTGGGACACGAAAGCTATTTGCACTACAGCGCAGTCTGCAGTAAAGAAAACTGGCCTTGCGCTTTGATTCCAACACCGCATCCTCAAACAAAACAAGGCTGCTCCCTTTGAGGAACAGGGATGGAAATCTCACCTGCCATCCCAAAGTTATGCTGTGGCATTGCTTCACTTTTGGCCCCTTTCCTCAGGCTTGGTAACTCTTTTGCAGAGCCTGCTTTTTCCTCTTTGTAACAAGCGATGTCTGGGGTTCCACAGGTTGCTTCGTTGTGGGGCACCACCCGTACCCCTGGATTTGCCTTCATCAATGCATCCTTGTACTAGAAAAGAAACGGAAAATTACCAGTCATGCCAGTGATGACATTATACCTTCCACAGGACAACAGAGCGCGCTGCTTGTAAGACAATTTAATACAGTAAATAATCCTTCCATACCTTGATTTTTTCACAGTTTAATCGCGTGCTTTCAGTCTGACCATGATATCCTTCATCGAGGTTAAAAGTTAATCCTGAATCTGCAGCTAAAAAGTTACAAAGTGTTTTTCATAGTTCCACGGCTAAGAATGTTCCAGATAGTTTTTCACAGTTCAGGATGTCACAGAGAGTTTTGTAAATAGCGGCTAGGGACTCCTGAGGATGGCCATTGTCCAGTGCTACCATTCTGTCAGTTCCTATTTACCCAGACAAGGTGTCAATGAAGACGTGCTTGTCAAGAGGTAGAAGCATAACCCATACATCGTTAGTCTGATCAACGGACCCTGAAGAACCATTTGGGAGTGCCAGAAGTATTGAGAAACTAGGGGAAAGGTCATTTGGGCCAGGGTCTCCGCAACCACCGACCCATGAGCCCCCTACCCAAATTATACCACCTACCCAAAGATAAAGGCCGAGAAAAGAACCAAGCATGCCTTCTAGTTTGCATCCTAGCAGAAGAAATCTGAACCAATCATTGTAATTGGGAGTCTCCTAATTTGGAAGGTTTGTGTATAAATATGACAGAGAACGGGCATCAGGTGTGCTTGATTTGTGGAAATCCACCCAGCACCCAGGCCTCAATAAAAAGCAATATGTCTCCTACGTGTGTGAGAAGTGGCTTAGTGTACACGGCGTAACGAATCCGCTGTTCGGACAACAAGCGGATCTCTGGGAAGTCGAAATCTGCATTCAGGACAAGGGCTGCTCGTCCAGAGATTTCTCCTCAGGGCCTATCGAATAACTCCGCAGTGCGGGCATCCCGGCTGGGCCATCGGTAGCAGACACCCACTGCAACAGCTGCTTTGTTTTCCATGCCCCTCACCCTCACCCAGAGGCTCTCCACCACATCCTTGCTGACTGGAAGGGCTGTACCATCCAACCTCTCCCTTACACAGAGTGCGACACCTCCACCTCGCCTGCCCTGCCTACCCCTCCTGAACAGCCTGCAGCCTCCATGCCAGCATTCCAGGCGTGGCACTTGTCCCACCAGGTCCCACAAATCCCAAGGAGATGCCAGCTCTGGGAATGCAGCAAGGCCCCCCCTGAACCCTTTCCCTCCCCAGGCAGGAGGGGCTGGGGAGGCTGTTGGGGCGGGGCGGAACACGCGGAGACCCCACATTCCTTCCTGGGAGACGCCAGAGAGTCCTTAGCAGCCAACAGCCAGAATGCAACATGGCACCACCACCACTGCGGCTCCCACCGCGCGGCCCCCGGGACCCCCTGGCACCCCGGCTCCCGCAGACTTTTCTCCTTCCCCAAACCTTCTACCTCCAAGGTACAGACCCACCCTGACCCCTGCACCCCAGGATGGTTCTTGGGGGCAAGAGTGGAGATGACCACCGGCCATCGCTCCTGTCTCTCTTCCAGGCTCAGCCAACCTGTGCCCACTGCCCCGCCAGCAGCAGCCCTTCCCCGCAGCCTGGGCACCCTCACTGCACGTGGCACCCCAGGGCCCCCAGGCACTACCACCACCAGGTACGGCACCCCTGGCTGCTCTGCCACCCCGCCGCCTTCGCCATCCCCGGCCCCCGCGCACGCCCAGCATCCCCATCAGCCCTGTCCCCAGGGCACTTTTGGCGCAGGGCTTCAGCAAGCCCAGGCAAGCGTCCCTGCTCTCGCCTGGCTGATGCGTGCCCAGGAAATCCAAGTCCCAGAGCATTTCCCCAATGCTTGGGGCCATCTCTCCCGCTTCACCTCCTAGAAGCCAGTCTCCTCCCTGCTTTGCAAGCCTGTCCCACCAGCACAGCAGCTCACCCCGCGCGGAGCACCCCGGCCACAAGCTCCCCACGTGCCCAGCACAGAGCTGGGGGATGGCGGCCATCGGGGCCAGCTCGGTGGCTGTCCTTGGAGGGCCCCAACCCCCTGGCCCAGCACAGCTCCCTCTCACCCACACAGGTCTGCAGAGGGCTCCATGCGGCTGCTTCTTCGACCCCCGGGTCTTCCACATCGAGTGGACGGTCACCAGCCTGCCTCCCCCGGCCAGCTCCACGCTCAGCCATGGCACCGCTTCTCTGCCGGGTGCTGCCCTGTGGGGGGGCCCCAGGGGCTGCAGGACCCTCCCGGCCTGGGCAGCCCCTCTGACCCCACAGGGACAGCCGCCACACGTCACACCCCAAAACTATCAGGGCAGAGCGGAGGCCCCAGCCCCCCCAGCACGGCTGATGTCCATCCCTGGCTACCAGCACATCGAGGGGCAGCCTGCCCACATCAACAGCTCAGGCATGGCCACCCCTGCGCGGGCACACCTGGGCACCAACATCCCCCCGGGCCCTGACACCCCCCGCAGCCCCTCTGCTGGCCCCCACCACCAAGCCCCTGGGCACCCGGATGGAGACTTTGAAGTCTCTGAGGAGGAGCTTCTCCAAGAAGCCCTAAGGCTCTTTGGTTGCTCCTTGGATGCAGTGGGGACCAGTCAGGATGTTCCTGGCAGCAGCCCCATGCCTGGGGACTCCTGTGGCACCAGTGCAGAGGGAAGAGTGGTGGCCCCAGCCCCCCTGGTGTTGCCGATGTCTATCCCCGGGTACCAGCACATCGAGGGGCAGCCTGCCCAGACCGACATCTGCGGCACGGCCACTCCTGCAGGGGCACACCCGGACACCAACATCCCCCCGGGCAGCCATGACTCCCCCAGCCAAGCCCTGGAGGACCTGGCAGGAGACCTTGAGGTCTCCGATGAGGAGCTTCTCCAAGAGGCCCTAAGCCTCTCGGGTTGCTCCCTGGATGGGGTGGAGGCCAGCCACGAGGATGCCGGCAGCAGCCCTATGCATGGGGACCATGGTGGCACAGGCGCAGAAGGGAACACGGTGGCCCTTGCCTCCCCCGTGCTGCCAACATCCAGCGCCGGCCACCAGCACGTCGAGGAGCAGCCTGCCCAGCTCCCTATCGACGGCACGGCCACCACTGCGGAGGCACACCTGGGCAGCAACATCCCCCTGGGCAGCAACGACCCCTCCTGCCCTTCTGCTGCCTCCCAGAACCAAGTCCTTGGGGACCTGGCAGGCGACCTCACCGTGTCCGAGGAGGTGCCTCTTGAAGAGGCCCTAAGGCTCTTTGGTTGCTCCCTGGACACGGTGGGGGTCAGCCAGGATGCTTTCAGCAGCAGCCCTGTGCCTGGGGAGCTTGGTGGCACCAGCACAGCCACCCCCCACTGCGACTCTGCCTCGCTCTCCCTGCCCAAGGAGCTGCTCACCCCCGACTACAGCATCCCCGAGACCACCGACGCCATGCTCATCCTGGGAGAGTTCTACACCATGGGGATGGAGCCCCAGGAGCCGTGGGGGGGCTGCGGGGATGGCCCTGCCACCGTCCCAGGCTGCCGCCTGCGAGAAGCGGGGGAAGAAGCGGGGGCAGAGCGCCTTGCCAAAGCCAGACAGCAAGCGCAGGGCTCTGGCAGGCAGCACGCGGGTGGCAGGGGGGGAAGTAGAGCCCGAGCAGGGATGAGGTGGAGGTGGGGGGAGTGGGGGATGGGGGAGGAGGGGTGGTGTATTTGGGGGGGGGGGGGGGGGGGGGGGGAGGGAGGGAGGGGGGTTAGAGTAGCTTTGATGGGACCTTTTCTCTTGTGTTTTGTCAATTAAAAGCTGTTTCTCCAGAACCGCTCCGTGCCTGTGTGGGAGGGGGAGGGAGCACAGGGGGTCCAGGGAAAACAGCACCCAAGGCAGTAGCTCCATGCCTGGGGAATCCGGTGGCACTGGCGCAGAGGGCACAGCGGTGGCCCCAGCCCCCCTGCTGTTGCCGGCGTCCATCCCCGGCTACCAGCATGTCCATGGGCAGCCTGCACAGGCTAATATCTCCACGGCTGGGTGGAGGCTTTCCCAACTCGAAAGAACCATTCAAAAGCGGTGGTTAAAGCTCTCTTGAAAGACAGAATACCTAGGTACGGAGTTCCTGAAATAATTGACTCGGACAGAGGAGCACATTTCTCTGCCGCAATTTTAGTGCAAATTTATCATTCATGAAATATCAAGATGCAATTGCGCACACCTTATCACCCACAATCATCAGGGCAAGTAGAAAGGATGACTAGGACGATCAAAGCCAAATTAGTTAAAACCTGTAAACAAACTGGCTTGAAGTGGCCAGAAGCGCTAAATTTACTACTTTGGGACATTAGAAACACACCGAGGCAACCAGTGGGTGCATCTCCAGCAGAAGTTTTATTTGGGAGAGTTTTAGCGGTACCTGGAACTTATATTCCAGTGAAAACGAGCCTTCTGGATGGAGACGAACAGGTAACTCAGTATTCGTTGTGCCTGCAAATTTTTTTTTTTTTTTTAATGCAATTGCAAAATCATGCTTATTGGTATCAAGGGATCATATGTATAACAGTGATTTTTCCATGTTGTATACCCTGTCTTTCTAGTATAATAGTAAAATTGCAAGGAGCTTGGAGACATAAATAATTGCAGGGATGCAAAAAAAAAACAAAAGGAGGGAACTGTAGAAAATATAGAAGCTTAGCTATAAGAAAACTTATGCTAACCAGAAAGCTACTCAAGGCCTGGAAGGAAACTTCCAAAAAGGGGAAAATGTCATCGTGGGATAGAGACCGTGAGACAGAAACTACACAATGATTAGCTTGGAATAATTAGTTTGTAATCAAGGTAACAGGTAATGAAGCTAACTGACCATGGCAATGTACAATGCTCCTACGTTCCACGTACAGTCCCTACCCAACCGGACAATAGGTTTGGAGATATTAATCTTATGAAGTAAGTTGTTACGGACAGGTGCATCCACGGCGAGGATACTGCGCGTGCCTGCAAGAAGAAGGTCATCCAGCAAACACGGCTGCGCGACCACTGACGACCACCAGAGACCCCTTGAGGGCCACCGACTCAAATCACTGAGCATGCGTGACGGGGAGGAGACTACGTAAATGAATTCCAAGAAATGATTATCATAGGGCTGCCTTTTTTTGAGAAAAATGATGAATATGTATGTTTTGAGTCTATATAACCTGTGCGTTGGTAATCACCTGCGTGCACGTTGGGCGGAGCTGATTCCCCCGTGATCAAAGAGCTGCAGGAACAGGGGGTAATTATTCAAACTCACTCCCCTGATAACTCTCCAGTGTGGCCAGTTTGCAAACCAAATGGGAAGTGGCGGCTAACCATTGATTATTGGCCCTTAAACGCAGGCACTGGTCCCCTGATTGCGGCCGTGCCTAATACAGCCCAACTGATTGTCACCATACAGGAACAGTCCCACAACATTTTAGCCCCCCACTGATGTAACAGATATGTTTTTCATGGTTCCTCTACAGGAAGGCGACCGAGATAGATTTGCATTCACACAGGAAGGTATACAATAGACCTTTACTCCTTTGCCACAAGGATATGGGCATTCGCCTACCTTGGCACATCACGCCCTGGCCCCAGCACTATCAGAAATCATCCCCGAGGGGAGAGTTAAAACGTACCAATACATTGATGATATATCGGGGGAGGGGGGGGGTCCGATGGCCCTGCAGTGGGACAAACCCAAAAGAAAAGAATTACTCACCTGGAAAGTTGAGAACTTCAGGTTCCGGCAGAAAAGGTACAACTCCCCTCCGCTGAGGTGAAGTTCTTATGCAGCTGGTGGAAAGGAGGAGCCGTGTGTATTCCAACAAAACCTTGGCCACCTTACAACAGAGAGAAAGCCCAGAAAACAAAAAGGAGCTGCAACATACCCTAGGCTTGCTGGGATTCCGGAGGAAGCACAGTCCGGATTTCTCTGCCACAGCTCGTCCCCTGTACGATCTAACATGCAAAAGAACTTCCTGGGATTGGACCCCTCTTCATGAGGAAGCCCCAAAATTACTGGGTTTTGAAGCAGGGGCATAGCAAGCTTTGGGCCCAGCACACCCCACAGATCTGCTCCAGGTGGAACGGGGTTTTGCCCTTCCTGGGGCATCTCTACACGTGTGGCAGCGTGCAACGGAGGGTTTCACTCAGGCAGCTTCAAAGCTGCAGAAAAGCGATACTGGGTCTGGGAGAAAGGCCTCTTTGTGGTCAGTCTAGCCTTGCAGGAGGCTGAAAGAATGCTCCGGCAACAATCCCTCACCCTAGGAGGGCCCTTTAATGCCCTGAGGCCTGTACTGGCAGCACCCCACCCCTGGGGGAGTCCCACCAGGAACCGGTTACAAGTGCTATGCCCAGCTGGAGCCTTCCAGTCACACAGAGCAAGGGGGGGAGGGAGCACCCAAGCTGCTCCAAACCCAGGCAAAATCACCCACTCCCTCAGGTGAGGAAACCCCTCCTTCCTGCAGAAAGTGGACTCACCCGCCTCCCAACTGAAAACCTAGTTCCACAAGTTGCAGAAAGAGGATCTCTTCCATTAATAGGTATCTGCACGTTTTAGTTTTAAGATTTAGTTTTAACTCCCACCATATACTTTTCTTCAAAATTCTGTGTTTCCACAGACTGTTGCTTTTCTCAGTGGTTGCCCTCTAAAAGGGGAAAAAAAAAAGAGAGACAAACTGCCAAGAACCATGAAAGGAAGCTTAGGAGCCCTGCTTATTTCTCCACTCCCAGCACCTCTCACCTCACTCACGCCGGTCCCCCTTGTTACCGCTCAAAGGGCAATAACAACTTTCCAAACAGAAATGCAGTTTAGAAAGCCAACATTGATTTATTCAGCGCTGGGTGCATGGGGGATCTCTCCTCCTAACATGCACACCTAGCCTTTAATCCCTTATACATTTATACACTTAGGTTACAAAACCATTACAAAATGCCATTTGCATCACATAGTTACCTTATTGTGATGGGTAGAAAGTTTTCTCGCTTGGATTTAAAGCTATATGCTTAGAGAAATTCAAGGAGCATGCCCAGTGAGGGGTGCTCATACCTCAAAGGTGGGTAGCTTTTAGAATGGAGGTGTGTTTTGGTATTAGAATTAGATTATAATGAACAAAGTTCAATCAAAGGACATGATTTTGACAGAAAATAAAATATTACTTGCACCCACTGCCAACTACAAGCTTTCTTCTATCGTTCACTTCAGGTTGGGGCTATACAATGGACATAATTAGCAGCCACAAATTGGTTAGCAACCTGTGTTGGGTTTGCATGGCAAGGTTTTGGTAGCCTGGGGGGGCGTGGGGGGCTACAGGGGTGGCTGCTGTGAGAAGGATGAGGGGGTGTAGAGATTCCACCTGCAGCCCATGGAGGACCCCACACCAGAGCAGGTGGAGGCACCTGAAGGAGGCTGTGGCCCCGTGGGAAGCCCACACTGGAGCAAGCTCCTGGCAGGACCTGTGGACCTGTGGAGAGAGGAGCCCACGCCAGAGCAGGTTTGCTGGCAGGACTTGTGACCCCGTGGGGGACCCACGCTGGAGCAGTCTGCTCCTGAAGGTCTGCACCCCATGGGAGAGACTCACGTTGGAGCAGTTGGTGAAGGACTGTCTCCCATGAGAGGGACTCCTCCATGCTGGAGCAGGGGAACGATGAGAGGAGTCCTCCCCCTGAGGAGGAAGAAGCAGCAGAAACAACGTGTGATGAACTGACCCTAACCCCCATTCCCCGTCCCCCTGTGCTGCTGAGGGGGGGCAGAGGTTGAAGCCAGGAGTGAAGTTGAGCCTGGGAAGATGGGAGGGGTGGGGGCAGGTGTTTTAAGATTTGATTTTATTTCTCATTCCTCTCCTCTGTTTCCTTTAGTAATAAGTTAGATGAATTTCCTCTCTAAGTTCAGTCTGTTTTGCTCGTGACGATAACTAGTGAGTGATCTCTCCCTGTCCTTATCTCGACCCAGAAGCTTTTTGCTATACTTTTTCTCTCTCCCCTGTTTGGTGAACAAGGGACATGATAGAGCGGCTCTGGGGGGCACCTGGCCCCCAGCCAGGGTCATCCCACCACAACCCTCCAAAATAGATGGTTATTCCCCAGCATTTCACAAGGCCCTGCACACAGGGAGGACCCTCCCTCAATCCCAGGAGTTATGCAAAGTCCATTCCCCTTACAAATGTCCTTCCATTCCCTCAGCTTGCCTCTTAGTTTCCTCAATTTCTTGCCTCACAGCGATGCTGCAGAGCTGGGCCCTGGCTCCCACACAGTCTCACTACCTCCCTCTTGGGTTTCCTGTACATGCATTTTACCAAAGCCTCGCACCTCTCAGCTTGAATGGTTTAAAATGCATTACAAGAAAGCTATGGACTATTCGGAGATAAACTCCCTATTTCATTTATTCTCCAAAGTCTCCAGCACGAGGTTCCCTGCTCAGGGAAAACCTTCTCCCAGGCTGGGAAACAACCCAGTGCGAGGTGTAAGTGCCCATCAGCTGTGCCCGGGGGCTGCAAGCCGGGTCTGTCACATCAAACCCTGGGGAAAAAAAACCCCAAAACACCACCACCAGCTGTTCCCGGTACCGTCCAGCCCCCATGAGATGAAGGGACGAGGTGCCACTGAGTGGGTGAGCCACCTCCGGGTGTGGGCAAGCTGCTGCTGGGTGCGATCGCACCCACGATGCCGGGCCCGGGTGTCCCGGAGTGGGGGAGACCGGAACCAGGACCCGAGCATCCCCAGTGCCAGGGGTGGGGGGAGCCAGCCTTCCCCAGGCCAGGAGCCACTAGAGAGCAATAGCTGTATGTCCCACACCCACAGCAGCTGAAGGCCAGCCAGGGAGCAGCTGAGGGACCCCCAGGGATGCACAGGGACTGCTCAGGTGTCCATAGGGACACACCAAGGCATCTTTCCTGAAGATTAAAAAAAAAAAAAACAACCAACAAGTCTTTTTGAACTTTTCTGCTCAGTGGGTAAGGGAGACACACCTTTAGAATCCAGGACAGCCCAGATGCTCTCAGGCTATTGCAGCTCAGAGCCACCCCTCCAACACAAAGCAGAGAGACACAGCCCCAGGTGAGCTGCTTTTTATGCCCTGCTAATTAGGCTAATTTAGGGAAAACCTGTTCCTGCCCAAGATAGGCAGGTGTCAGCAGTTACTTTCCACCTTGCAAGAAATATTAGAGCCACTCTGGTGTGCCTCTGAGTTTTGTGGGGATGTATTTCCTTGCTCCCACAATGCTCCCATCACCTCTCCATTGGGCATTCCCTTTGCCCCAGGCCTGGAAGCTGGTTGCTCCCCAGTATGATCCTTTGCTCTCTGTTACCCTGTGGGGAAGGGCCTGCTCTGCTGCTTCCCCTCCACCACACTGTTACTGGAAAGCGGCAAAAGAATTCACTCTCTAAGGCTTATTTGGAAGTTTTAGAAAGCAGGCATTCTTTATTGCAGCGCTGGGTGCACGGGGGATAACTCCACCTAAGGTGCACACCCAAAAGACAAAACTAGCAAGTACTTCTACTATGTTCATAGACATATTCAGTATCTTTCCCAGTAGTGCTTATCACAGGCAGGGATCTTCCTTGGGAACTCGTTAGCATATGCTAATGTCTTTCCCCCATGTTTGTTGACACCTCGGGGGTCTTCAGACTCACTCCTGGTATCACATATACCTTATCCCTCAAGGCCTGTTTTGGGATCACCTTGTAACTCTCTTCTCTTTTTTTGCACATCTGTTCTTCCAAGGCCCAGCTCTTTAAAATGAGATTGTTCCAGAGCTCCTTAGCTTACAACTAATTGTTTCCTAAGTGACGATGTTTTCCCTTTTGCTTGGTTACATCGATTGAGCAATTGCTTGAATTGATCTTAAGATTTCCATAGTCACAGGTATCAACAACCTCATTGACAGGGAGGGGCTCACGGGAGAAGCACCCCAGCCCTGCCACCTTTGTGTTTGGCCAGTCCCCAGCTCCATCCCCTGCTCTGGGCGCTTCCCCCGGCTGCCACCAGCCCCTCCTTTATCAGGCCGGGGTGGTGGGAGATAGGGAGGGAGGCCGACACGCCCTCCAGTGGCAGCGTGCTGGAAACAGTCCCACTGGTGCTGTTAGATCAGAGCGCTGGGAAAATGCCTCCAGCTCCCCGGCCCACCAGCGCAGCGGGCTGGGGCTGGGGGGCTGCAGGGCTGTTGAAAAGCACAGAAGGAGGAGCCGTGTTGGAGCTGAAGTGTTTCGCTAGCAGGCTGCAGGGCTGGCTGCTGCCTCCCAGGGTACCGGGGCTTGTCAGGGCTCTGACCAGCAGCCCTAGGAAGGCTGCTTTGGCATCTGACCCTGCAGTCCGTCTCCATCCATAGGCTTCACTGCCTTTTTTCCCCAGCTGGTAAGAAAACTCACTTCCTCCCTCCCTCCCTCCCTCTCCCAGGCCACCGGTGGCCAGAGGTCTCAGCTGGCTGGAAACATGCTGGTTGGGTATTTGAGCTCCTTCGCAGGAGCTCTGGTATCCACACAGACCTCTCTTTGCATGTACCTGGAGGACCAGCACGTGTGAAAGGCTGTGGTCCTCCTTTCATAATGATCTCTACCCATTGTAAACCCTTTTTCCACCAGGAAAAACAACCAATCACAATAAGGTTTAGCAGATTGCACCCTGCTTACTACAAGTTATTGTGGAGCGCAGAACGCAAACCCTTCAAGCCACTTGTCGTCGAGGAAAAGGGACTCTTGCCTTGCAGCAGCTCCTCTGCATGGGCTCAGCCCAAGCTGAGACCCTGTCACCCACCTCTCACCTGGCACTAACTTTATCTAGATTCAGGTTTGGAAATGCTGATGCTTGTCAGGGTTCCTATTCTTGGCTCTGCAAAATGAGGCGTATCTGCAGAGGCATCCTCAGCTGGGGCACACCATCAGCCATGCCACTGCTGGAGCGGGCACGGCAGCGCGCAAACTGAACAACCCCTCCGACTTGCACCCCAAGACCATGCAACTGGCAGGTTTCAAAGCCTGCAGGTGGTTGCAGGGTTCACAGAAACGTCATCCAGTTCCTAAATATCTTAAAACAAAGCCTTGGTGGGTGTCAGGACAGAAGAACATAATCTGACACCAGAACAGTGCTAGCCTCTCCAAAACACCTGGTGCATCGAGACTGGCCCACGGATTGGAGGGAACCTGCCTTGGGAGTCTTTTCCCATTGAAACTGAAAAATCTGGAATGCCACCTCTGATTTTTCTTCTTCCTTGTCAGGGCTTGAATGCAGCTCCCCCAAAGCACAGCACTGGCATGGACGGTCTTACTCCGAAGCGATACTGCTGTAAAAGGGAGCAGACCAGAGGCAGTCCTGGCTACAGCACAAACAGGGTGGCATGTGTCACCAGAGATGACCGGTCCTGGCAGAGCGGTGGCACCTGGAGGAAGAGTGCCAGCAGTGGGAAAGGGGGCACAGCCTCACGTCGCCCTTCCCAAGCAGACAGAGCTGGGGCTGACAAACAGATGCAGCCGGCAGGACAAAAAGCCCAGTGAAAATCTATCCCTGGGGTGGGTACCACAAAAGTCAGGAGAAATGGGTGCTGGCAAAGCAGCACCGGAGGGAGAGGGGGCTGTAGCCCTGCAGAGCCCCACGCTGCAGTCTGAGTCACCGCTTGTAAATCCTCACGCACTGGGGCTGATGCATCTCTCTGCTGGGTAAGAGAAGTGGGAAACAAGCTACTGTTCTGGGACACTCGGATTCCTCTGCTTTGAATTGTTATTGTTTCCATTCCAATGTTAGGACTTTCACCTGAGGTTTTACAAACCATGTTATTGGTTGGTTTCTTTATGGTCTTGTTTTCCTTCCCCTCACACAGCAGACACAGCTCCTGTACCAATCTGTGCAGCAAACAGAGCTAAATGTCCCCAGCGTGAAACCCATGTCTGTATTTTTTCTAATTTTCATATACGCAACTAATCAATTTGTACTGAGTTACAAATGCAGAAGCTGGAGTGTACATTCTCCTCCCAAACTTGGGTTAACAGTATGATGTTTACCGTGTGTGTGCGCTTCTCTCTTTCCCGCTCTCTCTACATTATGTAGACAGGAATGTATATATGCACACATTCTCCTAAACAAGATACTTTTTTCTACAGAAATGGAGTTACATTTAATTTGATTGGTTTTGCCTGCCCTTTAGCTTAGCACAGTTGGAAGAAAAATCTGAGAAGAAATTCAACCTCCTCCCTCAATACAGCCCTGTTCCTTTTGACAGGAGAAATTCAGCTGTGCCAAGGAGAAAGAGAAAGGCTGGAGGCGCCTCATCTGAACAACCAAAATCCAAGAAAGGTGCATTACCATGTGCAATACATGCTTGAGCAACAACAATGCTACGGCCAGCTCAGGAATTTATACTTTCTTACTTTACTGCTGCATATGAAAAGTGTGAAGTCCAAGAAAATAGTTTTCTAGCACTGAAGTCAGTGGGTTGTCACCAGTTTCCAGGCTGCACTCTTGACTCCCGAGTTTCATGCTGAGCAGAACTGGTTAGAGTTTGTCCATGAAATAGATTCCTCAGAGCAAGCAGATTGACCAAAACCACGAACAGTTTGGAGGAAAGTGAAAAATGGCAGCAGATTTGCATAGCCATCACAGTGGCCTCCTGATGTCACAAGCTACCTCACCACATTCTGTTCCGGACCCTATAAATACTGGCCCCCCCAGCACTTGTCCCACATTCGCTGAGCTTTCGAGTCCTCAGACTCTCCACTAGTTGGAAGAATGAAGGCACAAAGACGCGAAGCGAGCGGGCGCTCACCTCTGTGTGGGCGCCCACAGGAGGAGCTGCAGGAGGCGCGGAGGAAGAGGCTGCATCAGAGGGGAGGCACCATCAGCTACGCGGTCCTCTTCCACGTAGCTGATGGTGCAGAGCCAATGGAGGTGGATCCACCTGAAGACGAGGAGGAGCCGATGGAGGTGGATCCACCTCCAGGATGGCTCCCCTGGCACCACAACATCGTGCCAGGGCTCCCCTCCACACCACCATCGACGCAGTGCCGTAGGGTCATCCGGCCAGTGCCCCACCACCGGCCCTGCCTCCGTGCTCGGCGCGAGCCGGGAGGCTGACCCTCCGCGCCTGGCCGGCCTGCAGGCTTCCTTCCCGTCCCCCGTCCTCTGCCCTACCCCTCACCCCTTCTGAAGGGGTGTCATCTCTTCTGCACTGAGCCCCGAGAAAAGGGGACAAGACAACATGGCGTCACAGCTTCAGCCGCTGCGCCAGGAGAAGTCCCTCAGCGGGCCAACGAGGTCCCTGGGGCCTGGAGACGGGGTCTCTTCGGCCTGGAGACAAGAAGGCTGCCCGACGGGAGGCTGCAGAGGAAGCCAGACGCTCCACGGCGGCACACGAAGAACAGCAGTGTGTCAAGCAAAGATGTAAGAGACAGCCGCTCCTCTGGAGAGGCAGACCACCACAGGCCTGCCAGGAAGGAGTGCTGGCCTTCAGCATTAAGGCCCCTTCTAGCTGTCTTGTTCGTTCTTTTCAAGGTTGGGCAAGTAAAAAATAAATAAATACACAAATGAAAGTAACAGTGAAAATGCTTTCCCTCTCTCTTCTTTGGTACTTTGGTAACTGTGTCCGGGCTCCACTCGGCCCATGGAAGGGGACGTGCGAGTGCCCCCTGCATTGCAAAATCAGCCAGGGGCTCCTGACAGCAGTTTAACTGGGCTTTAAGGGATGCTCCTGTACCCTGTTCTGCTCTGAAGGGGCAGCACCTTCCAGGGGAGGAATGGAAACCCCATCCAGGACCCTGCAACATCTGAAGCCCTGATGGCTCTTGCTCTGCAGCCTGGAGGGCTCAGAGCAGTGGACACAGGGTCCCCTGTGCTGGCAGGGCTTTGGCAGATCTGTTGGCGAGTGGGCCAGTGACTTTGGGTCATCATGGCCACTGGGGTCTGTCCTGGGCCATAAAACTCTTCTAGGGGTCACACAGTGACTTAATGAAATCCTGTAGTCACCTGGGGACAGGTTCAGGTAATGGAGAAAGAAAAAAACAGGCGAGAACAATAATCCTTTGCAATGGCTTCTCTTCCTCTTGCTTTCTCTTAGTCTGTTGGGGTTTTTGTTGCTTTGGGGGTTTTTTCCCTGTTATTGTACTGGTTCCTGGTTTTTTCCTTCTGGTCTCCTGACTTTTCTGGAGCACTTTCTTTTCCCAGTATCTCTTTTTCTCCCCCCCTCCCCCTTTCCTGCACTTGTGGGTTTGTCTGTGCAAACCAGGGCCCACATTTCATTTACATCTTGCCTGGCACGCCTGCTGATGTTTGTGCACAGTGCCCTAGGCCGTGGTTTGCATGTGTTGATGTGCTCCCATTTAGTCTCTCCTTTTTTTTCTTTGGAGAAAAAAAAAAGATATAGCTTTCCTTAGTGGTGCCTTCATATTAAAAAAAATCCCCCACACTTTAAAGTCTTCTCTAATGCCCTTTCTCTCCCCTTGATCAGGCACTGGGCACTGCAAAGGGACACACAGGGACCACAGTCCCAGTGCCTGGCAGTGCGGCACCGCTGCCCGTTCCTGTCCCAAGTAGATCCAGCGCTGGAGGAAGAGCCCAAGATCTCAAACACCTCCAGACAGGTCTGGAGGTCTGGCCTGACAACACATTCCATCCTCTCCTGCAGCACCTTCTCCCCCTGCCCAGCACCAAGGAGGTCTCGGGCTGCCGGCAGACTCAGGAAGCCTTCAGTTATGCTTCCATCATGGCTCCAGCCCTGGAAGAAATGTATTTATTTATCAATAAAAAATGAGACTGTGATCTCATGTCTGGGATGAAGCAGGTCCTGACAAGTCATGCCAAACAGTTCCTGTTACTGCAGGGACCAGAATAGCAACATCCATGCCAGGGCTCTGCTAGCGGACGGATTATCTTCAGGAAGACACTTTGGGAACGTACCCTGGGAAGAGCAGGATAATTTTGGTTTCCAAAAGCTCCTTCTGCATTAAGATCCAGGGGGAGAGTGAAGAGGAAGGTGGGCAAAGTGTGCCGGGCACAGTTCTTCCAGCACCCTTGTGTTGGGTTTGCATGGGAAGGTTTTGGTAGCTGGGGGGGCGGGGGGGCGGTCTACAGGGGTGGCTTCTGTGAGAAGCTGCCGGAAGCTTCCCCTGTGTCTGATAGAGCCAATGCGAACCGGCTCCAAGATGGACCCACCACTGGCCAAGGCCAAGCCCATCAGCACCTCTGTGATAACATATTTAAAAAGGAAAAAAACAGTTAGAGAGGGAGCTTTTGCAGCCGGAAAGAGGAGTGAGAAGATGTAGAAACTCTGCAGACACCATGGTGAAGCAGGCTGTCCCCCTGCAGCCCATGGAGGAAGGATGAGGGGGTGTAGAGAGTCCACCTGCAGCCCGTGGAGGACCTCATGCTGGAGCAGGGGGAGGCACCTGAAGGAGGCTGTGGCCCCGTGGGAAGCCCACACTGGAGCAAGCTCCTGGCAGGACCTGTGGACCCGTGGAGAGAGGAGCCCACGCCAGAGCAGGTTTGCTGGCAGGACTTGTGACCCCGTGGGGGACCCACGCTGGAGCAGTCTGCTCCTGAAGGTCTGCACCCCGTGGGAGAGACTCACGTTGGAGCAGTTGGTGAAGGACTGTCTCCTGTGAGAGGGACTCCTCCATGCTGGAGCAGGGGAATGATGAGAGGAGTCGTCCCCCTGAGGAGGAAGAAGCGGCAGAAACAACGTGTGATGAACTGACCATAACCCCCATTCCCCGTCCCCCTGTGCCGCTGAGGGGGGGAGGAGGTTGAAGCTGGGAGTGAAGTTGAGCCCGGGAAGATGGGAGGGGTGGGGGCAGGTGTTTTAAGATTTGATTTTATTTCTCATTCCTCTACTCTGTTTCCTTTAGTAATACATTAGATGAATTTCCTCTCTAAGTTCAGTCTCTTATGCTCGTGACGATAATTAGTGAGTGATCTCTCCCTGTCCTTATCTCGACCCAGAAGCTTTTTGTTATACTTTTTCTCCCCTGTCTGCTAAACCAGGGGAGTGATAGAGCGGCTCTGGTGGGCACGTGGCCCCCAGCCAGGGTCCACCCACCACACTGTTGCATAGGAAAAGCGTGAAGTCCAAGAAAATAGTTTTCTAACACTGAAGTCAGTGGGTTGTCACCAGTTTCCAGGCTGCGCTCTTGACTCCCGAGTTTCATGCTGAGCAGAACTGGTTAGAGTTTGTCCATGAAACAGATTCCTCAGAGCAAGCAGATTGACCAAAACCACGAACAGTTTAGAGGAAAGTGAATTTGACAAGTTTTGCCAGGAGAAAAGGGGGAAAAAATGGCAGCAGATGATCAAGAGGTGACAAGGCTTTCTTATTAGCCAGAGCTGAAAGGATGATCTTATGTTCTGTGGATTACTTGTTGGTTGTACCGGAAATTAGAGGAAATCTGTTTGTATCTTTAGCTCTGCTATCCCATCCCCATGAAACCCTCGGACGGTCACTTTCTCTCCTTACCTCTGGAATGGTAAATCAGGGCTGTAGACCCCCCAGCTCCAGTGGCCCTTCAGTTCGTGGCAGATCCAGAGCAGAGAAAGAAGAGGGCGAGCAGCTCACTCGCAGGAAGGGACTCCAGTGGCGGCAGGAAGACAGCCAGGCTTTGTGCATCGGGCGTTGTGCTTCAGGCTGCTTGCCCACGTGCTGTAGATTGCAAAGGACCTGCGAGAGACAGGGAATAGCCATGAGGCTGAATTTGGGGCAGGACTAGGGGCAGGAGTTACTGCCACTTCCCAGCCTTGCACCGGTACCCGGCACAAGGCTGCCTGTCCATTCAGTGACACTTGGGGCCAAGGTGGCCCTGGATGCTGAGGCAGGGGTGAGACAAGTGTCAGGAGATGCTCCTGGTGGCAAAACCTGACGCAGAACTCAGAGCAGTCGTTCCCAAGCTGTCATGCCTTACAGCTTGCTGCTGCTGCTGCTGCTCTAGACCTGGGAAAGGCCAAATATGCATCCAACAGCTGGTCTGTCTCACCCCTATCATCAGTCTACCAAAAGTTACCACGGCACCTTCTGCCATGCAAAGTGGTGCTGTGGCCGCATAGCACCTTTGAAACACCTGACACCAGCCAGCCCACAATTCCTGCAGACACCTCCCAACCAAAACCGGCAGGGGCAGCAGTCTTCCCCCCCCAAGTGAGTTCCTTTTGTGGGAGTCACTAGCAAGCTCTTTTGCTGCTCCTTCACAACATACCTTTCTGCAAAGGCTTTTGAGGACCAGACTCCAGGCAGGCACTGCTCTCTAGAAGCACCAAATCTCTCACGGTAATTGTTTCTTCTCCAGGAGGCCACCAGACTTGAGGTCCCCCAAGATTTAGGCCTTCTTTCCCATCCCAGTGACTGGTTTGAATTAACTTCCTCTATTGTTTTCGTCGGTTTGTTTGGGTTTCTCTAAGGTCCAAGTCTCCCTGCAGTGCTTCTCCCACACTGGCTCCTGCTCTCACTCATTTAGTCGTTCCCACTCTCGTTCCCACTTGTGATCGCCACCGTATCCAAGAAGAGGCGAAGGGAAGAGTCGTAACAATCGTTGTAGTTCAAGGTCAGATGGTTATCACCGTTCAAGGGCAAGGGCAGCCCCATACAGAAGATACCGTTCACACTCAAGGTCTCCAGTCCTTAGAGAACAGTCTTCCGCTAAATGGACTATACCTCAAGGGGAAGAAGAAAGGCAGCATTTTAGCAGATACAGAGAAATTCCACCTGAATTCATTTATGTTCTTAATTCATCTTCATATCACCTCTATCAAAAATTTCTGAACTTGTCCATGCTCTTTAAGTTGGAAAAAAGCACACAGCATCCATTAGCTTCTCTCAGTGTTTAGCTATAGTCTCTAACATTTTCAGAGCAGACCTATGCTGTAAAACAGTAAAACAGTCCAATTAAATGGAAGCACCGACTGCAAATGTGACATTTGCTCATTTATATCAGTTATCAGCATTTGCTTAAAGCTTGCGGCTGGAGAATGATAACGTTCTCACTAACCCTGATTTTAAGGCTGCAGTGTAATATTATACAATTAAGGTGTTAAAAAAAGTTCATTCGGCTAATTTTCTGCACTTTCTGTTCTTTCTCCAACATATGTGCTAAGGCTCTACAGACTGATGTGCGTCTGGGAGAGCTGAGGGAGGATCAGCAGCAGGCAGTTAGCCCTCAATGCAATGGAACAATACAGTCTCTCTCACTATTGCCACGCACAAACTACTTGAAATCTCACATCTACACCCCCTCAACTCCCAAATGTCCCCTATAGGATTTGTTCCTCCATTTTCCTTGGATGGGCCTGAAGGAGAGGGAAAATAAAAAGTTAATTCAGTCTCAGTAACTGAGATGATTTTCTTTTACTTGAGTGTGCAAAATCAGACTTATTTTGCACAGAACTGCATAAGCAGCGGTGGTTCCCATGGCCGTCTCCTCCTGGAGATAACAGGAATGGAAACCAAAGCTCTCACCCTGCCTGAGCAGCAGTGATATGCAAAAGAAGAGCTGTAACACGGTCCTCAAACTGCCACGTTCCTGCAGCACTGACTTGGGAGATCCTCTCAGCTTTGCATCACCCGTAAGCTACGCTGACGCTGCTACAGAGGGGCGTCCTTCCCAGCACCAAGCAGTTGCCCTTGGGAAAGACATGCTTGCTTCTTCTCTCCCTCTCCAAGCCCCCAAGCTGAATTCCCAGTGCTAGTGTCTTTTGAAAACAAATGGCAACCAAGCAGCCACCTGGAGCAAAACCAGATGGAGGAGGCTTGCTTTGAAGCCGACAGCAGGAGCTTCCCTATCTCGCAGCTCAGTCCACGGGCCACGTGCTCAGTAGGGACGTACCCTCCAGATGACTGGGTTCTCTGTGGGTCACTTTTGGATTTCTCAAATCAACAAGGAACTCTTTCCTTGCCAATTACAAATCTCTCTTACACCAAGGTATGTGTGAGCAGAACGGCAGGGACAGAACGCTTTGTCCTAAGTTTCTGAAATTCTTGCTGCAC
The DNA here is from genome assembly GCF_028858705.1 of Grus americana. NCBI lineage: Eukaryota > Metazoa > Chordata > Aves > Gruiformes > Gruidae > Grus > Grus americana. The sequence continues at coordinate 1,284,245 of NC_072881.1, forward strand.
AGGGTAGAAACTCCTGATGTGGCTCAGGCCAAGCTGGGTTGAGCACTGGAAACCCCAGAGCTTGGGCAGCACCGTGTCTACTAGGAAGCAGGTGAAGTTATGCAGAGGAGAACCCCACAACTATGCTGAGGTGGCTTCTTGGTACCAAGGCACAGTACAAAAGAAAACAATTACTAAAAGAGTTGGAATGTAGAAACAGGATAAGAGAAGCCGTAAATTAGGGAACAGTCCTTGGGTAGGAACTAGAAAAAAGACACAAAGTTTGAGGCATCCTGATAAAGGGGACCCAATATGCCAACAAGCCTGGGACCATCTGGGCAGGACGGATAACGAGGTTGCTGAGCTTGCAAAACGGAGATCATGAAGAAGAGGTCACCCAACTGTGTACGCTGAAGAAGAGGAGAAGGAGGAAGATTTGAGGAGGACGACCCCTGACAACCACCTGAGAAAGAAACTGCACAGGCATATCAGGACATCAGCATATATTCAGGAGTTCCCGGAATAATAATGAATATGTATTACATTTACCGGAAACCTGATGAATATGTAACTCTTTTGTAATATAAATCACGTACAATTTGTGCCTCGTCGAGATGCACACTCGCGGAAATATCCCCGTGCGACTCCCAGCGCTGCAATAAAGGATACCTGCTTAATAGTCACATTGGCTATTGAGTGAATTTTTTTGATTCAGATTGGCGACCCAGATGGGACACTCTCTGCCTGGCTGCAGGACCCATTGAGATTGGGACTCTCTTGGGTACCCCTGGGGATTTCTCCTGAGAGACTCCTCTCCTCAATCAGATCACTGCGGGGACAGACAAGGACCATCTATTGAAAGGCATTCTTGAAAATATTTTGCTTTTTTTTTTTTTTTAAGTAACTGTTTGGAGGTACTGGTTATTTAGGAGTTTAACAGTTACTACTCTGTTTCTGGAACCGGTTCATCTGTTAGCTCCCCGTAGGTCATTACGTTACAACGCAGGGTGAGCGTATGCGGGACTGCTAGCGTCTTATTCGCATACATTTAAAAAGTAACTGTCTGGAGGTCCTGGTTGTCTAGAAGCTTAACAGCTACTGTTTCAAGAAGTTTTTCTTTCTCAAATATAACTTGATGTGTTTGAATTTGTGTGAGTGTGTGAGACGTACAATCACGCACGAAGCGAGTGTGGAGTCCGGATCTGCGGTGCTGTTATCCCACGAGGGAAACAGCCGGAGGAGGACAAAGCGAATGATTAATGATACCCTTGTGGGTAATTAGCTTAGATTAATAGTAGCATTGACGTGTAAGTTTGGATGTCCTTTATTGCCGTGTTAAAAGACTAACTAAAAATCTGAATGGTGCAGCCCCTGAAGTAGAATTGTTGGTAAATGTTGGAACCAGAATATTGCCTTTTACAACTTGAAAAATAGTGTAAACCAATAATTATTTTTGAATGTTTATGGTATAAACAGAGATTGTGAATGCAATCTGGGACAGCCGTAGAGTGTGCTAAGTAAGTGTCAAGTGTGGACCCCTTGGGAAAAGAAGGAGCGTGCTACCGAAATAGTAAAGATTGTTCGTGGTTGGCAAGATAGACATTTAAATGAGTAAAATGAGAAGCGATCAGAGCAGATGAATCTTGAAGAAGAGTCCATTAGGATGCATACTGAGACACTGGCAAGAAACAGAAGGTTCACCAGGAGGTGTAACAGATAAGAGAACTCTGATAAAATAATATAATCACTGGTGACCGATGGATAAATTGGATGATCAGGAAAAATGGCCCAAGAATAAAAATTGGGAATAAAAGGACAATGTTACAATTGATGTTGTTTTGTAGAAGGGAGAAGAAATGGCATGAGGTACCTTATGTTGATGTGTATTTCACCTTGCGAAATCATCCTGAGTGGCTGAAGGACTGTGGGTTTACCCTGCAAGACCCCCTGGCATCAGCATTAGAAAAGCAGGAAAAGGCAGCAGGAGGCTGTGAAGGTGTTGCTCTGCTTGTAGTACGGGGCAACGGGGTTTGAAGTGCGGGCGTGATGAGGAGGAGGATTTGGAATTACTGAGAGATGTTGGAGGTTGCATGGCTGGGTTTTGATAACAGGGAGCAAGAGAAGGAAATTAGAGAAGAGCAAGGAGAAAACGAACGAGAGCGCAGACAGGCACGGAGAGCCAGGGAAAGAGAGGGAAACCTGAGAGCTGCACTGCAGGGAGCGTCAGCAAACAGCAACTTCAGGGGAGGACGGCAATCCTATGGGGGGAGAGGCGAGGCCCCTCCAGCACAAAAAACCAGGGATACCTTAGGAGATCATCAGTGTGCCTATTGGAAAGAACTGGGACATTGGAAAGAGTAGGGACCGTTTTAGGGGTCCTATTCCTGTCAGTGCAGATTTTCTGGAGGAGGCACCATACGATCAAGAAGCAGCTCCCTTTCCACGTCAGTTCCCCTGAACTAAGTCCTGAAGGGGACCGGGGGAAACCTCCCCAGCAGAACCCCTGGCTACAGTAGAGCTGGGGAAACGGAAAATAGATTTTCTTGTAGATACTGGGGTGACTTATTCTGTTAAATACTTTATCAAAGACAATTGAGCGATGATACAGTAAATGTTGTGAGTGCCACAGGGAAAGCGGAACAGCGTGCCTTTTCCCATCCTTTAAATTTTAAGCTCGGAAAACAATGAGTAACTCCCCAATTTTTATATACGCCTGAATGTCCTATACCACTCTTGGGACGGCACCTATGGAGTAAACTGGAAATGCAGATCACCTTTAAATATGGGGAAGGATCACCTTTAAAGATGGGGAAGTTCAATTATTAATCCCTGAATCTCAAGCCATCGAGGCAAGAGTTTTGATGTGGCAGGAACAACCAAAGACTAACAAAGGAATTCCCGAGGAGGTGAAGAATGCAGCGACACCTTTGGTATGGGCTAATGAGGTCCCGGGTAGATCCAGAAGAGCGGAACCCATAAGAATTATCCTTAGACCTGGAACAAATCCGGCAAGACAAAAATAATACCCATTGAAAATAGAGGCCAAAAAGGATTAAAAAGGTTAATACTCAACTTTAGAGACTATAGGTTGCTCGTATAATGCGAATCAGAATTTAACACCCCAATCTTACTCGTTAAAAAGCCAGGGGGTGAGGAATATAGATTAGTGCAAGATTTACGAGCTGTGAACCAAATAGTGCAGGACATTCACCTAGTGGCTGCAAACCCTTATACATTATTAACTCAACTGAAAAATGATCAAATTTGGTTTACCGTACTGAACCTAAAGGATGCTTTCTTCTGTCTGCCCTTGGCAGGAGAAAGTCAGAAGCTGTTTGCTTTTGAATGGGAAAATCCTGAAACAGGCAGAAAAACACAATTAACTTGGACGGTGTTACCTCAAGGATTTAAGAATAGCCCCACTATCTGTGGGAACCAGTTGGCCCCAAAACTCGAAACATGGACTCCTCCATCTCAGACAGGGACTGTATTACAATATGTGGATGATTTACTAGTAGCTACAACTACGAAGGAGGATTGTGCCCAACGGACAGAGAGCTTGTTAAATTTTCTAGGATTAAGTGGGTGCAAAGTTTCCCAGCAAAAGGCCCAAGTGATTCAACCACAAGTCACCTTCCTCGGATTTGAGATCTCTGGAGGACAAAGAGAACTCGGTAAAGGTCGAAAAGAAGCTATTTGCCGCACGCCATTGCCGGGAACTGCGAAAGAACTTAGGACCTTTTTAGGTATGACAGGATGGTGCAGATTATAGATACGTAATTATGGACTCTTAGAAAAACCGTTATATCAATTGCTAAAAGATAATCAGTTAAAGTTGACCTGGACGGGAGAAGCAAAAAGAGCCTTTGAACAACTGAAACCAGAAGTGATGAGAGCACCGGCCCTAGGTCTTCCTGACGTGTCTAAGCCCTTCTGGCTATTTTCTCATGAGAGGCAAGGAATAGCCTTAGGGATGCTGGCCCAACAACTAGGCCCTTATAAAAGAGCAGGAGCTTACTTTTCCAAGCAATTGGATGAAGTAAGCAGAGGATGGCCTGGATGTCTACGAGCAGTAGCTGCAGTTATCCTGAATGTACAGGAAGCACGCAAATTTACAATGGGCCAGAAAATGATAGTAACAGTGTCTCATACGGTTTCAGCCGTGTTAGAACAAAAAGGAGGACATTGGCTTTCCCCCTCTAGATTTCTGAAATACCAAGCCATACTAGTGGAACAAGATGCTATAACTATAGTCACCATTATCATTGTGAACCCAGCTTCTTTCCTTAGCGGGGAAATCTCGGAGCCAGTGGTCCACGACTGTTTAAAAACGATGGAAGCGGTATATTCCAGCCACCCCCACCTAAAAGAGGAGCCGCTCCACGATGCTGAGGACTCCTGGTATACAGACGGAAGCAGCTTTGTGAAACAAGGAGAACGCCAAGCAGGGTATGCTGCGACCACTACCCAAAGGGTAATCGAAGCAAAATCATTACCTGCGGGGACATCAGCTCAAAAGGCTGAAAACATTGCCCTAACCTGAGCATTAGAGCTGGCAAAAGGGAAGAAGATTAATATCTGGACAGATTCAAAATATGCCTTTGGGGTTGTACATGCCCATGGTGCTATCTGGAAGGAAAGAGGACTTCTCACTGCTCAAGGAAAACATATTAAACATGCAAAAGAAATTCTAAAGTTACTAGAAGCTGTAAATCTTCCAGAAAAAGTAGCTATTATGCATTGTAAAGGACACCAAAAAGATAACACCGACCAAGAGATTGGCAATAAATTGACAGACTCAGAAGCTGGAAAGGCAGCAGAAAAAGGTAAAGTGATGACAGCCTTAATTCCGGATGGTAAACTTCAAATTCCAAATTCTGATTTAGAGCCAGATAAATATTCCAAAGAAGATAAAAAATTAATCAATCATTTAGAAGGCAACAAAGGAAAAGATGGATGGTTTTATGTTCCAGATGGACGAATAATAGTACCCCCTCATTTGTTATGGAAATTAGTTTTAGATGAACATAAGAAAACACATTGGGGTACAGATACTTTATATAAACAATTAAACCAGAAACTTGTAAGCTGAAATTTGTACACCACTGTGAAACAAGTAACCCAAAGGTGCGAAATTTGTTTAAAGAAAAACCCAAATAGGTCAAACAAAATTCAGATGGGTGTAACAGGAAAAGATACTAGTCCAGGGCAACATTGACAAAGAGATTTTTTCTGAACTCCCCAGAAAAGGGGGATACAGATATGTGTTGGTGTTAACGGATACCTTCTCAGGCTGGCCAGAGGCGTTTCCCTGTAGAACCAACAAGGCTAGAGAAGTAACAAAAACGTTACTAAATTAAATAATACCACAATTTGGGGTACCCGCAACAATATCCTCAGATAGAGGTACTCACTTTTGTGCAAAAGTAGTAAGAAAAATCAGTAAAATCTTAGGAACTGATTGGCAATTACACACCCCTCACAGACCACAAGCTAGTGGCCAAGTGGCAAAAATGAACCATTTAATCAAACAACAACTAGCTGAGATTTGTCAAGAGACAAACTTGCAATGGAATCAAGCCCTCCCATGAGCCCTACCAAGAATTCAGACAAAACCGAGATCTAAAGAAAATATTAGCCCCTTTGAAATTTTATATGGGAGGCCGTATCAATTGCAATATTCAGGGGAGGATCTTACCCAACTTGGAGAAGGATACCTGTATCAGTACCTAATTAGTTTACAGAGACAGTTCAATGTCATCGAACAAACTCTTCTAGCAACACGAGTTAGAGAATTAGATCAACCCCTACATCCTTTTAAACCCAGAGACTGGGTTTATGTTAAGAATTTCACAGGTAAACCATTGGAAGAGAAGTGGAACAGACCATTTTAAATGCTGTTAACAACCTTCACCGCAATCAAGATCAAAGAGCAGCCCGCGTGGATTCATTATTCATGGATCAAGAAGGCCCCTGCATCATGGACTGTGGAACCCCAATCACCCCTGAAGATGAAAATAAAAAGGACATCATGATCAATTGGACATTACTCGTGATAGTAATGGTCCTGAGCCATGTCAATCAGGTAGAAGGACGGAATCAAAATCTACACTCATCCCTAGTCCAACACATCACCCAAATCTTACATAAGAATGACTGTTGGATCTGCACCCCGATGCCTAAATATTCCGGCCACAGAATATCCTTAATTCCTTAATATTCTGCTTCCATCTAATGTCTCCTGGACAAATCCGGTTTATTAGGCCAACACCACCCTTAGAAAAGACTCCCAATCCAAATGGCACAAGGAGTGGAAGGTAGCTGTCATAGCAAATTCTACCTCAAGTAATAGCTGTTTGGTAAGTTCAGGAAAGGGCACCTTTATAGGAGAATATTTAAAATGGAACAAGTCCGTTTCCTTAAATATGACGTTGATTGATCCTGTTTTTCAAAGGTTGAACTATACTGGACTCCCGGTCCCATTAGGAACGGGATGGTATTGGCTATGTGGTACGCTAGCTTTGAAGATATTACCCCTTGGATGGAAAGGAGCTTGTACTCTTGGAGCTTTAGTTCCTAACATCACTATCATTGACAAACTATACCCACAGGATGAAAGAATAACAACTTCCCTCAAAAGGACAAAGAAAACTCATAATGCTATAGCGGATAGGCTTACTAAGTTCCATAGTTTTGTAAGGTGGCTTCTCCCATGGCTAGGGGTAACTGAACTAGAAAAAACCACAGTGAACATTTCGGCGGTAATAGAAAACATTGAGAACAAAACCATTGATGCAATACAGGCCTTGCAAATTGAAATAACTAGTCTGTCAAAAGAAGTAATTCAAAACCGAATGGCCCTTGATTTACTACTAGCTTCACAAGGTGGTGTTTGTGCAACCGTAAATATAAGCTGTTGTATGTACATAGACCAAAACGGTACAATCTCCACAGATTTAGACAAAATCCGTAGACAAAGCGAAGTATTGCATAAAATAACTAAAGATGATACCTCATGGGGTTTTGAAGAAATTTGGCACAAGTTAACTTCCTGGCTACCTAATTTGACCTGGCTCCGGCAGCTCTAGGTTTTTGTCCTGCTTATAGGACTGATGATAATCCTGACTTGTATATTAATACAATGTGCATTTTGGTGTAGCAGGCGAACTTCAGGAGAATATGAGAACTGGACACGAAATAAGATAAGACATGCAGCAGAGTCAGGGAAATACTTTAAGAGAACACTGCAGAAGGAGAATGTGTTAAAAAGGGGGGAATGAATAAGGGAAACTAATTAGCGTAGAACAATTTTAAAACAGAATATATAACTTGGCAACACTTGAGTCAGGCCCCACAAACTCAGGCTTCGCCTCTCTCATGCTCCAGTACGAAAGAAAACAATTAGTAAAATAGCTGGAATGTAGATACCTGTAGAAACTGCGCAGGCGTATCAGGACATTAGCATATATTCAGGAGTTCCCGGAATAATAATGAATATGTATTACATTTATCGGAAACCTGATGAAGATGTAACTCTTTTGTAATCTAAATCACATACAATTTGTGCCTCGTCGAGACGCACACTCGTGGAAATATCCCCGTGTGGCTCCCAGCGCTGCAATAAAGGATACCTGCTTAATAGTCACATTGGCTATTGAGTGAAGTTTTTTTGATTCAGGAGTTAAAACGTACCAACACATTGATGATATATCGGGGGGGGGGGGTGTCCCATGCCACTGCAGTGGGACAAACCCAAAAGAAAATAATTACTCACCTGGAAAGTTGAGAACTTCAGGTTCCGGCAGAAAAGGTACAACTCCCCTCCGCTGATGTGAAGTTCTTAGGCAGCTGGTGGAAAGGAGGAGCCGTGTGTATTCCAACAAAACCTTGGCCACCTTACAACAGAGAGAGAAAGCCCAGAAAACAAAAAGGAGCTGCAACATACCCTAGGCTTGCTGGTATGCCGGAGGAAGCACAGTCCGGATTTCTCTGCCACAGCTCGTCCCCTGCACGATCTAACGTGCAAAAGAGCTTCCTGGGATTGGACCCCTCTTCATGAGGAAGCCCCAAAATTACTGGGTTTTGAAGCAGGGGCATAGCAAGCTTTGGGCCCAGCACACCCCACAGATCTGCTCCAGGTGGAACGGGGTTTTGCCCTTCCTGGGGCATCTCTACACGTGTGGCAGCGTGCAACGGAGGGTTTCACTCAGGCAGCTTCAAAGCTGCAGAAAAGCGATACTGGGTCTGGGAGAAAGGCCTCTTTGTGGTCAGTCTAGCCTTGCAGGAGGCTGAAAGAATGCTCCGGCAACAATCCCTCACCCTAGGAGGGCCCTTTAATGCCCTGAGGCCTGTACTGGCAGCACCCCACCCCTGGGGGAGTCCCACCAGGAACCGGTTACAAGTGCTATGCCCAGCTGGAGCCTTCCAGTCACACAGAGCAAGGGGGGGAGGGAGCGCCCAAGCTGCTCCAAACCCAGGCAAAATCACCCACTCCCTCAGGTGAGGAAACCCCTCCTTCCTGCAGAAAGGCAGCCCCTTCCTTTGAATCCCACCTGACAAATGCCTGTCTGGTTCAGTGACACCTCTTGGAGGAGGGAGGGCAAACTATGGAAGTACCGAGCAGTGGCTCTACATGTTGATTCTGGGGAGCACATTGTACCAGAAGGAGAAGGGAGCGCTCAGCTGGGGGAACTGATGGCACTTTGGGGTGTGGTAATGAGAGAGACAGGCAGGATGGAACCCGTACACATCTACACTGATTCTTGTGCCGTGTCAAGGGGTGCACGGAGTGGCTCTCCTTTTGGGAGCAACATCAGTGGGAAGTAAAGCAAAGGGAAAAGGGGGAGGAGATATGAAATGTGGCCGAGTGAAAACCCCTATTGGTGGGGCGGGTAGCCGCCCAGCAAGGGGGAGATCACCCAGCCACATTCTGAACACTCAGGTGGACTCACTCACCCTCCTCCAAACTGAAAATGTCCAGCCCCTGCTCCCAGGTGAAATGCGCCAGCACCCAAAGGGGTGTCTGGCCTGAAACCTCCCTCAGTAGCCTTTTCACAGCCCCACTGACACTGGGGCTACGGGCTCGCCTATCCGCCATAGGGGTGTGAAAAGCGCCTTCCGGCCTTGGCGCCCTGGACCAGCATCCAGCCACCCTTTTCTTAATGCCCCCCAGGACATCATGGACCTTCTTGGCCACGAGGGCACACTGCTGGTTCATGGAGCGCTTGTTGTCCACCAGCTCCTTCTCCGCAGCGCTGCTTCCCAGCAGGTCAAGCCCTAACCTGTCCTGGTGCCTGCGGTTGTTCCTCCCTGGGTGCAGGACCCTACACTTACCCTTGTTGAATTTCATTTTGGTTCCTCTCTGTCCAGCTCTCTTGGCTGTCCAGATCTTGCTGTCCAGCTCGTCTGGATGTGGCCCATGCCATGCGGGGCCTGGGGGTTAATGAATGGGACTTAATTTCCCTTTAATCTTCACTTGTAAAGATGGATTGGAAAGTTACTATTATCCCTTTTCTCATCTATTAATTGCTCTGCTGCTCCTTCCCCAGCGCTTCCTCTTCACCTTGACACAGTTACAGCCCCCTCCTTTACGCCCTGAACTAGCCTAGCTAGACTCTGGACTTCTGTGCTTTGCTACCTCCAATTTAAGGCATTTTCAAAATTTGAATGAAATGGATTTCTAGACTATTTTGAAGACTCATCTCAGAGGTATGAAAAGAGTTTCACTGGAAGGCTATTTAGCTATGAAGCTATCCAAAGGCAGCATATACTGTATAGAAATTGGCAAGCCTCAAAACCAGCTACCAGGCATGGACCTGTCCCAACACAGACAAAACACCTTGAGTAGCCCTCAGTCCGTTCCCTGGCAGCTCAGACCTTGCTGATCCTGGGAAATGCGAGGAAGCAGCCAGCATCAGTATGGTCCCTATGAAGAGGGTGCTGCGGGCTCTGCAGAGACAGGGAGAGGAAAAGATCTGCAGTAGAGAGCCCAAATGTCTCCTTTTATACCTAGTTCCAGAACCTGGAGAAAGAGGACCTCTGCCTTTAACAGGCATCTGCCTATTTTAATGCAGATTTAGTTTTAACTCCCACCACATACTTCTCTTAAAAAATGCTGTGTTTCCACAGACTATTTATTTTCTCAGTGTTTGCTCTAAAAAAGGAAAAAAAAAAAAAAAGAGAGACAAACTGTCAAGAACCATGAAAGGAAGCTTAGGACCCCTGCTTATTTCTCCACTCACAGAACCTCTCACTCACCTCACTCGTGCCGGTCCCCCTCAGCCGGTAGTTTTCAGGACACACACCGCTCCTGCCCCAGTGGCTGCTGGCCGAGACCCCCCACTCACTCAGGTACCTGCACTCAGACCCCCCCCCCCATTCACTCCACTAACAGCACTGGGAACCCCTGGTTGAGTCCAGTAGCTGGCACCCAGTCCACCCACGCCAGCCCCCCAGTAGCTGGCACATCGCCCTTTCAGGTCACATACACACAGGAGAGAGAGTGAGATTACGCAGAGAGATTGTTAAGAAAAGATTTAATAAGAAGATCGGAGAAGACATGACAGACATCATCTGTGTCTTCTATCAGTCACTTGTCTCTGCGGAGGCTCCGGTGTCATCAGATTGTCCGTCATCTGAAACCTCTTCCACAAGATTTGAGGGAACAAATCCCCTTGTGCCGTTGGTCAGCTCTGCCACATACCAACCGTCTTCATCCACGTCTCCAAAGACGTAAACATATTGTCCAGCAACTAGAGGAAGCTCTAGTTCAGGCTGCTGATTGGGACCATCGAAAGGGTCATAGCTGTATCGAGCTATGAATGCTCGAAGCTCTGACGGTTGTTTTCTCATGGCCTCCCAGAGGACGGTCTCCTTGCCTGCTGCCAGCTGAGCCTGGAGCGGCCTGAAATTGATGCGGTCGGATCTTTCTCTTCCCAGCCGTCCAAGTTCCTGATAGAGCTGCTGGCGTTGCTTGTTTAGCTTCCGATACTGACCATTCAGTTCAATCAACTGGGCTTGGAAGAGTTGCAGGGTTTTGTTGTGTTCCCTGTATACTTCTGTCTCAGCCCTCTGCAAACGCCTGCCTTCCTCTTCTTTCCTCTGGAGCGCTAACTTTGTCTCCTCCAGTTCCTTCCCCAGCTGTTGACTCCTTTCTGCCATTTCTCTCATGGCTTTCAGTTCACGCTCTGCCTCTTGCAGCTGGGTTTGAAGGCAGATGTTCGTTCGGATGGCAGAGTCTCGCTCGTCTGCCACTCGCGCCAGGTGCCCTTTCAGGTCAGCATTTTCAGCTTGAACCTGTTGTGTCCAACCCATCTGCCCCCAGAGGCGAGCATTTTCTTCCACCAGTCGGCTGTTTGCATCTGTCACCTCCGCGAGCTGCAGCTGTAGCTCCTCACAAGCTGGGCAGCGGGTGCTCACATCAGAGGAGCCCCCTTCATCTGCAGCCACTTGGGCCTGAAGCTCCTCAGGCACCTTGTGGGAGAAGTCATCCCGCCTGTCCCCTACCAGCAAAGCTCCGGCAGGCTCTCCCATGTCTCCATCCCTCTGCTGAGGAAACGATGCCATACACAGTTCCTCAACAGAGCTTTGGATGGGCAGTGGCTCGCAACTACTGACCAGGCGATCGATGGTTGCCTGCAGGTGCCTGGATTTTTCTGCCAGCTGCAAGGCAAGGGCAGCTAGCTGCGCATTTTTCTGCTGCAGCCTCTCTGCCTCCTTGCACGCTTCTGCAGAGCCGTCCTTTGTCAGGAGGCGGTTCTCCGTCTCAAGGGCACTCTGTTGCCTCGCCAGCTCTTCTAGAAGACGCTGCAGGCGGGTGTTCTGCTCCAGGAGCTGGCTGCACGTGCTGCCAGGCAGCACCACGTCTTCCCCCTCTGGCACCTGGAGCTGAGCATCTGCCACAGCCTTGCGTGTTGTTCGCTGCCCAGCGTTGGGGCTTTCCAGCGGTCTTTTCTGGAGTGCCTCCAGGGCCTGGGGCCCGTTTTGGCCAGAGGAGCAGGAGCTCTGCATCTCCTGACGCCCCTGGTGCCCAGAAGGGCCTTTGGGCTGGGCCGTGCCGGGGGAGGCAGGCAGCTCGCCCTCGAACCGCTGCAGGATGTATTTGATGAAGAGTCTCCTCTCCAGCTGCAGCTGGTTCTGGAGGTGGCGGATGTGGGCGGGCTGGTCGCCATCCGTCTCCCACGGGAGCTGGCTGAGGACGTCCCGGAGCTTGCTTCCGGCCTCCCTGATGCTCCTGGTGGGCCTCGCCATCTCCTCGGCCAGCTGCCGCTGCAGGTCCCGCGCCTGGCGAGCGGCGGCGGTGAACTCCCACCGCAGCAGCTCCTGCCCCTCGCGGAGCTCAGCCTCCTTCCAGCGCAGCAGCTGGCGGGTTTCTGCCACCCACTGCCGCTGGTTCAGCTCCTGCAGCTGCCGCACCGACTGAGCCTGTCGCTGCTCCCACTCGCATTGGAGCTGCTGTGCCAGGAGCTGCTGCTCCCTGTCCAAAGCCGCCTTCAGCTCCCGGGTCTCGGCAGCGAAGTGGCGGCGCAGCTCTTGCGTGTGGAGCCGCTCTTCCTCCAGCTCAGCCCGCAGCGCTTCCAGCTCCTGCCTCTGCTCCTCCTTCTGCGCAAGGCTGCCGGGGGCTTGCGCTGGGCCCCGACGGGGCGAGGCGCAGCTGCGCGCCACCAGCCCCCGGCCCACAACATTCCGCATCATGGCGTCAGCCACCAAAGGCTGCTGCCAAAGGGCACCAACAGCTGCGTTTCCTGGGTCTGCGAGGGGCAGCAGCCCCCTGACCCCGTTGCAGCCGCGGCCTCCCTTCACCGTGCAGAAGCACAGGCAGCGTCTGCCACGGCCGGGGTGAGCGAGCGTGGCCTTATATGTGTGTCCTGGCCCTGAGCTCACAGTGCAGGGGTGGGGCAGTATGGCCTTATATGGTCTGTCCCCGCCCCCTCACACACACACGCGCGCGCACACACACGCACGCACGCACGGGGTGCAGCATTTTACACAAGAAAATGTCCACAGACAGAGATGGCTTCCAACACGTGTGCAAGACAACTCGACCGACCTCCTCTGTACAAAGAACTCTCCCTGGCCTCCTCCCATGCATCTCTCCCATCGCCTTCCTCCCTTGTGCTGTGCATAAGGAGATGCATAAGGACTCAATGGAGAAGTTGCAATTAATTGTTCACAACAGTCCTTCACTGGAACGGGGGAGAAGGGTTTTACAGTTGGCCATGGCTCTGAGATCAGCCCAACGTGGTGCTGGAGGCAGGGCCATGTCGGGGACCTTCTTTCAGGACTGTTTCCATCCAAGGGACCTTTTCAATGGTTGCTATGGAAAGGAACCTGCTTTTGGGGGCAAGAGCAAAGGCACCTGGGACCTTGGAGCAAAGTGGTGAAGATCTGAATGTCCTTGGAGGGGAAAAGAGGATGCGAGTGCAGCTGGGGAGGCATGGAGGGCACCTATGTACAGGGGCAGTGGAGGCCTGAATAGAAAAAAATTCACTCAATAGCCAATGTGACTATTAAGCAGCTATCCTTTATTGCAGCGCTGGGAGCCGCACGGGGATATTTCCACGAGTGTGCGTCTCGACGAGGCACAAATTGTACGTGATTTAGATTACAAAAGAGTTACATCTTCATCAGGTTTCCGATAAATGCAATACAAATTCATTATTATTCCGGGAACTCCTGAATATATGCTAATGTCCTGATACGCCTGCGCAGTTTCTTTCTCAGGTGGTCGTCAGGGGTCGTCCTCCTCAAATCTTCCTCCTTCTCCTCTTCTTCAGCGTACACAGTTGGGTGACCTCTTCTTCATGATCTCCGTTTTGCAAGCTCAGCAACCTCATTATCCGTCCTGCCCAGATGGTCCCAGGCTTGTTGGCATATTGGGCCCCCTTTATCAGGATGCCTCAAACTTTGTGTCTTTTTTCTAGTTCACACCCAAGGACTGTTCCCTAATTTACGGCTTCTCTTATCCCGTTTCTACATTCCAACTCTTTTACTATTTGTTTTCTTTTGTACTGGAGCATGAGAGAGGCAAACCCTGAGTTTGTGGGGCCTGTCTCAAGTGTTGCCAAGTTATACGTCGTGTTTTAAAATTGTTCTAGGCTAATTAGTTTCCCTTATTCATTCCTTTTTGAAAATCAGAGGCTGTGTTTACCTTGCCGTGGAGTAAAAAAGTCACACAAGTGCCTTGGTACCAAGAAGCCACCTCAGCATAGTTGTGGGGTTCTCCTCTGCATAACTTCACCTGCTTGCTAGTAGACACGGTGCTGCCCAAGCTCGGGGGTTTCCAGTGCTCAACCCAGCTTGGCCTGAGCCACATCAGGAGTTTCTACCCTGTGCGGCAAGAATTTCAGAAACTTAGGACAAAGCGTTCCGTCCCTGCTGTTCTGCTCACACATACCTTGGTGTAAGAGAGATTTGTAATTGGCAAGGAAAGAGTTCCTTGTTGATTTGAGAAATCTCCAAGTGACCCACAGAGAACCCAGTCATCTGGAGGGTACGTCCCTACTGAGCACGTGGCCCGTGGACTGAGCTGCGAGATAGGGAAGCTCCTGCTGTCGGCTTCAAAGCAAGCCTCCTCCATCTGGTTTTGCTCCAGGTGGCTGCTTGGTTGCCATTTGTTTTCAAAAGACACTAGCACTGGGAATTCAGCTTGGGGGCTTGGAGAGGGAGAGAAGAAGCAAGCATGTCTTTCCCAAGGGCAACTGCTTGGTGCTGGGAAGGACGCCCCTCTGTAGCAGCGTCAGCGTAGCCTACGAGTGATGCAAAGCTGAGAGGATCTCCCAAGTCAGTGCTGCAGGAACGTGGCAGTTTGAGGACCGACCGTGTTACAGCTCTTCTTTTGCATATCACTGTTGCTCAGGCAGGGTGAGAGCTTTGGTTTCCATTCCTGTTATCTCCAGGAGGAGATGGCCATGGGAACCACCGCTGCTTATGCAGTTCCGTGCAAAACAAGTCTGTGGCATGAGAAGAAAGATTTGGAAGACTTTTTTACTGCCTTCCAAATGATTTTGCACACTCAAGTAAAAGAAAATCATCTCAGTTACTGAGACTGAATTAACTTTTTATTTTCCCTCTCCTTCAGGCCCATCTGAGGAAAATGGAGGAACAAATTGTATGGGGGACATTTGGGAGTTGAGGGGGTGTAGATGTGAGATTTCAAGTAGTTTGTGCGTGGCAATAGTGAGAGAGACTGTATTGTTCCATTGCATTGAGGGCTAACTGCCTGCTGCTGATCCTCCCTCAGCTCTCCCAGACGCACATCAGTCTGTACAGCCTTAGCACGTATGTTGGAGAAAGAACAAAAAGTGCAGAAAATTAGCCAAATGAACTTTTTTTAACACCTTAATTGTATAATATTACACTGCAGCCTTAAAATCAGGGTTAGCGAGAACGTTTCATTCTCCAGCCGCAAGCTTTAAGCAAATACTGATAAGTGATATAAATGAGCAATATCAGGGCAGCAAGTAAGGTCTTTTAAATCTTTTAAATTCTTGTGGGGTTTTTTCTTTGAATCGCTTTAAGACTTGAGTTACAGTAAGGCAGTTTCTCATCTGCTCTGCCAGTCAGCACAGTACGCTTATCTGAACATCCCACTATTAGCCCAACTGAGAGTTACATGAACGTCACATTTGCAGTCGGTGCTTCCATTTCATTGGACTGTTTTACTGTTTTACAGCATAGCTCTGCTCTGAAAATGTTAGAGACTATAGCTAAACACTGAGAGAAGCTAATGGATGCTGTGTGCTTTTTTCCAACTTAAAGAGCATGGACAAGTTGAGAAATTTTTGATAGAGATGATATGAAGATGAATTAAGAACATAAATGAATTCAGGTGGAATTTCTCTGTATCTGCTAAAATGCTGCCTTTCTTCTTCCCCTTGAGGTATAGTCCATTTAGCGGAAGACTGTTCTCTAAGGACTGGAGACCTTGAGCGTGAACGGTATCTTCTGTATGGGGCTGCCCTTGCCCTTGAACGGTGATAACCATCTGACCTTGACCTGCAACGATTGTTACGACTCTTCCCTTCGCCTCTTCTTGGATACGGTGGTGATTGCGAGTGGGAACGAGAGGGGGAACGACTAAATGAGTGAGACCAGGAGGCAGTGTGGGAGAAGCACTGCAGGGAGACTTGGACCTTAGAGAAACCCAAACAAACCGACGAAAACAATAGAGGAAGTTAATTCAAACCAGTCACTGGGATGGGAAAGAAGGCCTAAATCTTGGGGGACCTCAAGTCTGGTGGCCTCCTGGAGAAGAAACAATTACCGTGAGAGATTTGGTGCTTCTAGAGAGCAGTGCCTGCCTGGAGTCTGGTCCTCAAAAGCCTTTGCAGAAAGGTATGTTGTGAAGGAGCAGCAAAAGAGCTTGCTAGTGACTCACACAAAAGGAGCTCACTCGGGGGGAAGACTGCTGCCCCTGCCCGGTTTTGGTTGGGAGGTGTCTGCAGGAATTGTGGGCTGGCTGGTGTCAGGTGTTTCAAAGGTGCTATGCGGCCACAGCACCACTTTGCATGGCAGAAGGTGCCGTGGTAACTTTTGGTAGACTGATGATAGGGGTGAGACAGACCAGCTGTTGGATGCATATTTGGCCTTTCCCAGGTCTAGAGCAGCAGCAGCAGCAGCAAGCTGTAAGGCATGACAGCTTGGGAACGACTGCTCTGAGTTCTGCGTCAGGTTTTGCCACCAGGAGCATCTCCTGACACTTGTCTCACCCCTGCCTCAGCATCCAGGGCCACCTTGGCCCCAAGTGTCACTGAATGGACAGGCAGCCTTGTGCCGGGTACCGCTGCAAGGCTGGGAAGTGGCAGTAATTCCTGCCCCTAGTCCTGCCTCAAATTCAGCCTCATGGCTATTCCCTGTCTCTCGCAGGTCCTTTGCAATCTACAGCACGTGGGCAAGCAGCCTGAAGCACAACGCCCGATGCACAAAGCCTGGCTGTCTTCCTGCCGCCACTGGAGTCCCTTCCTGCGAGTGAGCTGCTCGCCCTCTTCTTTCTCTGCTCTGGATCTGCCACGAACTGAAGGGCCACTGGAGCTGGGGGGTCGACAGCCCTGATTGACCATTCCAGAGGTAAGGAGAGAAAGTGACCGTCCGAGGGTTTCATGGGGATGGGGTAGCAGAGCTAAAGATACAAACAGATTTCCTCTGATTTCCAATATAACCTACAAGTAATCCACAGAACATAAGATCATCCTTTCAGCTCTGGCTAATAAGAAAGCCTTGTCACCTCTTGATCGTCTGCTGCCATTTTTTCCCCCTTTTCTCCTGGCAAAACTTGTCAAATTCACTTTCCTCTAAACTGTTTGTGGTTTTGGTCAATCTGCTTGCTCTGAGGAATCTATTTCATGGACAAACTCTAACCAGTTCTGCTCAGCATGAAACTCGGGAGTCAAGAGCGCAGCCTGGGAACTGGTGACAACCCACTGACTTCAGTGCTAGAAAACTATTTTCTTGGACTTCACGCTTTTCCTATGCAACAGTGTGGTGGGTGGACCCTGGCTGGGGGCCAGGTGCCCACCAGAGCTGCTCCATCACTCCTCTGGTTTACCAAACAGGGGAGAAAAAGTATAACAAAAAGCTTCTGGGTCGAGATAAGGACAGGGAGAGATCACTCACTAATTATCGTCACGAGCAAAACAGACTGAACTTAGAGAGGAAATTCATCTAACTTCTTACTAAAGGAAACAGAGGAGAGGAATGAGAAATAAAGTCAAATCTGAAAACACCTGCCCCCACCCCTCCCATCTTCCCGGGCTCAACTTCACTCCCGGCTTCAACCTCCGCCCCCCCTCAGCGGCACAGGGGGACGGGGAATGGGGGTTACGGTCAGTTCATCACACGTTGTTTCTGCCGCTTCTTCCTCCTCAGGGGGAGGACTCCTCTCATCGTTCCCCTGCTCCAGCATGGAGGAGTCCCTCTCACGGGAGACAGTCCTTCACCAACTGCTCCAATGTGAGTCTCTCCCACGGGGTGCAGACCTTCAGGAGCAGACTGCTCCAGCGTGGGTCCCCCACGGGGTCACAAGTCCTGCCAGCAAACCTGCTCTGGCGTGGGCTCCTCTCTCCACGGGTCCACAGCTCCTGCCAGGAGCTTGCTCCAGCGTGGGCTTCCCACGGGGCCACAGCCTCCTTCAGGTGCCTCCCCCTGCTCCAGCATGAGGTCCTCCATGGGCTGCAGGTGGACTCTCTACACCCCCTCATCCTTCCTCCATGGGCTCCAGGGGGACAGCCTGCTTCACCATGGTGTCTGCAGAGTTTCTACATCTTCTCACTCCTCTTTCCGGCTGCAAAAGCTCCCTCTCTAACTGTTTTTTTCCTTTTTAAATATGTTATCACGGAGGTGCTGATGGGCTTGGCCTTGGCCAGTGGTGGGTCCATCTTGGAGCCGGTTCGCATTGGCTCTATCAGACACAGGGGAAGCTTCCGGCAGCTTCTCACAGAAGCCACCCCTGTAGACCGCCCCCCCGCCCCCCCCCCCACCTACCAAAACCTTCCCATGCAAACCCAACACAAGGGTGCTGGAAGAACTGTGCCCGGCACACTTTGCCCACCTTCCTCTTCACTCTCCCCCTGGATCTTAATGCAGAAGGAGCTTTTGGAAACCAAAATTATCCTGCTCTTCCCAGGGTACGTTCCCAAAGTGTCTTCCTGAAGATAATCCGTCCGCTAGCAGAGCCCTGGCATGGATGTTGCTATTCTGGTCCCTGCAGTAACAGGAACTGTTTGGCATGACTTGTCAGGACCTGCTTCATCCCAGACATGAGATAACAGTCTCATTTTTTATTGATAAATAAATACATTTCTTCCAGGGCTGGAGCCATGATGGAAGCATAACTGAAGGCTTCCTGAGTCTGCCGGCAGCCCGAGACCTCCTTGGTGCTGGGCAGGGGGAGAAGGTGCTGCAGGAGAGGATGGAATGTGTTGTCAGGCCAGACCTCCAGACCTGTCTGGAGGTGTTTGAGATCTTGGGCTCTTCCTCCAGCGCTGGTCTACTTGGGACAGGAACGGGCAGCAGTGCCGCACTGCCAGGCACTGGGACTGTGGTCCCTGTGTGTCCCTTTGCAGTGCCCAGTGCCTGATCAAGGGGAGAGAAAGGCCATTAGATAAGACTTGAAAGTGTGGGGGATTTTTTTTGATATGAAGGCACCACTAAGGAAAGCTATATCTTTTTTGGTCTCCAAAGAAAAAAAAGGAGAGACTAAATGGGAGCACATCAACACATGCAAACCACAGCCTAGGGCACTGTGCACAAACATCAGCAGGCGTGCCAGGCAAGATGTAAATGAAATGTGGGCCCTGGTTTGCACAGAAAAAACCCCACAAGTGCAGAAAAGGGGGAGGGGGGGAGAAAAAGAGATACTGGGAAAAGAAAGTGCTACAGCAAAGTCAGGAGACCAGAAGGAAAAAACCAGGAACCAGTACAATAACGGGGAAAAAACCCCCAAAGCAACAAAAACCCCAACAGACTAAGAGAAAGCAAGAGGAAGAGAAGCCATTGCAAAGGATTATTGTTCTCGCCTGTTTTTTTCTTTCTCCATTACCTGAACCTGTCCCCAGGTGACTACAGGATTTCATTAAGTCACTGTGTGACCCCTAGAAGAGTTTTATGGCCCAGGACAGACCCCAGTGGCCATGATGACCCAAAGTCACTGGCCCACTCGCCAACAGATCTGCCAAAGCCCTGCCAGCACAGGGGACCCTGTGTCCACTGCTCTGAGCCCTCCAGGCTGCAGAGCAAGAGCCATCAGGGCTTCAGATGTTGCAGGGTCCTGGATGGGGTTTCCATTCCTCCCCTGGAAGGTGCTGCCCTTTCAGAGCAGAACAGGGTACAGGAGCATCCCTTAAAGCCGAGTTAAACTGCTGTCAGGAGCCCCTGGCTGATTTTGCAATGCAGGGGGCACTCGCACATCCCCTTCCATGGGCCGAGTGGAGCCCGGATGCAGTTACCAAAGTACCAAAGAAGAGAGAGGGAAAGCATTTTCACTGTTACTTCTTTATTTATTTATTTTTTACTTGTCCAACCTTGAAAAGAACGAACGAGACAGCTAGAAGGGGCCTTAATGCTGAAGGCCAGCACTCCTTCCTGGCAGGCCTGTGGTGGTCTGCCTCTCCAGAGGAGCGGCTGTCTCTTACGTCTTTGCTTGACACACTGCTGTTCTTCGTGTGCCGCTGTGGAGCGTCTGGCTTCCTCTGCAGCCTCCCGTCGGGCAGCCTTCTCGTCTCCAGGCCGAAGAGACCCCGTCTCCAGGCCCCAGGGACCTCGGTGGCCCGCTGAGGGACTTCTCCTGGCGCAGCGGCTGAAGCTGTGACGCCATGTTGTCTTGTCCCCTTTTCTCGGGGCTCAGTGCAGAAGAGATGACACCCCTTCAGAAGGGGTGAGGGGTAGGGCAGAGGACGGGGGACGGGAAGGAAGCCTGCAGGCCGGCCAGGCGCGGAGGGTCAGCCTCCCGGCTAGCGCCGAGCGCGGAGGCAGGGCCGGCGGTAGGGCGCTGGCCGGATGACCCTACGGCACTGCGTCGATGGTGGTGTGGAGGGGAGCCCTGGCACGATGTTTTGGTGCCAGGGGAGCCATCCTGGAGGTGGATCCACCTCCATCGGCTCCTCCTCGTCTTCAGGTGGATCCACCTCCATTGGCTCTGCACCATCAGCTACGTGGAAGAGGACCGCGTAGCTGATGGTGCCTCCCCTCTGACGCAGCCTCTTCCTCCGCGCCTCCTGCAGCTCCTCCTGTGGGCGCCCACACAGAGGTGAGCGCCCGCTCGCTTCGCCTCTTTGTGCCTTCATCCTTCCAACTAGTGGAGAGTCTGAGGACTCGAAAGCTCAGCGAATGTGGGACAAGTGCTGGGGGGCCAGTATTTATAGGGTCCGGAACAGAATGTGGTGAGGTAGCTTGTGACATCAGGAGGCCACTGTGATGGCTATGCAAATCTGCTGCCATTTTTCACTTTCCTCTAAACTGTTTGTGGTTTTGGTCAATCTGCTTGCTCTGAGGAATCTATTTCATGGACAAACTCTAACCAGTTCTGCTCAGCATGAAACTCGGGAGTCAAGAGCGCAGCCTGGAAACTGGTGACAACCCACTGACTTCAGTGCTAGAAAACTATTTTCTTGGACTTCGCGCTTTTCATATGCAGCAGTAAAGGAAGAAAGTATAAATTCCTGAGCTGGCCGTAGCATTGTTGTTGCTCAAGCATGTATTGCACATGATAATGCACCTTTCTTGGATTTTGGTTGTTCAGATGAGGCGCCTCCAGCCTTTCTCTTTCTCCTTGGCACAGCTGAATTTCTCCTGTCAAAAGGAACAGGGCTGTATTGAGGGAGGAGGTTGAATTTCTTCTCAGATTTTTCTTCCAACTGTGCTAAGCTAAAGGGCAGGCAAAACCAATCAAATTAAATGTAACTCCATTTCTGTAGAAAAAAATATCTTGTTTAGGAGAATGTGTGCATATATACATTCCTGTCTACATAATGTAGAGAGAGCGGGAAAGAGAGAAGCGCGCACACACGGTAAACATCATACTGTTAACCCAAGTTTGGGAGGAGAATGTACACTCCAGCTTCTGCATTTGTAACTCAGTACAAATTGATTAGTTGCGTATATGAAAATTAGAAAAAATACAGACATGGGTTTCACGCTGGGGACATTTAGCTCTGTTTGCTGCACAGATTGGTACAGGAGCTGTGTCTGCTGTGTGAGGGGAAGGAAAACAAGACCATAAAGAAACCAACCAATAACATGGTTTGTAAAACCTCACGTGAAAGTCCTAACATTGGAATGGAAACAATAAGAATTCAAAGCAGAGGAATCCGAGTGTCCCAGAACAGTAGCTTGTTTCCCACTTCTCTTACCCAGCAGAGAGATGCCTCAGCCCCAGTGCGTGAGGATTTACAAGCGGTGACTCAGACTGCAGCGTGGGGCTCTGCAGGGCTACAGCCCCCTCTCCCTCCGGTGCTGCTTTGCCAGCACCCGTTTCTCCTGACTTTTGTGGTACCCACCCCAGGGATAGATTTTCACTGGGCTTTTTGTCCTGCCGGCTGCATCTGTTTGTCAGCCCCAGCTCTGTCTGCTTGGGAAGGGCGACGTGAGGCTGTGCCCCCTTTCCCACTGCTGGCACTCTTCCTCCAGGTGCCACCGCTCTGCCAGGACCGGTCATCTCCGGTGACACATGCCACCCTGTTTGTGCTGTAGCCAGGACTGCCTCTGGTCTGCTCCCGTTTACAGCAGTATCGCTTCGGAGTAAGACCGTCCATGCCAGTGCTGTGCTTTGGGGGAGCTGCATTCAAGCCCTGACAAGGAAGAAGAAAAATCAGAGGTGGCATTCCAGATTTTTCAGTTTCAATGGGAAAAGACTCCCAAGGCAGGTTCCCTCCAATCCGTGGGCCAGTCTCGATGCACCAGGTGTTTTGGAGAGGCTAGCACTGTTCTGGTGTCAGATTATGTTCTTCTGTCCTGACACCCACCAAGGCTTTGTTTTAAGATATTTAGGAACTGGATGACGTTTCTGTGAACCCTGCAACCACCTGCAGGCTTTGAAACCTGCCAGTTGCATGGTCTTGGGGTGCAAGTCGGAGGGGTTGTTCAGTTTGCGCGCTGCCGTGCCCGCTCCAGCAGTGGCACGGCTGATGGTGTGCCCCAGCTGAGGATGCCTCTGCAGATACGCCTCATTTTGCAGAGCCAAGAATAGGAACCCTGACAAGCATCAGCATTTCCAAACCTGAATCTAGATAAAGTTAGTGCCAGGTGAGAGGTGGGTGACAGGGTCTCAGCTTGGGCTGAGCCCATGCAGAGGAGCTGCTGCAAGGCAAGAGTCCCTTTTCCTCGATGACAAGTGGCTTGAAGGGTTTGCGTTCTGCGCTCCACAATAACTTGTAGTAAGCAGGGTGCAATCTGCTAAACCTTATTGTGATTGGTTGTTTTTCCTGGTGGAAAAAGGGTTTACAATGGGTAGAGATCATTATGAAAGGAGGACCACAGCCTTTCACACGTGCTGGTCCTCCAGGTACATGCAAAGAGAGGTCTGTGTGGATACCAGAGCTCCTGCGAAGGAGCTCAAACACCCAACCAGCATGTTTCCAGCCAGCTGAGACCTCTGGCCACCGGTGGACTGGGAGAGGGAGGGAGGGAGGGAGGGAGAAGTGATTTTTCTTACCAGCTGGGGAAAAAAGGCAGTGAAGCCTATGGATGGAGACGGACTGCAGGGTCAGATGCAGCCTGCTAGCGAAACACTTCAGCTCCAACACGGCTCCTCCTTCTGTGCTTTTCAAGAGCTCTGCAGCCCCCCAGCCCCAGCCCGCTGCGCTGGTGGGCCGGGGAGCTGGAGGCATTTTCCCAGCGCTCTGATCTAACAGCACCAGTGGGACTGTTTCCAGCACGCTGCCACTGGAGGGCGTGTCGGCCTCCCTCCCTATCTCCCACCACCCCGGCCTGATAAAGGAGGGGCTGGTGGCAGCCGGGGGAAGCGCCCAGAGCAGGGGATGGAGCTGGGGACTGGCCAAACACAAAGGTGGCAGGGCTGGGGTGCTTCTCCCGTGAGCCCCTCCCTGTCAATGAGGATGTTGATACCTGTGACTATGGAAATCTTAAGATCAATTCAAGCAATTAGAGCCATTGCTCAATCGCTGTAACCAAACAAAAGGGAAACCATTGTCACTTAGGAAACAATTAGTTGTAAGCTAAGGAGCTCTGGAACAATCTCATTTTAAAGAGCTGGGCCTTGGAAGAACAGATGTGCAAAAAAAGAGAAGAGAGTTACAAGGTGATCCCAAAACGGGCCTTGAGGGATAAGGTATATGTGATACCAGGAGTGAGTCTGAAGACCCCCCCCCGAGGTGTCAACAAACATGGGGGAAAGACCTTAGCATATGCTAACGAGTTCCCAAGGAAGATCCCTGCCTGTGATAAGCACAGAAAAGGGAAAGATACTGAATATGTCTATGAACATAGTAGAAATACTTGCTAGTTTTGTCTTTTGGGTGTGCACCTTAGGTGGAGTTATCCCCCGTGCACCCAGCGCTGCAATAAAGAATGCCTGCTTTCTAAAGCTTCCAAATAAGCCTTAGAGAGTGAACTATTTTGCCGCTTTCTGGTAACAGATTTTGGCACCGCAGATGGGACACTGCTCTGGAACATGGGCGGATCCGAGGGATCGCAGGACCTCCAGCCGTCACCGAGGGATTCTCGGGGACAACCTGCGATTCCGGGACCAAAGAGTTCTGAGCAAGGACCATCAACAAGGCAAAGGCATTCTTTCAGTATTATTTTCTGTTGCCTGTCCGTGGGTCGTAGCGAAAGCTGCGCAGGGTTGGGCCGTATCGCTGGGGCAAAGGGAAAGTACCCTTTGATTGAAACTGAAGGGTGAGTCTCCTTCCCGAAAGGGAAGCTCAGAAGTTTGTCTGTTGAACGTTGAATACGGCCGTGATCGTAATGGCGTGGTTTTGTGTTTGTTGCTGTAGTGTTTGTAAGTGTGTAGTATTGTTGTAAAAAGCTGGGGTGAAATTGTTTTAGTGCCCTGTTTTTAAACTGGGAACTGGAACTTCTAAAAGGGAATTGATGGGAAAGAAATGTCCTCTTGGGTGCATTTTATTAAATTGGAAGCAAATAGCAGGACCCCCAGGAGGAGTGGCAAAGAGAGAGGATCTAATCAACTATTGTAATCAGTGGTGGCCATTGTAGGGACTGAAGGAGGGAGAAAAGTGGCTGGTTAATGGGACTTTTAGGATACTCTGTTCCAGTTGTTGTTATTCTTAAGAGGGGAAGGAAAATGGGATGAAGTTCCCCATGTTGATTTATTCTCTGCTTTACGAGATCATCCTGAATGGAGCAGGGAATGTAAATGAATAGGGAGAGATCCTTTGGTTCTGACCTGGGCAAAAGATAATCAGAAACTCTGTAAGCGTTGTTGTTCGGCGTGTAGTATGAGTCAATGGTGCGTCCAATACGGAGGAGCGGACGAGGAGGATGTTTCTGATGAAGGGGACTCTTTTGGTGGAAATGAGAAATTCAGTGCTATTGCAGGGAGAACGAGGGGAGGATGGGGAGGTCGAGTTGTGCAAGCTCTCAAGCCGTGCACCCAGCGCTGCAGTAAAGAGTGCCTGCTTTCCAAACCTTCCGAATAAGTCTTAGAGAGTGAATTCTCCTGCCGCTTTCCGGTAACAGGATGGTGACAATCAGTTGGGCTGTATTAGGCAGGGCCGCTGTCAGGGGACTAGTGCCTGCCTTGAAGCGCCACTAATCGATGGTTAGCCGCCACTTCCCGTTTGGTTTGCAAACTGGCCGCACTGGGGAGTTATGAGGGGAGTGAGTTTGAATACTTACCCCCTGTTCCTGCAGCTCTTTTATCAGCGGAGCGATTCCCTCCCTCTCTCTCCCCATGGTAAGGGACAGCCTTTCACACTCACGAGTTTAATCGGGGGAAGCGTAGGGGCAGTCTGTAAAAAGCCTTATCAGGGTTGACGGAACCCCAAACTTCCACTGCCTCCCTGCCGAGTCCGTCCAGGACTTCCCCTTCACTAAATCCGATCCCAGAGTATTGGTGGGGAGCACTGCCAACACCATAGTGGTCTCGGTGGGGGTGGTGTCTGCCAGCAACCAGCACTTTACTCGGGCTGTAGGTTGGGGTTTGCCATATCCAAATACATCGGTAACCCATATCTGTTATGAATCAGGGACGATCCCACTCCGGCCTGCGGTATCGGCATTTAAAGCAGAGATTTGGGCCCCTGTGCCTAGCAGAAAAGTGAGCGGAGTCTTCAAAGAGCCAAGGAGAAAGGCACAGAGCGGTTCTGGAGGAACAGCTTTTAATTGACAAAACACAAAAGGAAAGGTCCCATCAAAGCTACTCTAACCCCCCTCCCTCCCTCCCTCCCCCCCCCCCCTCCTTCCCCCCCCCCTCACTCCCCCCCCTCCCTCCCACCCCCCAAATACACCACCCCTCCTCCCCCATCCCCCACTCCCCCCACCTCCACCTCATCCCTGCTCGGGCTCTACTTCCCCCCCTGCCACCCGCGTGCTGCCTGCCAGAGCCCTGCGCTTGCTGTCTGGCTTTGGCAAGGCGCTCTGCCCCCGCTTCTTCCCCCGCTTCTCGCAGGCGGCAGCCGGGGACGGTGGCAGGGCCATCCCCACAGCCCCCCACGGCTCCTGGGGCTGCATCCCGATGGTGTAGAACTCTCCCAGGATGAGCATGGCGTCGGTGGTCTCAGGGATGCTGTAGTCGGGGGTGAGCAGCTCCTTGGGCAGGGTGAGCAGCTCCTTGGGCAGGGAGAGCGAGGCAAAGTCACAGTGGGGGGTGTTTGTGCCGGTGCCACCAAGCTCCCCAGGCACAGGGCTGCTGCCCAAACCATCCTGACTGACCCCCCCCTGCATCCAGGGAGAGACCAAAGAGCCTTCGGGCCTCTTTGAGAAGCTCCTCCTCAGAGACTGCAAAGTCTCCATCCGGGTCCCCAGGGGCTTGGTTGTGGGGGCCAGCAGAGGGGCTGGGGGGGGGGGGGCGGTCACGGCCCAGGGGGGATGTTGGTTCACCTGGCTTCTAGGAGGTGAAGCGGGAGAGATGGCCCCAAGCATTGGGGAAATTCTCTGGGACTTGGATTTCCTGGGCACGCATGAGCCAGGCGAGAGCAGGGACGCTTGCCTGGGCTTGCTGAAGCCCTGTGCCAAAAGTGCCCTGGGGACAGGGCTGATGGGGATGCTGGGCGTGCGCGGGGGCCGGGGATGGCGAAGGCGCCGGGGTGGCAGAGCAGCCGGGGTGCCGTACCTGGTGGTGGTAGTGCCTGGGGGCCCTGGGGTGCCACGTGCAGTGAGGGTGCCCAGGCTGCGGGGAAGGGCTGCTGCTGGCGGGGCAGTGGGCACAGGTTGGCTGAGCCTGGAAGAGAGACAGGAGCGATGGCCGGCGGTCACCTCCGCTCTTGCCCCCAAGAGCGTCCCCGGGCTGCAGGGGTCGGGGTGGGTGCCTACCTTGGGGGTAGAAGGTTTGGGGAAGGAGAAAAATCTGCGGGAGCCGGGGTGCCGGGGGGTCCCGGGGGCTGCGCGGTGGGAGCTGCAGTGGTGGCGGCGCCGTGCTGCGTTCTGGCTGTTGGCTGCTAAGGACTCTCTGGCGTCTCCCAGGAAGGAATGTGGGGTCTCCGCGTGTTCCGCCCCACCCCAACAGCGTACAGCCCAACAGCTACTCTGGACGAGTAGCCCTTGTCCTAATGGCAGATTTCGGCTTCCCAGACATCAGCTTGTTGTCCAAACAGCGGATTCGTTATGCCGTGTACACTAAGCCACTTCTCACACACGTAGGAGACATATTGCTTTTTATTCAGGCCTGGGTGCTGGGTGGATTTCCACAAATCAAGCACACCTGATGCCCGTTCCCTGTCATATTTATACACAAACCTTCCAAATGAGGAGACTCACAATTACAACGATTGGTTCAGATTTCTTCTGCTAGGATGCAAACCAGAAGGCATGCTTGGTTCTTTTCTCGGCCTTTATCTTTGGGTAGGTGGTATAATTTGGGTAGGGGGCTCGTGGGTCGGTGGTTGCGGAGACCCTGGCCCAAATTACCTTTCCCCTCGTTTCTCAATACTTCTGGCACTCCCAAATGGTTCTTCAGGGTCCGTTGATCAGACTAACGATGTATGGGTTGTGCTTCTACCTCTTGACAAGCCCGTCTTCCTTGACACCTTGTCTGGGTAAATAGGAACTGACAGAATGGTAGCACTGGACAATGGCCATCCTCAGGAGTCCCTAGCCGCTATTTACAAAACTCTCTGTGACATCCTGAACTGTGAAAAACTATCTGGAACATTCTTAACGGTGGAACTATGAAAAACAATTTGTAACTTTTTAGCTGCAGATTCAGGATTAACTTTCAACCTCAGTGAAGGATATCCTGGTCCGACTCAAAGCACGTGATGAAACTGTGAAAAACTCAAGGTGTGGAAGGATTATTTCCTGTATTAAATTGTCTTACAAGCAGCGCGCTCTGTTGCCCTGTGGGTAGTATCATGTCATCACCGGCACGACTGGTAATTTTCCGTTTCTTTCCTAGTACAAGGATGCATTGATGAAGGCAAATCCAGGGGTGCAGGTGGTGCCCCACAACGAAGCAACCTGTGGAACCCCAGACATCGCCTGTTACAAAGAGGAAAAAGAAGGCTCTGCAAAAGAGTTACCAAGCCTGAGGAAAGGGGCCAAAAGTGAAGCAATGCCACAGCATAACTTTGGGATGGCAGGTGAGATTTCCATCCCTGTTCCTCAAAGGGAACAGCCTCGTTTTGTTTGAGGATGCGGTGTTGGAATCAAAGCGCAAGGCCAGTTTTCTTTACTGCAGACTGCGCTGTAGTGCAAATAGCTTTCGTGTCCCACATGGAGTTGCCAGGTGTGGTGGGTTGACCCTGGCTGGGGGCCAGGTGCCCACCAGAGCCGCTCTATCATGTCCCTTGTTCACCAGACAGAGGAGAGAGAAAAAGTATAGCAAAAAGCTTCTGGGGCGAGATAAGGACAGGGAGAGATCACTCACTAATTATCGTCACGAGCAAAACAGACTGAACTTAGAGAGGAAATTCATCTAACTTATTACTAAGCGAAACAGAGGAGAGGAATGAGAAATAAAGTCAAATCTGAAAACACCTGCCCCCACCCCTCCCATCTTCCCGGGCTCAACTTCACTCCCAGCTTCAACCTCCGCCCCCCCTCAGCAGCACAGGGGGACGGGGAATGGGGGTTACGGTCAGGTAACAATAAGGTAACTATGTGATGGAAATGTGATTTTGTAATGGTTTTGTAACCTGAGTGTATAAACGTATAAGGGATTAAAGGCTAGGTGTGCATGTTAGGAGGAGAGATCCCCCATGCACCCAGCGCTGAATAAACCAATGTTGGCTTTCTAAACTGCATTTCTGTTTGGAAAGTTGTTATTGCCCTTTGAGCGGTAACAAGGGGGACCGGCGTGAGTGAGGTGAGAGGTTCTGGGAGTGGAGAAATAAGCAGGGCTCCTAAGCTTCCTTTCATGGTTCTTGGCAGTTTGTCTCTCTTTTTTTTTTCCCTTTTAGAGGGCAACCACTGAGAAAAGCAACAGTCTGTGGAAACACAGCATTTTGAAGAAAAGTATATGGCGGGAGTTAAAACTAAATCTTAACTAAAACATGCAGATAGCTATTAGAGAGGTCTGTGTGGATACCAGAGCTCCTGCGAAGGAGCTCAAACACCCAACCAGCATGTTTCCAGCCAGCTGAGACCTCTGGCCACCGGTGGCCTGGGAGAGGGAGGGAGGGAGGGAGAAGTGAGTTTTCTTACCAGCTGGGGAAAAAAGGCAGTGAAGCCTATGGATGGAGACGGACTGCAGGGTCAGATGCCAAAGCAGCCTTCCTAGGGCTGCTGGTCAGAGCCCTGACAAGCCCCGGTACCCTGGGAGGCAGCAGCCAGCCCTGCAGCCTGCTAGCGAAACACTTCAGCTCCAACACGGCTCCTCCTTCTGTGCTTTTCAACAGCCCTGCAGCCCCCCAGCCCCAGCCCGCTGCGCTGGTGGGCCGGGGAGCTGGAGGCATTTTCCCAGCGCTCTGATCTAACAGCACCAGTGGGACTGTTTCCAGCACGCTGCCACTGGAGGGCGTGTCGGCCTCCCTCCCTATCTCCCACCACCCCGGCCTGATAAAGGAGGGGCTGGTGGCAGCCGGGGGAAGCGCCCAGAGCAGGGGATGGAGCTGGGGACTGGCCAAACACCAAGGTGGCAGGGCTGGGGTGCTTCTCCCGTGAGCCCCTCCCTGTCAATGAGGATGTTGATACCTGTGACTATGGAAATCTTAAGGTCAATTCAAGCAATTAGAGCCATTGCTCAATCGCTGTAACCAAACAAAAGGGAAACCATTGTCACTTAGGAAACAATTAGTTGTAAGCTAAGGAGCTCTGGAACAATCTCATTTTAAAGAGCTGGGCCTTGGAAGAACAGATGTGCAAAAAAAGAGAAGAGAGTTACAAGGTGATCCCAAAACGGGCCTTGAGGGATAAGGTATATGTGATACCAGGAGTGAGTCTGAAGACCCCCCGGGGGTGTCAACAAACATGGGGGAAAGACCTTAGCATATGCTAACAAGTTCCCAAGGAAGATCCCTGCCTGTGATAAGCACTACTGGGAAAGATACTGAATATGTCTATGAACATAGTAGAAACACTTGCTAGTTTTGTCTTTTGGGTGTGCACCTTAGGTGGAGTTATCCCCCGTGCACCCAGCGCTGCAATAAAGAATGCCTGCTTTCTAAAACTTCCAAATAAGCCTTAGAGTGTGAACTATTTTGCTGCTTTCAGTGTGGTGGAGGGGAAGCAGCAGAGCAGGCCCTTCCCCACAGGGTAACAGAGAGCAAAGGGTCATACTAGGGAGCAACCAGCTTCCAGGCCTGAGGCAAAGGGAATGCCCAATGGAGAGGTGATGGGGGCATTGTGGGAGCAAGGAAATACATCCCCACAAAACTCAGAGGCACACCAGAGTGGCTCTAATATTTCTTGCAAGGTGGAAAGTAACTGCTGACACCTGCCTATCTTGGGCAGGAACAGGTTTTCCCTAAATTAGCCTAATTAGCAGGGCATCAAAAGCAGCTCACCTGGGGCTGTGTCTCTCTGCTTTGTGTTGGAGGGGTGGCTCTGAGCTGCAATAGCCTGGGAGCATCTGGGATGTCCTGGATGCTAAAGGTGTGTCTCCCTTACCCACTGAGCAGAAAAGTTCAAAAAGACTTGTTGTTTTTTTTTTTTATTTTTAATCTTCAGGAAAGATGCCTTGGTGTGTCCCTATGGACACCCGAGCAGTCCCTGTGCATCCCTGGGGGTCCCTCAGCTGCTCCCTGGCTGGCCTTCAGCTGCTGTGGGTGTGGGACATACAGCTATTGCTCTCTAGTGGCTCCTGGCCTGGGGAAGGCTGGCTCCCCCCACCCCTGGCACCGGGGATGCTCGGGTCCTGGTTCCGGTCTCCCCCACTCTGGGACACCTGGGCCCGGCATCGTGGGTGCGATCGCACCCGGCAGCAGCTTGCCCACGCCCGGAGGTGGCTCACCCACTCAGTGGCACCTCGTCCCTTCATCTCATGGGGGCTGGACTGTACCAGGAACAGCTGGTGGTGTTGTTTTGGGTTTTTTTTGCCCAGGGTTTGGTGTGACAGACCTGGCTTGCAGCCCCCGGGCATGGCTGATGGGCACTTACACCTCGCACTGGGTTGTTTCCCAGCCTGGGAGAAGGTTTTCCCCGAGCAAGGAACCTCATGTTGGAGATTTTGGAGAATAAATGAAATAGGGAGTTTGTCTCCAAATACTCCATAGCTTTCTTGTAATGCATTTTAAACCATTCAAGCTGAGAGGCGCGAGGCTTTGGTAAAATGCACGTACAGGAAACCCAAGAGGGAGGTAGTGAGACTGTGTGGGAGCCAGGGCCCAGCTCTGCAGCATCACTGTGAGGCAAGAAATTGAGGAAACTAAGAGGCAAGCTGAGGGAATGGAAGGATATTTGTAAGGGGAATGGACTTTGCATAACTCCTGGGATTGAGGGAGGTTCCTCCCTGTGTGCAGGGCCTTGTGAAATGCTGGGGAATCCCCATCTATTTTGGAGGGTTGTGGTGGGTTGACCCCGGCTGGGGGCCAGATGCCCACCAGAGCCGCTCTATCATGTCCCTTGTTCACCAGACAGGGGAGAGAGAAAAAGTATAGCAAAAAGCTTCTGGGTCAAGATAAGGACAGGGAGAGATCACTCACTAATTATCGTCACGAGCAAAACAGACTGAACTTAGAGAGGAAATTCATCTAACTTCTTACTAAGCAAAACAGAGTAGAGGAATGAGAAATACAATCAAATCTGAAAACACCTGCCCCCACCCCTCCCATCTTCCCAGGCTCAGCTTCACTCCTGGCTTCAACCTCCGCCCCCCCTCAGCAGCACAGCGGGACGGGGAATGGGGGTTACGGTCAGGTAACAATAAGGTAACTATGTGATGGAAATGTAATTTTGTAATGGTTTTGTAACCTAAGTGTATAAATGTATAAGGGATTAAAGGCTAGGTGTGCGTGTTAGGAGGAGAGATCCCCCATGCACCCAGCGCTGAATAAACCAATGTTGGCTTTCTAAACTGCATTTCTGTTTGGAAAGTTGTTATTGCCCTTTGAGCGGTAACAAGGGGGACCGGCGTGAGTGAGGTGAGAGGTTCTGGGAGTGGAGAAATAAGCAGGGCTCCTAAGCTTCCTTTCATGGTTCTTGGCAGTTTGTCTCTCTTTTTTTTTTCCCTTTTAGAGGGCAACCACTGAGAAAAGCAACAGTCTGTGGAAACACAGCATTTTGAAGTAAAGTATATGGTGGGAGTTAAAACTAAATCTTAAAACTAAAACATGCAGATACCTATTACTGGAAGAGATCCTCTTTCTGCAACTTGTGGAACTAGGTTTTCAGTTGGGAGGCGGGTGAGTCCACTTTCTGCAGGAAGGAGGGGTTTCCTCACCTGAGGGAGTGGGTGATTTTGCCTGGGTTTGGAGCAGCTTGGGCGCTCCCTCCCCCCCTTGCTCTGTGTGACTGGAAGGCTCCAGCTGGGCATAGCACTTGTAACCGGTTCCTGGTGGGACTCCCCCAGGGGTGGGGTGCTGCCAGTACAGGCCTCAGGGCATTAAAGGGCCCTCCTAGGGTGAGGGATTGTTGCCGGAGCATTCTTTCAGCCTCCTGCAAGGCTAGACTGACCACAAAGAGGCCTTTCTCCCAGACCCAGTATCGCTTTTCTGCAGCTTTGAAGCTGCCTGAGTGAAACCCTCCGTTGCACGCTGCCACACGTGTAGAGATGCCCCAGGAAGGGCAAAACCCCGTTCCACCTGGAGCGGATCTGTGGGGTGTGCTGGGCCCAAAGCTTGCTATGCCCCTGCTTCAAAACCCAGTAATTTTGGGGCTTCCTCATGAAGAGGGGTCCAATCCCAGGAAGCTCTTTTGCACGTTAGATCGTACAGGGGACGAGCCGTGGCAGAGAAATCCGGACTGTGCTTCTTCCGGAATCCCAGCAAGCCTAGGGTATGTTGCAGCTCCTTTTTGTTTTCTGGGCTTTCTCTCTGTTGTAAGGTGGCCAAGGTTTTGTTGGAATACACACGGCTCCTCCTTTCCACCAGCTGCCTAAGAACTTCACCTCAGCGGAGGGGAGTTGTACCTTTTCTGCCGGAACCTGAAGTTCTCAACTTTCCAGGTGAGTAATTATTTTCTTTTGGGTTCGTCCCACTGCAGAGCCATCGGACACCCCCCCCCCCCCCCCAATATATCATCAGCGTATTGGTACGTTTTAACTCTCCCCTCGGGGATGATTTCTGATAGTGCTGGGGCCAGGGCGTGATGTGCCAAGGTGGGCGTGATGTGCCAAGGTAGGCGAATGCCCATATCCTTGTGGCAAAGGAGTAAAGGTCTATTGTATACCTTCCTGTGTGAATGCAAATCTATCTCGGTCGCCTTCCTGTAGAGGAACCATGAAAAACATCTCTGTTACATCAGTGGGGGCTAAAATGTTGTGGGACTGTTCCTGTATGGTGACAATCAGTTGGGCTGTATTAGGCACGGCCGCAATCAGGGGACCAGTGCCTGCGTTTAAGGGCCAATAATCGATCGTTAGCCGCCACTTCCCGTTTGGTTTGCAAACTGGCCACACTGGAGAGTTATCAGGGGAGTGAGTTTGAATAATTACCCCCTGTTCCTGCAGCTCTTTGATCATGGGAACGATTCCATCTGTAAAAGAAATCTACCAGGCGTGAGTTGCCCTAGGTTTGCTTTCTTGCAGCGCTGGATGCACGGGGGAATCAGCTCCGCCCAACGTGCACGCAGGTGATTACCAACGCACAGGTTATATAGAATCAAAACACACATATTCATCATTTTTCTCAAAAAAAGGCAGCCCTATGATAATCATTTCTTGGAATTCATTTACGTAGTCTCCTCCCCGTCACGCATGCTCAGTGATTTGAGTCGGTGGCCCTCAAGGGGTCTCTGGTGGTCGTCAGTGGTCGCGCAGCCGTGTTTGCTGGATGACCCTCTTCTTGCAGGCACGCGCAGTATCCTCGCCGTGGATGCACCTGTCCGTAACAACTTACTTCATAAGATTAATATTCCCGGGCCTATTGTCTGGTTGGGTAGGGACTGTATGTGGAACGTAGGAGCATTGTACATTGCCATGGTCAGTTAGCTTCATTACCTGTTACCTTGATTACAAACTAATTATTCCAAGCTAATCATTCTGTAGTTTCTGTCTCACGGCCTCTATCCCACGATTACATTTTCCCCTTTTTGGAAGTTTCCTTCCAGGCCTTGAGTAGCTTTCTGGTTAGCATTGTCACCGAAATCCGGGAATAAATGTCGTAACACCAATGTAGTGTTAAAAGGCAGGCATTCTTTATTGCAGCACTGGATGCACGGGGGATAGCTCCACCCAACGTGCATGCCAGGTGATCACCAATACACAGGTTATATAGCATCAAAACATACATATTCATCGTTTTTCTCAGAAAGGGCAGTCCTATGATAATCATTTCTTGGAACCCATTTCCATATTCTCCTCCCCGTCACGCATGCTCAGTGATTTGAGTCGGTGGTCCTCAAGGGTCTCTGGTGGTCGTCAGTGGTCTTGCACCTGTGTCCGCTGGATGACCTCCTTCATGCAGGCATGCGCAGTGTCCTTGTTGTGGATGCACCCGGCCATAACGACTTACTTCATAAGATTAATATCTCCAAACCTATTGTTCAGTTTGGTAGGGACTGTACAAGGAACATAGCAGCATTGTACCTTGCCATGGTCAGTGAGCTTCATTACTTATTACCTTGGTTACAAACTAATTTTCCCAATCTGATTCTATAGCTACATTAAGTTAAAATCTTACAAATATAATCAAATCATCCTAACTTTTATATAATCAACTTTTGATTGCTTTATCAAAATATATGTAACATTTCCCCCCTTTGAAAGTTTTGAAAATTATTTCAATACTTTCACTATACTAATCATTTTCTATGTTGGAGGAAACTCTGGGATTGCTTGTCTCTTTTGCTGTTCTGCAACAGCTTGGACGATCATATGAGTGAAAGAAGCTTCACGAGTAATTTGCTTTTTCAGATATGTTAACCGATTCATCATTTTCCAGGCTATGACATACAATATTGCTGACAAGGTCAAACTGATCAAAACCAATATTAAGAGAATCACGATGGGGTGACACAACTTGTTTAGGATGCCTGTAGCAGTAGGTGACCATCCAAAAAGTGTGTCCCACCATCTAAGTTCTGCATCTCTCTGCGCTCTTTCAAAAACTCGGTGTATTTCTTTCACATTGTGATGAACAGTTATTAGGGGTTTTTTGTCCGTTTTCCTTAATTTTTTTTCCAGAATTGCAATCAAATCCTTGCGTTGTAATAACTGTTTCACTAAAGCGAGATTCATTCCAATGGGTGTAGGTAACAATTCATGAATCAACATGTAGTTAGACTGCAAAAGTTGGTGAGATGTGACTGGGGTCGAATAAGAAAAGTCACATCCATCAATCTTAGTAAAATTACAAACACAAAAATTTGAATGATTTTTAATCTCTACGACTACCTTATCTACATATAAAAACTCACAAACAGTCCTCGAACATACACAGCCCTTACCAATATATATAATAACTGTTTTAGGGTTCTCGTTAGGATGAACCTCAAAATGGCAAATATTTTGTTCAGTATCCAGGCAAATATCTTGTGCCTCAATTGCACTACCTTCACAGACAAATCCTTGTTGTTCTCGCACGATGCAAGATTCCAAATTAACAGTTTGCCATTTTTCATTCATCTTTTGGGCCCATACTCTGTGCTCGGAAGGATAGAGTATAGTTCCGTTGTGGTTCAACCCTAATGCCACAATGGGATAAATTGAGTATATAGTAGCATTAGA
Source organism: Grus americana (assembly GCF_028858705.1). Taxonomy (NCBI): domain Eukaryota; kingdom Metazoa; phylum Chordata; class Aves; order Gruiformes; family Gruidae; genus Grus; species Grus americana. The sequence continues at coordinate 1,320,117 of NC_072881.1, forward strand.
TAGAGTGAGCACAAAAGTTGTAGCTGTGTTTGTAACGGGATCATAAGTAAAGTTTACCAGGCTCCACCAGGACTGGAATTCTTTCTCAAAATCAGTAGCACTGTCCCAAACTAGTTTCCTAATTTCAGTGGGGAGAGTGCCTTCTTCACCTTCTCTTATAATTGAGGCGGCTACCGACTGCATCCATAATTGAGCCTGGATACAACTAAGAGCCAAAGAGAGGTTATTTTGGATCACCCCAAGTGCGTCTGTAATTAATTCGTGGTCCCTTACATTTACTCTTTCCCATGTTGGTAATATATTTGACAACAGCCACTGGTTAGTTCCTAAAGCCAATAAAGAAGATCGTAAAGGTTGTTGTAATTTAGCCAAATCACTAATTGAGGCAGCCAGTTTGTTCATTATTACTTCTGAATCAATGCTATTTCAAACTCCCAATCCTGTTCCCAAAACACCGGTCAAGTCTCTCCGTGTCCTTTTCATAGTAAGAGTTCGTTTCTGCAGCCAGGTTGTCCATCCCTCATATGAAATTTTTAAGAAAGGTGAACAAGCTGGTTGAATATCTGAAACATAGTTTTGCATTGACAATTCAACTTGTTTGAGAGACCATGCCGGGTTAAACAACATTTGTTGCAAGCCTGTATTTCTAATCGCATACGGTCCAATTTCAAAGATTTTTGAATTAAGCGCAACAATTGGTTGGGTAGTAGGTATTATGACATCTATTTTAAGTTCTCCCCAGTATTTGGTGTTATTTTTACCACATGTTACTCTATGGGAGTATTGTACAGCAGTCAAATTTAACCAACAGTCTAAATTTTGATTTTTACACAAAATAGGGCCATGTGGTCCAATTTCATAACTGTTTATAGGTTCAATGCGAGATTCAGTGATTAATCTGCACCTTATTGTGATGTCATTTCCTTGTGGTACCATAAAAGAGGGGGTGACTTCACCTTTACTAGTTAACGTAAAGAGAGTATCTGTATCAGCGTGCGTGACTACTGCAACAAGCATCACTAGGGGTTTAGTTACAGCATTTATTTTGAATTTAAATGTAAGGCCTAATAGTCCTCCTAATAGTCAATGGATTAGGTCGCCAATCGCACACCACATAAACTGGTTTAGTTAAAGTAAAATTATGCCAACAATCTCCTTGTTCCTTAATACAGGATTTGGTGATTTCAACATTATTGGTACTAGGGTCTAAGGAGTAGTTACCAACATTCTGTTGGCGGCAACACGCAATGAGAGAATCTTGTTTGTTACATTTCCATTCAGTGGTGGGACAGAGTCTCATTGTAATATTCGAACTAGGGTCTAATAGATTTCCGGAGATGGTAATTGAAGAAGCTTTCTCATGAAGAGATCCTTCCATCTTTCTGCATCCTACTTGAATTCTTTCTCCAATTGTTCCAGTTAAGACACGGACCCAGTCCTTTCTGTCCCATTCCCACTCAGGTGGGTGGTAAACTTCCGATTCATGCATTACTACAGTGGCTAAATTTGGGGAACGGTCTTTGGGATATGGTCCCACACTCCAGGTATGTTGGACAATAGCTTGGGACCATGGCCATTCTGTATTTCTTTGGCTACAAATTAGTGATGAAATACAAAAAAGTGTTATCAGTCTAATCAAACAATTCATAATATTCATAATTCAATAGATAACAGGCTAAAGAAACTGGTCCTTAGAATTTTTACACAGTCTAAGTTTCAAAGGTCCCTCTTGCGTAGATGTCCACCGATCTGGCGGTGCCTTCTTTACTCAAGTGTAGTGAATCCAAGGCTCCACTCCTTCTACCTTGATCGCGGTATAAGTTGTTAACAGTACCTGGAAAGGTCCCTTCCACTTTTCCTGGAGTGGTTCAGAACCCCATGTCCTTACATACACAAAGTCACCCGGCTGCTATGGATGTACAGGCGTATCAAGAGCAAGCGGCCTGGTCAGCACAATATATCTTCCAAGCGCTTCGAGGGTCTTTCCTAAAGAAATCAGATATGTTTTTAAATCTATTTCCCCTGTTACCCTCATGTCCCCTGGGATTAAGGGAGTTTGGTAGGGTTTGCCATATGATATTTCATATGGACTTACACCGTCTTTAGACCTTGGTTGGATTCTTATTCTTAACAGAGCTAATGGCAAAGCCTGTGGCCTTTTCAAAGATGTTTCTTGGCAAATTTTACTCATTTGTCTTTTCAAGGTCTGGTTCATCCTTTCAATTTTCCCGCTTGATTGCGGTCTCCAGGGAGTATGCAAATCCCAATTTATCCCTAGGATTTTACTTACTTGTTGGACTATTTCCGCTACAAAATGTGGTCCTCTGTCAGAAGATACGCCCAATGGTACCCCAAATCTCGGTATTATATCTTTTAGTAATATTTTGACCACTTCTCTTGCTTTGTTGGTGCGGCAAGGAAAAGCCTCCGGCCATCCAGAAAACGTATCAATTAATACCAACAAATATCTATACCCGTTCTGTCTAGGTAACTCAGAGAAATCGACTTGCCAATAATCTCCTGGGGAATTGCCCTGCTTTGTTACTCCTAAAGGTGCTTTCCTCTGGTTTAAGGGATTATTTTTAAGACAAATTGGACACTTAGCTATTATTGATTTAATTATTCCTGTCATTCCTACACATACTACAGATGTTCTCAAATTTGTAACCATAGCATCCACACCCCAATGTGTCTGCTCATGTTCTTCCTTTGCAAGTTCTGTCATAACTTGTGGGGTCACTATTACCTGATTCTCTGGTGTTACCCACCATCCTTCCGCATTTTGGGATGCCTTTAAGTTCTCTGCCAGTTGTTCGTCTAGCTTACTGTATCTTGCTTTTAAATTTGGAATTTTTTATCTGTTTTACTGGTACTAATGCAAGGATACCTCGTTCTGCAGCCTCCTTTGCAGCTTTATCGGCCAATCGATTGCCTATATTTATAGCAGTTTGACCAAACTGATGAGCCTTGCAATGCATTACAGCCACTTCCTTTGGTTTCTGTACATCTTGCAAAAGTTGAAGAACTTCCTCCTTATATTTTCTAGGTGAGCCCTGGGCTGACAACAGTCCTCTTTCTTTCCAGATGGCTCCATGAGCGTGGATCACACCAAATGCCTATTTAGAATCCGTCCAAATGTTTACCCTTTTCCCTTCTGCCATCCGTAAAGCCTGCTTCAGCGCCACCAATTCTGCTTTCTGCGCTGATGTATTTGCAGGTAGTGTCCCTGACTCCAATACCTTGTCGGTGGTAACAACAGCATATCCGGCTATTCGCCTTCCCTCTTGCACAAAGCTGCTTCCATCCGTAAACAGTTCCAGATCAGGATCCTTCAAAGGTTCGTCCTTCAGGTCCGGTCTGCTGGAATAAACTTGTTCAATAGTTACCAAGCAATCGTGTTCCAATTTCTCAGTAGGATTTTCTGTTGTCAGGAACATTGCTGGGTTTACAATTGCTGTGGCTTTTAATTCCACATCATCTTGTTCCAATAGGACAACCTGGTATTTCAACATTCTGCTAGGGGATAGCCAGTGACCCCCCTTTTGTTCCAAGACAGTTATAACCATGTGTGGTACATATACCACTATCTTTTGGCCCATGGTTAATTTTCGGGCTTCCTGAATCAGCAGCACTGTCGCTGCCACGGCACGCAAACATCCCGGCCATCCTTTACGCACGTTGTCAAGTTGTTTAGAGAAGTATCCCACTGGTCGCTTCCAGGATCCCAGCCGTTGCGCCAGCACTCCAAGGGCCAGATGTTGCCTCTCGTGAACAAACAGTGTTTTTGTCTTACCGGCTTGGCTCCAGGTTTTAAAGGCACCTTTACTGGTTCTGCCAGTTTGGATCATCCTGGAACTTCACTTGCCCCTACCAAGGGAGTGACTGCATTGTCCACCGCTTCTGGAATTTGTTCTTCTTTGGAGGAATTCTGTAACATAAATACTCTCGCCTCTATGGCTTTTGATTCTGGTATTAGTAATCTGATTTCTCCATCTTTAAAAATTATTTGTGCATCTAATTTGCTTAATAAATCTTGTCCCAATAAGGGCAACGGACATTTGGGCATGTACAAAAATGGATGTGTTTTACCTACTATTTTCCCAGCTTAAATTTTAACGGTTTCAAGAAAGGCCAGTTCTCTTTTTGCCCCGTCGCACCAACACCCTCTGCTGATTTATGGCTGAGTTTCACTTTACACATTTATTATTCTCAGTCAAGATTGCCAGAATTTTTCCATCCCTTTGCATTTGTCTGACTGCTTTTTCTTTTTCTCTGTTGTTATACACAGTCCAGGCTACTTCAAGCATTTTACCTAAGTCTCTGGACTCAGCCCCTTCCAGTTTCTGGAGTTTTTTTCCTAGGGCTGATTGTCCCATAAATCTAGAGGCCAATTGTATAGCTTCTTCCGTGGTGTTTTTTGTTTGTGGTTTTGTTTATGGTTTTTTTTTTGTTTGTTTGGTGTTGTTTTGGGGTATGGTTTTTTTTTTTTGGGGGGGGGGTCCAAATTAGTGTATTTTCTAGCAGTCACCTTCAGTCTTTCCATAAAGGCTGAAGGGGACTCATTTAATTCTTGTCTCACTTCATAAAGTTTAGACCGATTAATTGCTTTTGGCATTGCATATCTATCACCAAACAAAATCCACTTCTGAGATCTAGTCAGCATCCCTCTGGGTCCCGGTTGATTAGGGTCCCACTCAGGATTTGTGGATGGAAAATTCTGGTCCACTGTCCCTTGTATAATCCCATTAGCATGAGCTCCTTCTACTTGTTTTCTGGCCGTATTTAATACCATTTTCTTTTCAGTATCTTCCAACAAAATAGCCAATATTCAACCAATAATTCAACATCATCATCTTCAAATTCACGTTTAAGACACCGTTTACCATTATCACAAGCTGAGCAATCTTTTTCCAAATGTTATCAGGTTCCTGCCCCTTTAGTGCCATTATCGCGGAACCAGGTGAAAACAGTTCACATTGCCTTTGCCATTCCGGATGATTTCGCAATGTGAAAAACAGATCTACATATGCCATTTCGTTCCATTTACCTTCCCTTTTACAAAATAACATTAATTGCAAAATGGTGTTATATTGCAATGTCCCATTTTCCGGCCACTTTTCCCCATTTTCTAAAGTGTATAGTGGCCACCAATGATTACAATATTCAATCAACTGTTTCCGAGTCAAAGGATCAACATTTCCCAGATCTTTCCAGTGCTCCAAAATGCATCCCAGGGGTGTTTTTCGTGGGCTTGGTTTCTTACTCGGAAAAGTGCCCATCTCCCAGGGACTTAGTGGTTGTGATTGTGCACTATCACAAGCACTCAGTCAGAGGGACCCCAACCCGTGTTAGAGCTCCCTCAGGGATTTCCCCTGCCACCGGAAATCCCAGGGATTTCTCCTGCCACCCGAAATCCCAACCTTGGAGGCTTCCCCTCCCCTCTGGGCCCTGCTCCACAGGCTTTCGCCTAGCAGAGACTTTTCCCTGAGACGTCTCTCCAGCCCAACTCTGCGCAGCTTTCACCGCGCCTTACGAGCAGGCCTCCCGTGCTCTTCGCGTGGGCCTGTCCCGGAGTGGGCCTGTCCCGATACGGGCCTGTCCCGGAGCCACGGGGTCCTTACATAAGGTACCTTCACATACTTCAATTAAATGAGAATGCCTTTACATCTCCCAGGGGTCTTGCTCAAAGCTCTTCGGTCCGGGGATCAGAGGTTCTCCCCGAGAATTCCCCGGTGCCGGCTGGAGGTCCTGCGATCCCACGGATCCGTCGAGGTTCAAAAGCAGTGTCCCACCTGGGTCGCCAAAACTGTCACCGAAATCCGGGAATAAATGTCGTAACACCAATGTAGTGTTAAAAGGCAGGCATTCTTTATTGCAGCGCTGGATGCACGGGGGATAGCTCCACCCAACGTGCATGCCAGGTGATCACCAACACACAGGTTGTATACCATCAAAACATACATATTCATCGTTTTTCTCAGAAAGGGCAGTCCTATGATAATCATTTCTTGGAACCCATTTCCATATTCTCCTCCCCGTCACGCATGCTCAGTGATTTGAGTCGGTGGTCCTCAAGGGTCTCTGGTGGTCGTCAGTGGTCTTGCACCTGTGTCCGCTGGATGACCTCCTTCATGCAGGCATGCGCAGTGTCCTTGTTGTGGATGCACCTGTCCATAACGACTTACTTCATAAGATTAATATCTCCAAACCTATTGTTCAGTTTGGTAGGGACTGTACATGGGACATAGCAGCATTGTACCTTGCCATGGTCAGTGAGCTTCATTACCTATTACCTTGGTTACAAACTAATTATCTCAACCTGATCCTATAGTTTCTGTTTCACAGCCCCTATCCCACGGTTACAGTCCTGTTGGCAAGAGTCAGCTGGAAGCAAGGGACGTGGTCTCAGCAGCCCCACAAGAACTGGATGCTGTTGTCCTTCTCTCGCACCAAGCAGCATCCCTCTCTCCTGCGCACATCTCTGCGTGTCCCTCCTGACCTGCTGAGGATCAGCACCACCCTGCACCTTCATCTCCAGGGTGGGAACAAGGAGCAGATCTTCTCTGTCCACCTAACCTTTTTCTCTTTAGCCTGGGAAGGACCTGAAACGATCCTATGTTTAGGCATGTCCACCAGCAGTGGAAGATCAGTGCTGAGCAGAGCCGCCGCAGCTGCCTTGCCGTGCCGCTTAGAGGCAACCTTCCTTCCTGCTCCCATTCCCCAGCATCTCCTTGGCCTTCGGGCAGCTTTCAAAGGTCACAGGCAGGCAACGTCGAGCCATGGGAACGCCCCGCTCCTCTTAATATTTCCACAGTGAGTAAATCTCCATCCTTTTATGGCTCTCAAATCTATTATTTTTACATTTGCAGTGGATTCCCTGGCCCTGTTATTCATGAAAACCTCCAGGAAAGCTCCTCAAATACAGCTTTGACTTTCTGCCCAGGACCTGTGGACAAGGGGGAAAAAAAATAATAAAATAAGGCAACATTAATAAAGCAGGAGGTTTCTATTAAGTCTGAGGGACTGGACACGCTGGCTTTCTTGGATGCTGAAATCCTCTAGTGCGAGCTAAATCTCATACACTTCATTTTCCCAATCTCTCCTTCAATATATTTTAAGAGAACATTGCTAGTAGCAGAGTAAATAATGCCCTAACTGCAAAGGTGGGGTCTGCAGGGTGGTGTGGGGTCAGCCTATGGGCTGTGACATTCTCCACTGTGCTCTGCTTGTGGTCTCAGCCCTCACTCCATAATCAGGGGGTTGAGCTTGAAGAGGTTTTAATTAGCCACGAATACAAATAACAAGCAATTCCTTGGAGGCTGGGGAAGGAAGTGGGTGATCTAACGTTATGGAGATGTGCACTGAGTCACAAAATAGGCAAATCAACGAGCTCTGTAACCGACACCACTATATTCCTCACCCCCTGGCTTTTTAATGAGTAAGATTGGGGTGTTAAATTCTGATTCGCATTATACGAGCAACCCATATTCTCTAAAGTTGAGTATTAACCTTTTTAATCCTTTTTGGCCTCTATTTTCAATGGGTATTATTTTTGTCTTGCCGGATTTGTTCCAGGTCTAAGGATAATTCTTACGGGTTCCGCTCTTCTGGATCTACCCGGGACCTCATTAGCCCATACCAAAGGTGTCGCTGCATTCTTCACCTCCTCGGGAATTCCTTTGTTAGTCTTCGGTTGTTCCTGCCACATCAAAACTCTTGCCTCGATGGCTTGAGATTCAGGGATTAATAATTGAACTTCCCCATCTTTAAAGGTGATCTGCATTTCGAATTTACTCCATAGGTGCCGTCCCAAGAGTGGTATAGGACATTCAGGCATATATAAAAATTGGTGAGTTACTCATTGTTTTCCGAGCTTAAAATTTAAAGGATGGGAAAAGGCACGCTGTTCCGCTTTACCTGTGGCACTCACAATGTTTACTGTATCATCGCTCAATTGTCTTTGATAAGTATTTAACAGAATAAGTCACCCCAGTATCTACAAGAAAATCTATTTTCCATTTCCCCAGCTCTACTGTAGCCAGGGGTTCTGCTGGGGAGGTTTCCCCCGGTCCCCTTCAGGACTTAGTTCAGGGGAACTGACGTGGAAAGGGAGCTGCTTCTTGATCGTATGGTGCCTCCTCCAGAACCTCTGCACTGACAGGAATAGGACCCCTAAAACGGTCCTTACTCTTTCCAATGTCCCAGTTCTTTCCAATAGGCACACTGATGATCTCCTAAGGTATCCCTGGTTTTTTGTGCTGGAGGGGCCTCGCCTCTCCCCCCATAGGATTGCCGTCCTCCCCTGAAGTTGCTGTTTGCTGACGCTCCCTGCAGTGCAGCTCTCAGGTTTCCCTCTCTTTCCCTGTCTCTCTGTGCCTGTCTGCGCTCTCGTTCGTTTTCTCCTTGCTCTTCTCTAATTTCCTTCTCTTGCTCCCTGTTATCAAAACCCAGCCATGCAACCTCCAACATCTCTCAGTAATTCCAAATCCTCCTCCTCATCACGCCCGCACTTCAAAGCCCGTTGCCCCGTACTACAAGCAGAGCAACACCTTCACAGCCTCCTGCTGCCTTTTCCTGCTTTTCTAATGCTGATGCCAGGGGGTCTTTGCAGGGTAAACCCACAGTCCTTCAGCCACTCAGGATGATTTCACGGGGTGAAAAACACATCAACATAAGGTACCTCATGCCATTTCTTCTCCCTTCTACAAAACAACATCAATTGTAACATTGTCCTTTTATTCCCAATTTTTATTCTTGGGCCATTTTTCCTGATCATCCAATTTATCCATCGGTCACCAGTGACGATAATATTTTATCAGAGTTCTCTTATCTGTTACACCTCCCGGTGAACCTTCTGTTTCTTGCCAGTGTCTCAGTATGCATCCTAATGGACTCTTCTTCAAGATTCATCCGCTCTGATCGCTTCTCATTTTACTCGTTTAAATGTCTATCTTGCCAACCACGAACAATCTTTACTATTTCGGTAGCACGCTCCTTCTTTTCCCAAGGGGTCCACACTTGACACTTACTTAGCACACTCTACGGCTGTCCCAGATTGCATTCACAATCTCTGTTTATACCATAAACATTCAAAAAGAATTATTGGTTTACACTATTTTTCAGGTTGTAAAAGGCAATATTCTGGTTCCCACATTTACCAACAATTCTACTTCAGGGGCTGCACCATTCAGATTTTTAGTTAGTCTTTTAACACGGCAATAAAGGACATCCAAACTTACACGTCAATGCTACTATTAATCTAAGCTAATTACCCACAATATTGGGCCCCCTTTATCAGGTTTCCTCAAACTTTGTGTCTTTTTTCTAGTTCCTACCCAAGGACTGTTCCCTATTTATGGCTTCTCTTATCCTGTTTCTACATTCCAACTCTTTTACTAATTGTTTTCTTTTGTACTGGAGCATGAGAGAGGCGAAGCCTGAGTTTGTGGGGCCTGACTCAAGTGTTGCCAAGTTATACGTTGTGTTTTAAAATTCTTCTAGGCTAATTAGTTTCCCTTATTCATTCCTTTTTGAAAATCAGAGGCTGTGTTTACCTTGCCGTGGAGTAAAAAAGTCACACAAGTGCCTTGGTACCAAGAAGCCACCTCAGCATAGTTGTGGGGTTCTCCTCTGCATAACTTCACCTGCTTGCTAGTAGACACGGTGCTGCCCAAGCTCTGGGGTTTCCAGTGCTCAACCCAGCTTGGCCTGAGCCACATCAGGAGTTTCTACCCTGTGCGGCAAGAATTTCAGAAACTTAGGACAAAGCGTTCTGTCCCTGCTGTTCTGCTCACACGTACCTTGGTGTAAGAGAGATTTGTAATTGGCAAGGAAAGAGTTCCTTGTTGATTTGAGAAATCTCCAAGTGACCCACAGAGAACCCAGTCATCTGGAGGGTACGTCCCTACTGAGCACGTGGCCCGTGGACTGAGCTGCGAGATAGGGAAGCTCCTGCTGTCGGCTTCAAAGCAAGCCTCCTCCATCTGGTTTTGCTCCAGGTGGCTGCTTGGTTGCCATTTGTTTTCAAAAGACACTAGCACTGGGAATTCAGCTTGGGGGCTTGGAGAGGGAGAGAAGAAGCAAGCATGTCTTTCCCAAGGGCAACTGCTTGGTGCTGGGAAGGACGCCCCTCTGTAGCAGCGTCAGCGTAGCTTCCGGGTGATGCAAAGCTGAGAGGATCTCCCAAGTCAGTGCTGCAGGAACGTGGCAGTTTGAGGACCGACCGTGTTACAGCTCTTCTTTTGCATATCACTGTTGCTCAGGCAGGGTGAGAGCTTTGGTTTCCATTCCTGTTATCTCCAGGAGGAGAGGGCCATGGGAACCACTGCTGCTTATGCAGTTCTGTGCAAAACAAGTCTGTGGCATGAGAAGAAAGATTTGGAAGACTTTTTTACTGCCTTCCAAATGATTTTGGGTTTTTTTTTCTTTTAATCGCTTTAAGACTTGAGTTACAGTAAGGCAGTTTCTCATCTGCTCTGCCAGTCAGCACAGTACGCTTATCTGAACATCCCACTATTAGCCCAACTGAGAGTTACATGAATGTCACATTTGCAGTTGGAGCTTCCATTTCATTGGACTGTTTTACTGTTTTACAGCATAGGTCTGCTCTGAAAATGTTAGAGATTATAGCTAAACACTGAGAGAAGCTAATGGATGCTGTGTGCTTTTTTCCAACTTAAAGAGCATGGACAAGCTCAGAAATTTTTGATAGAGATGATATGAAGATGAATTAAGAACATAAATGAATTCAGGTGGAATTTCTCTGTATCTGCTAAAATGCTGCCTTTCTTCTTCCCCTTGAGGTATAGTCCATTTAGCGGAAGACTGTTCTCTAAGTACTGGAGACCTTGAGAGTGAACGGTATCTTCTGTATGGGGCTGCCCTTGCCCTTGAACGGTGATAACCATCTGACCTTGACCTGCAACGACTGTTACGACTCTTCCCTTCGCCTCTTCTTGGATACGGTGGTGATCGCGAGTGGGAACGAGAGTGGGAACGACTAAATGAGTGAGAGCAGGAGGCAGTGTGGGAGAAGCACTGCAGGGAGACTTGGACCTTAGAGAAACCCAAACAAACCGACGAAAACAATAGAGGAAGTTAATTCAAACCAGTCACTGGGATGGGAAAGAAGGCCTAAATCTTGGGGGACCTCAAGTCTGGTGGCCTCCTGGAGAAGAAACAATTACCGTGAGAGATTTGGTGCTTCTAGAGAGCAGTGCCTGCCTGGAGTCTGGTCCTCAAAAGCCTTTGCAGAAAGGTATGTTGTGAAGGAGCAGCAAAAGAGCTTGCTAGTGACTCACACAAAAGGAACTCACTCGGGGGGAAGACTGCTGCCCCTGCCCGGTTTTGGTTGGGAGGTGTCTGCAGGAATTGTGGGCTGGCTGGTGTCAGGTGTTTCAAAGGTGCTATGCGGCCACAGCACCACTTTGCATGGCAGAAGGTGCCGTGGTAACTTTTGGTAGACTGATGATAGGGGTGAGACAGACCAGCTGTTGGATGCATATTTGGCCTTTCCCAGGTCTAGAGCAGCAGCAGCAGCAGCAAGCTGTAAGGCATGACAGCTTGGGAACGACTGCTCTGAGTTCTGCGTCAGGTTTTGCCACCAGGAGCATCTCCTGACACTTGTCTCACCCCTGCCTCAGCATCCAGGGCCACCTTGGCCCCAAGTGTCACTGAATGGACAGGCAGCCTTTGTGCCGGGTACCGGTGCAAGGCTGGGAAGTGGCAGTAACTGCTGCCCCTAGTCCTACCCCAAATTCAGCCTCATGGCTATTCCCTGTGTCTCGCAGGTCCTTTGCAATCTACAGCACGTGGGCAAGCAGCCTGAAGCACAACGCCCGATGCACAAAGCCTGGCTGTCTTCCTGCCGCCACTGGAGTCCCTTCCTGCGAGTGAGCTGCTCGCCCTCTTCTTTCTCTGCTCTGGATCTGCCACGAACTGAAGGGCCACTGGAGCTGGGGGGTCGACAGCCCTGATTTACCATTCCAGAGGTAAGGAGAGAAAGTGACTGTCCGAGGGTTTCATGGGGATGGGGTAGCAGAGCTAAAGATATAAACAGGTTTCCTCTGATTTCCAATATAACCTACAAGTAATCCACAGAACATAAGATCATCCTTTCAGCTCTGGCTAATAAGAAAGCCTTGTCACCTCTTGATCGTCTGCTGCCATTTTTTCCCCCTTTTCTCCTGGCAAAACTTGTCAAATTCACTTTCCTCTAAACTGTTTGTGGTTTTGGTCAATCTGCTTGCTCTGAGGAATCTATTTCATGGACAAACTCTAACCAGTTCTGCTCAGCATGAAACTCGGGAGTCAAGAGCACAGCCTGGGAACTGGTGACAACCCACTGACTTCAGTGCTAGAAAACTATTTTCTTGGACTTCACGCTTTTCCTATGCAACAGTGTGGTGGGTGGACCCTGGCTGGGGGCCAGGTGCCCACCAGAGCCGCTCTATCATGTCCCTTGTTCACCAGACAGGGGAGAAAAAGTATAACAAAAAGCTTCTGGGTCGAGATAAGGACAGGGAGAGATCACTCACTAATTATCGTCACGAGCATAAGAGACTGAACTTAGAGAGGAAATTCATCTAACTTATTACTAAGCGAAACAGAGTAGAGGAATGAGAAATAAAGTCAAATCTGAAAACACCTGCCCCCACCCCTCCCATCTTTCCGGGCTCAACTTCACTCCCGGCTTCAACCTCCGCCCCCCCTCAGCGGCACAGGGGGACGGGGAATGGGGGTTACGGTCAGTTCATCACACGTTGTTTCTGCCGCTTCTTCCTCCTCAGGGGGAGGACTCCTCTCATCGTTCCCCTGCTCCAGCATGGAGGAGTCCCTCTCACGGGAGACAGTCCTTCACCAACTGCTCCAATGTGAGTCTCTCCCACGGGGTGCAGACCTTCAGGAGCAGACTGCTCCAGCGTGGGTCCCCCACGGGGTCACAAGTCCTGCCAGCAAACCTGCTCTGGCGTGGGCTCCTCTCTCCACGGGTCCACAGGTCCTGCCAGGAGCTTGCTCCAGCGTGGGCTTCCCACGGGGCCACAGCCTCCTTCAGGTGCCTCCACCTGCTCTGGTGTGGGGTCCTCCATGGGCTGCAGGTGGAATCTCTACACCCCCTCATCCTTCCTCCATGGGCTGCAGGGGGACAGCCTGCTTCACCATGGTGTCTGCAGAGTTTCTACATCTTCTCACTCCTCTTTCCGGCTGCAAAAGCTCCCTCTCTAACTGTTTTTTTCCTTTTTAAATATGTTATCACGGAGGTGCTGATGGGCTTGGCCTTGGCCAGTGGTGGGTCCATCTTGGAGCCGGTTGGCATTGGCTCTGTCAGACACAGGGGAAGCTTCCGGCAGCTTCTCACAGAAGCCGCCCCTGTAGACCGCCCCCCCGCCCCCCCCCCCCACCTACCAAAACCTTCCCATGCAAACCCAACACAAGGGTGCTGGAAGAACTGTGCCCGGCACACTTTGCCCACCTTCCTCTTCACTCTCCCCCTGGATCTTAATGCAGAAGGAGCTTTTGGAAACCAAAATTATCCTGCTCTTCCCAGGGTACGTTCCCAAAGTGTCTTCCTGAAGATAATCCGTCCGCTAGCAGAGCCCTGGCGTGGATGTTGCTATTCTGGTCCCTGCAGTAACAGGAACTGTTTGGCATGACTTGTCAGGACCTGCTTCATCCCAGACATGAGATCACAGTCTCATTTTTTATTGATAAATAAATACATTTCTTCCAGGGCTGGAGCCATGATGGAAGCATAACTGAAGGCTTCCTGAGTCTGCCGGCAGCCCGAGACCTCCTTGGTGCTGGGCAGGGGGAGAAGGTGCTGCAGGAGAGGATGGAATGTGTTGTCAGGCCAGACCTCCAGACCTGTCTGGAGGTGTTTGAGATCTTGGGCTCTTCCTCCAGCGCTGGTCTACTTGGGACAGGAACGGGCAGCAGTGCCGCACTGCCAGGCACTGGGACTGTGGTCCCTGTGTGTCCCTTTGCAGTGCCCAGTGCCTGATCAAGGGGAGAGAAAGGGCATTAGATAAGACTTTAAGGTGTGGGGGATTTTTTTTGATATGAAGGCACCACTAAGGAAAGCTATATCTTTTTTTTTCTCCAAAGAAAAAAAAGGAGAGACTAAATGGGAGCACATCAACACATGCAAACCACAGCCTAGGGCACTGTGCACAAACATCAGCAGGCGTGCCAGGCAAGATGTAAAAGAAATGTGGACCCTGGTTTGCACAGAAAAACCCACAAGTGCAGAAAAGGGGGAGGGGGGGAGAAAAAGAGATACTGGGAAAAGAAAGTGCTACAGAAAAGTCAGGAGACCAGAAGGAAAAAAACAGGAACCAGTACAATAACAGGGAAAAAAACCCCAAAGCAACAAAAAACCCAACAGACTAAGAGAAAGCAAGAGGAAGAGAAGCCATTGCAAAGGATTATTGTTCTCGCCTGTTTTTTTTGTTTCCTGGATGGGGTTTCCATTCCTCCCCTGGAAGGTGCTGCCCCTTCAGAGCAGAACAGGGTACAGGAGCATCCCTTAAAGCCGAGTTAAACTGCTGTCAGGAGCCCCTGGCTGATTTTGCAATGCAGGGGGCACTCGCACGTCCCCTTCCATGGGTCGAGTGGAGCCCGGACACAGTTACCAAAGTACCAAAGAAGAGAGAGGGAAAGCATTTTCACTGTTACTTTCATTTGTGTATTTATTTATTTTTTACTTGTCCAACCTTGAAAAGAACGAACGAGACAGCTAGAAGGGGCCTTAATGCTGAAGGCCAGCACTCCTTCCTGGCAGGCCTGTGGTGGTCTGCCTCTCCAGAGGAGCGGCTGTCTCTTACATCTTTGCTTGACACACTGCTGTTCTTCGTGTGCCGCTGTGGAGCGTCTGGCTTCCTCTGCAGCCTCCCGTCGGGCAGCCTTCTCGTCTCCAGGCCGAAGAGACCCCGTCTCCAGGCCCCAGGGACCTCGGTGGCCCGCTGAGGGACTTCTCCTGGCGCAGCGGCTGAAGCTGTGACGCCATGTTGTCTTGTCCCCTTTTCTCGGGGCTCAGTGCAGAAGAGATGACACCCCTTCAGAAGGGGTGAGGGGTAGGGCAGAGGACGGGGGACGGGAAGGAAGCCTGCAGGCCGGCCAGGCGCGGAGGGTCAGCCTCCCGGCTAGCGCCGAGCGCGGAGGCAGGGCCGGCGGTAGGGCGCTGGCCGGATGACCCTACGGCACTGCGTCGATGGTGGTGTGGAGGGGAGCCCTGGCACGATGTTGTGGTGCCAGGGGAGCCATCCTGGAGGTGGATCCACCTCCATCGGCTCCTCCTCGTCTTCAGGTGGATCCACCTCCATTGGCTCTGCACCATCAGCTACGTGGAAGAGGACCGCGTAGCTGATGGTGCCTCCCCTCTGACGCAGCCTCTTCCTCCGCGCCTCCTGCAGCTCCTCCTGTGGGCGCCCACACAGAGGTGAGCGCCCGCTCGCTTCGCGTCTTTGTGCCTTCATCCTTCCAACTAGTGGAGAGTCTGAGGACTCGAAAGCTCAGCGAATGTGGGACAAGTGCTGGGGGGCCAGTATTTATAGGGTCCAGAACAGAATGTGGTGAGGTAGCTTGTGACATCAGGAGGCCACTGTGATGGCTATGCAAATCTGCTGCCATTTTTCACTTTCCTCTAAACTGTTTGTGGTTTTGGTCAATCTGCTTGCTCTGAGGAATCTATTTCATGGACAAACTCTAACCAGTTCTGCTCAGCATGAAACTCGGGAGTCAAGAGTGCAGCCTGGAAACTGGTGACAACCCACTGACTTCAGTGCTAGAAAACCATTTTCTTGGACTTCCCGCTTTTCATATGCAGCAGTAAAGGAAGAAAGTATAAATTCCTGAGCTGGCCGTAGCATTGTTGTTGCTCAAGCATGTATTGCACATGGTAATGCACCTTTCTTGGATTTTGGTTGTTCAGATGAGGCGCCTCCAGTCTTTCTCTTTCTCCTTGGCACAGCTGAATTTCTCCTGTCAAAAGGAACAGGGCTGTATTGAGGGAGGAGGTTGAATTTCTTCTCAGATTTTTCTTCCAACTGTGCTAAGCTAAAGGGCAGGCAAAACCAATCAAATTAAATGTAACTCCATTTCTGTAGAAAAAAAAAATTTGTTTAGGAGAATGTGTGCATATATACATTCCTGTCTACATAAAGTAGAGAGAGGGAAAGAGAGAAGCGCGCACACACGGTAAACGTCATACTGTTAACCCAAGTTTGGGAGGAGAATGTACACTCCAGCTTCTGCATTTGTAACTCAGTACAAATTGATTAGTTGCGTATATGAAAATTAGAAAAAATACAGACATGGGTTTCACGCTGGGGACATTTAGCTCTGTTTGCTGCACAGATTGGTACAGGAGCTGTGTCTGCTGTGTGAGGGGAAGGAAAACAAGACCATAAAGAAACCAACCAATAACATGGTTTGTAAAACCTCCCGTGAGAGTCCTAACATTGGAATGGAAACAATAAGAATTCAAAGCAGAGGAATCCGAGTGTCCCAGAACAGTAGCTTGTTTCCCACTTCTCTTACCCAGCAGAGAGATGCCTCAGCCCCAGTGCGTGAGGATTTACAAGCAGTGACTCAGACTGCAGCGTGGGGCTCTGCAGGGCTACAGCCCCCTCTCCCTCCGGTGCTGCTTTGCCAGCACCCGTTTCTCCTGACTTTTGTGGTACCCACCCCAGGGATAGATTTTCACTGGGCTTTTTGTCCTGCCGGCTGCATCTGTTTGTCAGCCCCAGCTCTGTCTGCTTGGGAAGGGCGACGTGAGGCTGTGCCCCCTTTCCCACTGCTGGCACTCTTCCTCCAGGTGCCACCGCTCTGCCAGGACCGGTCATCTCCGGTGACACATGCCACCCTGTTTGTGCTGTAGCCAGGACTGCCTCTGGTCTGCTCCCGTTTACAGCAGTATCGCTTCGGAGTAAGACCGTCCATGCCAGTGCTGTGCTTTGGGGGAGCTGCATTCAAGCCCTGACAAGGAAGAAGAAAAATCAGAGGTGGCATTCCAGATTTTTCAGTTTCAATGGGAAAAGACTCCCAAGGCAGGTTCCCTCCAATCCGTGGGCCAGTCTCGATGCACCAGGTGTTTTGGAGAGGCTAGCACTGTTCTGGTGTCAGATTATGTTCTTCTGTCCTGACACCCACCAAGGCTTTGTTTTAAGATATTTAGGAACTGGATGACGTTTCTGTGAACCCTGCAACCACCTGCAGGCTTTGAAACCTGCCAGTTGCATGGTCTTGGGGTGCAAGTCGGAGGGGTTGTTCAGTTTGCACGCTGCCGTGCCCGCTCCAGCAGTGGCACGGCTGATGGTGTGCCCCAGCTGAGGATGCCTCTGCAGATACGCCTCATTTTGCAGAGCCAAGAATAGGAACCCTGACAAGCATCAGCATTTCCAAACCTGAATCTAGATAAAGTTAGTGCCAGGTGAGAGGTGGGTGACAGGGTCTCAGCTTGGGCTGAGCCCATGCAGAGGAGCTGCTGCAAGGCAAGAGTCCCTTTTCCTCGATGACAAGTGGCTTGAAGGGTTTGCGTTCTGCGCTCCACAATAACTTGTAGTGAGCAGGGTGCAATCTGCTAAACCTTGTTGTGATTGGTTGTTTTTCCTGGTGGAAAAAGGGTTTACAATGGGTAGAGATCATTATGAAAGGAGGACCACAGCCTTTCACACGTGCTGGTGCTCCAGGTACATGCAAAGAGAGGTCTGTGTGGATACCAGAGCTCCTGCGAAGGAGCTCAAACACCCAACCAGCATGTTTCCAGCCAGCTGAGACCTCTGGCCACCGGTGGCCTGGGAGAGGGAGGGAGGGAGGGAGAAGTGAGTTTTCTTACCAGCTGGGGAAAAAAGGCAGTGAAGCCTATGGATGGAGACGGACTGCAGGGTCAGATGCCAAAGCAGCCTTCCTAGGGCTGCTGGTCAGAGCCCTGACAAGCCCCGGTACCCTGGGAGGCAGCAGCCAGCCCTGCAGCCTGCTAGCGAAACACTTCAGCTCCAACACGGCTCCTCCTTCTGTGCTTTTCAAGAGCTTTGCAGCCCCCCAGCCCCAGCCCGCTGCGCTGGTGGGCCGGGGAGCTGGAGGCATTTTCCCAGCGCTCTGATCTAACAGCACCAGTGGGACTGTTTCCAGCACGCTGCCACTGGAGGGCGTGTCGGCCTCCCTCCCTATCTCCCACCACCCCGGCCTGATAAAGGAGGGGCTGGTGACACCCGAGCAGTCCCTGTGCATCCCTGGGGGTCCCTCAGCTGCTCCCTGGCTGGCCTTCAGCTGCTGTGGGTGTGGGACATACAGCTATTGCTCTCTAGTGGCTCCTGGCCTGGGGAAGGCTGGCTCCCCCCACCCCTGGCACCGGGGATGCTCGGGTCCTGCTTCCGGTCTCCCCCACTCCGGGACACCTGGGCCCCGTGTCGTGGGTGCGATCGCACCCGGCAGCAGCTTGCCCACGCCCGGAGGTGGCTCACCCACTCGGTGGCACCTTGTCCCTTCATCTCATGGGGGCTGGACCGTACCAGGAACAGCTGGTGGTGGTGGTGTTTTGGGGTTTTTTTTGCCCAGGGTTTGGTGTGACAGACCTGGCTTGCAGCCCCCGGGCACGGCTGATGGGCACTTACACCTCGCACTGGGTTGTTTCCCAGCCTGGGAGAAGGTTTTCCCCGAGCAGGGAACCTGATGTTGGAGATTTTGGAGAATAAATGAAATAGGGAGTTTGTCTCCAAATACTCCATAGCTTTCTTGTAATGCATTTTAAACCATTCAAGCTGAGAAGCGTGAGGCTTTGGTAAAATGCACGTACAGGAAACCCAAGAGGGAGGTAGTGAGACTGTGTGGGAGCCAGGGCCCAGCTCTGCAGCATCACTGTGAGGCAAGAAATTGAGGAAACTGAGAGGCAAGCTGAGGGAATGGAAGGATATTTGTAAGGGGAATGGACTTTGCATAACTCCTGGGATTGAGGGAGGGTCCTCCCTGTGTGCAGGGCCTTGTGAAATGCTGGGGAATAACCATCTATTTTGGAGGGTTGTGGTGGGTTGACCCCGGCTGGGGGCCAGATGCCCACCAGAGCCGCTCTATCATGTCCCTTGTTCACCAGACAGGGGAGAGAGAAAAAGTATAGCAAAAAGCTTCTGGGTCGAGATAAGGACAGGGAGAGATCACTCACTAATTATCGTCACGAGCAAAACAGACTGAACTTAGAGAGGAAATTCATCTAACTTCTTACTAAGCAAACAGAGTAGAGGAATGAGAAATAAAATCAAATCTGAAAACACCTGCCCCCACCCCTCCCATCTTCCTGGGCTCAACTTCACTCCCAGCTTCAACCTCTGCCCCCCCTCAGCAGCACAGAGGGACGGGGAATGGGGGTTACGGTCAGTTCATCACACGTTGTTTCTGCTGCTTCTTCCTCCTCAGGGGGAGGACTCCTCTCATCGTTCCCCTGCTCCAGCATGGAGGAGTCCCTCTAACGGGAGACAGTCCTTCACCAACTGCTCCAATGTGAGTCTCTCCCACGGGGTGCAGACCTTCAGGAGCAGACTGCTCCAGCGTGGGTCCCCCACGGGGTCACAAGTCCTGCCAGCAAACCTGCTCTGGCGTGGGCTCCTCTCTCCACGGGTCCACAGCTCCTGCCAGGAGCTTGCTCCAGCGTGGGCTTCCCACGGGGCCACAGCCTCCTTCAGGTGCCTCCACCTGCTCTGGTGTGGGGTCCTCCATGGGCTGCAGGGGGAATCTCTACACCCCCTCATCCTTCTCACAGAAGCCACCCCTGTAGCCCCCCATGCCCCCCCCAGGCTACCAAAACCTTGCCATGCAAACCCAACACAGGTTGCTAACCAATTTGTGGCTGCTAATTATGTCCATTGTATAGCCCCAACCTGAAGTGAACGATAGAAGAAAGCTTGTAGTTGGCAGTGGGTGCAAGTAATATTTTATTTTCTGTCAAACTCATGTCCTTTGATTGAACTTTGTTCATTATAATCTAATTCTAATACCAAAACACGCCTCCATTCTAAAAGCTCCCCACCTTTGAGGTATGAGCACCCCTCACTGGGCATGCTCCTTGAATTTCTCTAAGCATATAGCGTTAAATCGAAGCGAGAAAACTTTCTACCCATCACAATAAGGTAACTATGTGATGGAAATGTAATTTTGTAATGGTTTTGTAACCTAAGTGTATAAACGTATAAGGGATTAAAGGCTAGGTGTGCATGTTAGGAGGAGAGATCCCCCATGCACCCAGCGCTGAATAAACCAATGTTGGCTTTCTAAACTGCATTTCTGTTTGGAAAGTTGTTATTGCCCTTTGAGTGGTAACAAGGGGGACCGGCGTGAGTGAGGTGAGAGGTTCTGGGAGTGGAGAAATAAGCAGGGCTCCTAAGCTTCCTTTCATGGTTCTTGGCAGTTTGTCTCTCTTTTTTTTTTCCCTTTTAGAGGGCAACCACTGAGAAAAGCAACAGTCTGTGGAAACACAGCATTTTGAAGTAAAGTATATGGTGGGAGTTAAAACTAAATCTTAAAACTAAAACGTGCAGATACCTATTAATGGAAGAGATCCTCTTTCTGCAACTTGTGGAACTAGGTTTTCAGTTGGGAGGCGGGCGAGTCCACTTTCTGCAGGAAGGAGGGGTTTCCTCACCTGAGGGAGTGGGTGATTTTGCCTGGGTTTGGAGCAGCTTGGGCGCTCCCTCCCCCCCTTGCTCTGTGTGACTGGAAGGCTCCAGCTGGGCATAGCACTTGTAACCGGTTCCTGGTGGGACTCCCCCAGGGGTGGGGTGCTGCCAGTACAGGCCTCAGGGCATTAAAGGGCCCTCCTAGGGTGAGGGATTGTTGCCGGAGCATTCTTTCAGCCTCCTGCAAGGCTAGACTGACCACAAAGAGGCCTTTCTCCCAGACCCAGTATCGCTTTTCTGCAGCTTTGAAGCTGCCTGAGTGAAACCCTCCGTTGCACGCTGCCACACGTGTAGAGATGCCCCAGGAAGGGCAAAACCCCGTTCCACCTGGAGCGGATCTGTGGGGTGTGCTGGGCCCAAAGCTTGCTATGCCCCTGCTTCAAAACCCAGTAATTTTGGGGCTTCCTCATGAAGAGGGGTCCAAGCCCAGGAAGCTCTTTTGCACGTTACATCGTACGGGGGACGAGCTGTGGCAGAGAAATCCGGACTGTGCTTCCTCCAGAATCCCAGCAAGCCCAGGGTATGTTGCAGCTCCTTTTTGTTTTCTGGGCTTTCTCTCTCTTGTAAGGTGGCCAAGGTTTTGTTGGAATACACACGGCTCCTCCTTTCCACCAGCTGCCTAAGAACTTCACCTCAGCGGAGGGGAGTTGTACCTTTTCTGCCGGAACCTGAATTTCTCAACTTTCCAGGTGAGTAATTCTTTTCTTTTGGGTTTGTCCCACTGCAGTGGCATGGGACCCCCCCCCCCCCGATATATCATCAATGTGTTGGTACGTTTTAACTCCTGAATCAAAAAAACTTCACTCAATAGCCAATGTGACTATTAAGCAGCTATCCTTTATTGCAGCGCTGGGAGTCGCACCGGGATATTTCCACGAGTGTGCATCTCGACGAGGCACAAATTGTACGTGATTTCGATTACAAAAGAGTTACATCTTCATCAGGTTTCCGATAAATGTAATACATATTCATTATTATTCCGGGAACTCCTGAATATATGCTAATGTCCTGATACGCCTGCGCAGTTTCTACAGGTATCTACATTCCAGCTATTTTACTAATTGTTTTCTTTCGTACTGGAGCATGAGAGAGGCGAAGCCTGAGTTTGTGGGGCCTGACTCAAGTGTTGCCAAGTTATATATTCTGTTTTAAAATTGTTCTACGCTAATTAGTTTCCCTTATTCATTCCCCCCTTTTTAACACATTCTCCTTCTGCAGTGTTCTCTTAAAGTATTTCCCTGACTCTGCTGCATGTCTTATCTTATTTCGTGTCCAGTTCTCATATTCTCCTGAAGTTCGCCTGCTACACCAAAATGCACATTGTATTAATATACAAGTCAGGATTATCATCAGTCCTATAAGCAGGACAAAAACCTAGAGCTGCCGGAGCCAGGTCAAATTAGGTAGCCAGGAAGTTAACTAGTGCCAAATTTCTTCAAAACCCCATGAGGTATCATCTTTAGTTATTTTATGCAATACTTCGCTTTGTCTACGGATTTTGTCTAAATCTGTGGAGATTGTACCGTTTTGGTCTATTTACATACAACAGCTTATATTTATGGTTGCACAAACACCACCTTGTGAAGCTAGTAGTAAATCAAGGGCCATTCGGTTTTGAATTACTTCTTTCGACGGACTAGTTATTTCAATTTGCAAGGCCTGTATTGCATCAATGGTTTTGTTCTCAATGTTTTCTATTACCGCCGAAATGTTCACTGTGGTTTTTTCTAGTTCAGTTACCCCTAGCCATGGGAGAAGCCACCTTACAAAACTATGGAACTTAGTAGGCCTATCCGCTATAGCATTATGAGTTTTCTTTGTCCTTTTGAGGGAAGTTGTTATTCTTTCATCCTGTGGGTATAGTTTGTCAATGATAGTGATGTTAGGAACTAAAGCTCCAAGAGTACAAGCTCCTTTCCATCCAAGGGGTAATATCTTCAAAGCTAGCGTACCACATAGCCAATACCATCCCGTTCCTAATGGGACCGGGAGTCCAGTATAGTTCAACCTTTGAAAAACAGGATCAATCAACGTCATATTTAAGGAAACGGACTTGTTCCATTTTAAATATTCTCCTATAAAGGTGCCCTTTCCTGAACTTACCAAACAGCTATTACTTGAGGTAGAATTTGCTATGACATCTACCTTCCACTCCTTGTGCCATTTGGATTGGGAATCTTTTCTAAGGGTGGTGTTGGCCTAATAAACCGGATTTGTCCAGGAGACATTAGATGGAAGCAGACTATGAAGGAATTAAGGATATTCCGTGGCTGGAATATTTAGGCATCGGGGTGCAGATGCAACAATCATTCTTATGTAAGATTTGGGTGATGTTTTGGACTAGGGATGAATGTAGATTTTGATTCCGTCCTTCTACCTGATTGACATGGCTCAGGACCATTACTATCACGAGTAATGTCCAATTGATCATGATGTCCTTTTTATTTTCATCTTCAGGGGTGATTGGGGTTCCACAGTCCATGATGCAGGGGCCTTCTTGATCCATGAATAATGAATCCACGCGGGCTGCCCTTTGATCTTGATTGCGGTGAAGGTTGTTAACAGCATTTAAAATGGTCTGTTCCACTTCTCTTCCAATGGTTTACCTGTGAAATTCTTAACATAAACCCAGTCTCTGGGTTTAAAAGGATGTAGGGGTTGATCTAATTCTCTAACTCGTGTTGCTAGAAGAGTTTGTTCGATGACATTGAACTGTCTCTGTAAACTAATTAGGTACTGATACAGGTATCCTTCTCCAAGTTGGGTAAGATCCTCCCCTGAATATTGCAATTGATACGGCCTCCCATATAAAATTTCAAAGGGGCTAATATTTTCTTTAGATCTCGGTTTTGTCTGAATTCTTGGTAGGGCTCATGGGAGAGCTTGATTCCATTGCAAGTTTGTCTCTTGACAAATCTCAGCTAGTTGTTGTTTGATTAAATGGTTCATTTTTGCCACTTGGCCACTAGCTTGTGGTCTGTGAGGGGTGTGTAATTGCCAATCAGTTCCTAAGATTTTACTGATTTTTCTTACTACTTTTGCACAAAAGTGAGTACCTCTATCTGAGGATATTGTTGCGGGTACCCCAAATTGTGGTATTATTTCATTTAGTAACGTTTTTGTTACTTCGCTAGCCCTGTTGGTTCTACAGGGAAACGCCTCTGGCCAGCCTGAGAAGGTATCCGTTAACACCAACACATATCTGTATCCCCCTTTTCTGGGGAGTTCAGAAAAATCTCTTTGTCAATGTTGCCCTGGACTAGTATCTTTTCCTGTTACACCCATCTGAATTTTGTTTGACGTATTTGGGTTTTTCTTTAAACAAATTTCGCACCTTTGGGTTACTTGTTTCACAGTGGTGTACAAATTTCAGCTTACAAGTTTCTGGTTTAATTGTTTATATAAAGTATCTGTACCCCAATGTGTTTTCTTATGTTCATCTAAAACTAATTTCCATAACAAATGAGGGGGTACTATTATTCGTCCATCTGGAACATAAAACCATCCATCTTTTCCTTCGTTGCCTTCTAAATGATTGATTAATTTTTTATCTTCTTTGGAATATTTATCTGGCTCTAAATCAGAATTTGGAATTTGAAGTTTACCATCCGGAATTAAGGCTGTCATCACTTTACCTTTTTCTGCTGCCTTTCCAGCTTCTGAGTCTGTCAATTTATTGCCAATCTCTTGGTCGGTGTTATCTTTTTGGTGTCCTTTACAATGCATAACAGCTACTTTTTCTGGAAGATTTACAGCTTCTAGTAACTTTAGAATTTCTTTTGCATGTTTAATATGTTTTCCTTGAGCAGTGAGAAGTCCTCTTTCCTTCCAGATAGCACCATGGGCATGTACAACCCCAAAGGCATATTTTGAATCTGTCCAGATATTAATCTTCTTCCCTTTTGCCAGCTCTAATGCTCAGGTTAGGGCAATGTTTTCAGCCTTTTGAGCTGATGTCCCCGCAGGTAATGATTTTGCTTCGATTACCCTTTGGGTAGTGGTCGCAGCATACCCTGCTTGGCGTTCTCCTTGTTTCACAAAGCTGCTTCCGTCTGTATACCAGGAGTCCTCAGCATCGTGGAGCGGCTCCTCTTTTAGGTGGGGGTGGCTGGAATATACCGCTTCCATCGTTTTTAAACAGTCGTGGACCACTGGCTCCGAGATTTCCCCGCTAAGGAAAGAAGCTGGGTTCACAATGATAGTGGTGACTATAGTTATAGCATCTTGTTCCACTAGTATGGCTTGGTATTTCAGAAATCTAGAGGGGGAAAGCCAATGTCCTCCTTTTTGTTCTAACACGGCTGAAACCGTATGAGACACCGTTACTATCATTTTCTGGCCCATTGTAAATTTGCGTGCTTCCTGTACATTCAGGATAACTGCAGCTACTGCTCGTAGACATCCAGGCCATCCTCTGCTTACTTCATCCAATTGCTTGGAAAAGTAAGCTCCTGCTCTTTTATAAGGGCCTAGTTGTTGGGCCAGCACCCCTAAGGCTATTCCTTGCCTCTCATGAGAAAATAGCCAGAAGGGCTTAGACACGTCAGGAAGACCTAGGGCCGGTGCTCTCATCACTTCTGGTTTCAGTTGTTCAAAGGCTCTTTTTGCTTCTCCCGTCCAGGTCAACTTTAACTGATTATCTTTTAGCAATTGATACAATGGTTTTATTAAGAGTCCATAATTACGTAGCTATAATCTGCACCATCCTGTCATACCTAAAAAGGTCCTAAGTTCTTTCGCAGTTCCCGGCAATGGTGTGCGGCAAATAGCTTCTTTTCGACCTTTACCGAGTTCTCTTTGTCCTCCAGAGATCTCAAATCCGAGGAAGGTGACTTGTGGTTGAATCACTTGGGCCTTTTGCTGGGAAACTTTGCACCCACTTAATCCTAGAAAATTCAACAAGCTCTCTGTCCGTTGGGCACAATCCTCCTTCGTAGTTGTAGCTACTAGTAAATCATCCACATATTGTAATAAAGTCCCTGTCTGAGATGGAGGAGTCCATGTTTCGAGTTTTGGGGCCAACTGGTTCCCACAGATAGTGGGGCTATTCTTAAATCCTTGAGGTAACACCGTCCAAGTTAATTGTGTTTTTCTGCCTGTTTCAGGATTTTCCCATTCAAAAGCAAACAGCTTCTGACTTTCTCCTGCCAAGGGCAGACAGAAGAAAGCATCCTTTAGGTTCAGTACGGTAAACCAAATTTGATCATTTTTCAGTTGAGTTAATAATGTATAAGGGTTTGCAGCCACTAGGTGAATGTCCTGCACTATTTGGTTCACAGCTCGTAAATCTTGCACTAATCTATATTCCTCACCCCCTGGCTTTTTAACGAGTAAGATTGGGGTGTTAAATTCTGATTCGCATTATACCAGCAACCCATATTCTCTAAAGTTGGGTATTAACCTTTTTAATCCTTTTTGGCCTCTATTTTCAATGGGTATTATTTTTGTCTTGCCGGATTTGTTCCAGGTCTAAGGATAATTCTTACGGGTTCCGCTCTTCTGGATCTACCCGGAACCTCATTAGCCCATACCAAAGGTGTCGCTGCATTCTTCACCTCCTCGGGAATTCCTTTGTTAGTCTTCGGTTGTTCCTGCCACATCAAAACTCTTGCCTCGATGGCTTGAGATTCAGGGATTAATAATTGAACTTCCCCATCTTTAAAGGTGATCTGCATTTCGAATTTACTCCATAGGTGCCGTCCCAAGAGTGGTATAGGACATTCAGGCATATATAAAAATTGGGGAGTTACCCATTGTTTTCCGAGCTTAAAATTTAAAGGATGGGAAAAGGCACGCTGTTCCGCTTTCCCTGTGGCACTCACAACGTTTACTGTATCATCGCTCAATTGTCTTTGATAAGTATTTAACAGAATAAGTCACCCCAGTATCTACAAGAAAATCTATTTTCCATTTCCCCAGCTCTACTGTAGCCAGGGGTTCTGCTGGGGAGGTTTCCCCCGGTCCCCTTCAGGACTTAGTTCAGGGGAACTGACGTGGAAAGGGAGCTGCTTCTTGATCGTATGGTGCCTCCTCCAGAACCTCTGCACTGACAGGAATAGGACCCCTAAAACGGTCCTTACTCTTTCCAATGTCCCAGTTCTTTCCAATAGGCACACTGATGATCTCCTAAGGTATCCCTGGTTTTTTGTGCTGGAGGGGCCTCGCCTCTCCCCCCATAGTATTGCCGTCCTCCCCTGAAGTTGCTGTTTGCTGACGCTCCCTGCAGTGCAGCTCTCAGGTTTCCCTCTCTTTCCCTGTCTCTCCGTGCCTGTCTCCGCTCTCGTTCGTTTTCTCCTTGCTCTTCTCTAATTTCCTTCTCTTGCTCCCTGTTATCAAAACCCAGCCATGCAACCTCCAACATCTCTCAGTAATTCCAAATCCTCCTCCTCATCATGCCCGCACTTCAAAGCCCGTTGCCCCGTACTACAAGCAGAGCAACACCTTCACAGCCTCCTGCTGCCTTTTCCTGCTTTTCTAATGCTGATGCCAGGGGGTCTTTGCAGGGTAAACCCACAGTCCTTCAGCCACTCAGGATGATTTCACAGGGTGAAATACACATCAACATAAGGTACCTCATGCCATTTCTTCTCCCTTCTACAAAACAACATCAATTGTAACATTGTCCTTTTATTCCCAATTTTTATTCTTGGGCCATTTTTCCTGATCATCCAATTTATCCATCGGTCACCAGTGATGATAATATTTTATCAGAGTTCTCTTATCTGTTACACCTCCCGGTGAACCTTCTGTTTCTTGCCAGTGTCTCAGTATGCATCCTAATGGACTCTTCTTCAAGATTCATCTGCTCTGATCGCTTCTCATTTTACTCGTTTAAATGTCTATCTTGCCAACCACAAATAATCTTTACTATTTCGGTAGCACGCTCCTTCTTTTCCCAAGGGGTCCACACTTTACACTTACTTAGCACACTCTACGGCTGTCCCAGATTGCATTCACAATCTCTGTTTATACCATAAACATTCAAAAAGAATTATTGGTTTACACTATTTTTCAGGTTGTAAAAGGCAATATTCTGGTTCCCACATTTACCAACAATTCTACTTGAGGGGCTGCATCATTCAGATTTTTAGTTAGTCTTTTAACACGGCAATAAAGGACATCCAAACTTACACGTCAATGCTACTATTAATCTAAGATAATTACCCACAAGGGTATCATTAATCATTCGCTTTGTCCTCCTCCGGCTGTTTCCCTCACAGGATAACAGCACCGCAGATCCGGACTCCACACTCGCTTCGTGCATGATTGCACGTCTCACACACTCACACAAATTCAAACACATCAAGTTATATTTGAGAAAGAAAAACTTCTTGAAACAGTAGCTGTTAGCTTCTAGACAACCAGGACCTCCAGACAGTTACTTTTTAAATGTATGCGAATAAGACACTAGCAGTCCCGCATACGCTCACCCTGCGTTGTAATGACCTACGGGGAGCTAACAGATGAACCGGTTCCAGAAACAGAGTAGTAACTGTTAAACTCCTAAACAACCAGTACCTCCAAACAGTTACTTAAAACAAAAAAAAAATATTTTCAAGAATGCCTTTCAATAGATGGTCCTTGTCTGTCCCCACAGTGATCCGATTGAGGAGAGGAGTCTCTCCGGAGAAATGCCCAGGGGTACCCAAGAGAGACCCAATCTCAATGGGTCCTGCAGCCAGGCAGAGAGTGTCCCATCTGGGTCGCCAATCTGAATCAAAAAAATTCACTCAATAGCCAATGTGACTATTAAGCAGGTATCCTTTATTGCAGCGCTGGGAGTCGCACGGGGATATTTCCACGAGTGTGCGTCTCGACGAGGCACAAATTGTACGTGATTTAGATTACAAAAGAGTTACATATTCATCAGGTTTCCGATAAACTTAATACATATTCATTATTATTCTGGGAACTCCTGAATATATGCTAATGTCCTGATATGCCTGCGCAGTTTCTTTCTCAGGTGGTCGTCAGGGGTCGTCCTCCTCAAATCTTCCTCTTTCTCCTCTTCTTCAGCGTACACAGTTGGGTGACCTCTTCTTCATGATCTCCGTTTTGCAAGCTCAGCAACCTCGTTATCCGTCCTGCCCAGATGGTCCCAGGCTTGTTGGCATATTGGGCCCCCTTTATCAGGATGCCTCAAACTTTGTGTCTTTTTTCTAGTTCACACCCAAGGACTGTTCCCTAATTTACGGCTTCTCTTATCCCGTTTCTACATTCCAACTCTTTTACTAATTGTTTTCTTTCGTACTGGAGCATGAGAGAGGCGAAGCCTGAGTTTGTGGGGCCTGACTCAAGTGTTGCCAAGTTATACGTTGTGTTTTAAAATTCTTCTAGGCTAATTAGTTTCCCTTATTCATTCCTTTTTGAAAATCAGAGGCTGTGTTTACCTTGCCGTGGAGTAAAAAAGTCACACAAGTGCCTTGGTACCAAGAAGCCACCTCAGCATAGTTGTGGGGTTCTCCTCTGCATAACTTCACCTGCTTCCTAGTAGACACGGTGCTGCCCAAGCTCGGGGGTTTCCAGTGCTCAACCCAGCTTGGCCTGAGCCACATCAGGAGTTTCTCCCCTGTGCGGCAAGAATTTCAGAAGCTTAGGACAAAGCGTTCCATCCCTGCTGTTCTGCTCACACGTACCTTGGTGTAAGAGAGATTTGTAATTGGCAAGGAAAGAATTCCTTGTTGATTTGAGAAATCTCCAAGTGACCCACAGAGAAGGCAGTCATCTGGAGGGTACGTCCCTACTGAGCACGTGGCCCGTGGACTGAGCTGCGAGATAGGGAAGCTCCTGCTGTCGGCTTCAAAGCAAGCCTCCTCCATCTGGTTTTGCTCCAGGTGGCTGCTTGGTTGCCATTTGTTTTCAAAAGACACTAGCACTGGGAATTCAGCTTGGGGGCTTGGAGAGGGAGAGAAGAAGCAAGCATGTCTTTCCCAAGGGCAACTGCTTGGTGCTGGGAAGGACGCCCCTCTGTAGCAGCGTCAGCGTAGCTTCCGGGTGATGCAAAGCTGAGAGGATCTCCCAAGTCAGTGCTGCAGGAACGTGGCAGTTTGAGGACCGACCGTGTTACAGCTCTTCTTTTGCATATCACTGTTGCTCAGGCAGGGTGAGAGCTTTGGTTTCCATTCCTGTTATCTCCAGGAGGAGAGGGCCATGGGAACCACCGCTGCTTATGCAGTTCTGTGCAAAACAAGTCTGTGGCATGAGAAGAAAGATTTGGAAGACTTTTTTACTGCCTTCCAAATGATTTTGCACACTCAAGTGAAAGAAAATCATCTCAGTTACTGAGACTGAATTAACTTTTTATTTTCCCTCTCCTTCAGGCCCATCTGAGGAAAATGGAGGAACAAATTGTATGGGGGACATTTGGGAGTTGAGGGGGTGTAGATGTGAGATGGGTTTTTTTTTCTTTTAATCGCTTTAAGACTTGAGTTACAGTAAGGCAGTTTCTCATCTGCTCTGCCAGTCAGCACAGTACGCTTATCTGAACATCCCACTATTAGCCCAACTGAGAGTTACATGAATGTCACATTTGCAGTTGGAGCTTCCATTTCATTGGACTGTTTTACTGTTTTACAGCATAGCTCTGCTCTGAAAATGTTAGAGACTATAGCTAAACACTGAGAGAAGCTAATGGATGCTGTGTGCTTTTTTCCAACTTAAAGAGCATGGACAAGTTCAGAAATTTTTGATAGAGATGATATGAAGATGAATTAAGAACATAAATGAATTCAGGTGGAATTTCTCTGTATCTGCTAAAATGCTGCCTTTCTTCTTCCCCTTGAGGTATAGTCCATTTAGCGGAAGACTGTTCTCTAAGTACTGGAGACCTTGAGCGTGAACGGTATCTTCTGTATGGGGCTGCCCTTGCCCTTGAACGGTGATAACCATCTGACCTTGACCTGCAACGATTGTTACGACTCTTCCCTTCGCCTCTTCTTGGATACGGTGGTGATCGCGAGTGGGAACGAGAGTGGGAACGACTAAATGAGTGGGAGCAGGAGGCAGTGTGGGAGAAGCACTGCAGCGAGACTTGGACCTTAGAGAAACCCAAACAAACCGACAAAAACAATAGAGGAAGTTAATTCAAACCAGTCACTGGGCTGGGAAAGAAGGCCTAAATCTTGGGGGACCTCAAGTCTGGTGGCCTCCTGGAGAAGAAACAATTACCGTGAGAGATTTGGTGCTTCTAGAGAGCCGTGCCTGCCTGGAGTCTGGTCCTCAAAAACCTTTGCAGAAAGGTATGTTGTGAAGGAGCAGCAAAATAGCTTGCTAGTGACTCACACAAAAGGAACTCACTCGGGGGGGAAGACTGCTGCCCCTGCCCGGTTTTGGTTGGGAGGTGTCTGCAGGAATTGTGGGCTGGCTGGTGTCAGGTGTTTCAAAGGTGCTATGCGGCCACAGCACCACTTTGCATGGCAGAAGGTGCCGTGGTAACTTTTGGTAGACTGATGATAGGGGTGAGACAGACCAGCTGTTGGATGCATATTTGGCCTTTCCCAGGTCTAGAGCAGCAGCAGCAGCAGCAGCAAGCTGTAAGGCATGACAGCTTGGGAACGACTGCTCTGAGTTCTGCGTCAGGTTTTGCCACCAGGAGCATCTCCTGACACTTGTCTCACCCCTGCCTCAGCATCCAGGGCCACCTTGGCCCCAAGTGTCACTGAATGGACAGGCAGCCTTGTGCCGGGTACCGGTGCAAGGCTGGGAAGTGGCAGTAACTGCTGCCCCTAGTCCTGCCCCAAATTCAGCCTCATGGCTATTCCCTGTCTCTCGCAGGTCCTTTGCAATCTACAGCACGTGGGCAAGCAGCCTGAAGCACAGCGCCCGATGCACAAAGCCTGGCTGTCTTCCTGCCGCCACTGGAGTCCCTTCCTGCGAGTGAGCTGCTCGCCCTCTTCTTTCTCTGCTCTGGATCTGCCACGAACTGAAGGGCCACTGGAGCTGGGGGGTCGACAGCCCTGATTTACCATTCCAGAGGTAAGGAGAGAAAGTGACCATCCGAGGGTTTCATGGGGATGGGGTAGCAGAGCTAAAGATACAAACAGGTTTCCTCTGATTTCCAATATAACCTACAAGTAATCCACAGAACATAAGATCATCCTTTCAGCTCTGGCTAATAAGAAAGCCTTGTCACCTCTTGATCGTCTGCTGCCATTTTTTCCCCCTTTTCTCCTGGCAAAACTTGTCAAATTCACTTTCCTCTAAACTGTTTGTGGTTTTGGTCAATCTGCTTGCTCTGAGGAATCTATTTCATGGACAAACTCTAACCAGTTCTGCTCAGCATGAAACTCGGGAGTCAAGAGCGCAGCCTGGAAACTGGTGACAACCCACTGACTTCAGTGCTAGAAAACTATTTTCTTGGACTTCACGCTTTTCCTATGCAACAGTGTGGTGGGTGGACCCTGGCTGGGGGCCAGGTGCCCACCAGAGCCGCTCTGTCATGTCCCTTGTTCACCAGACAGGGGAGAGAGAAAAAGTATAGCAAAAAGCTTCTGGGTTGAGATAAGGACAGGGAGAGATCACTCACTAATTATCGTCACGAGCAAAACAGACTGAACTTAGAGAGGAAAGTCATCTAACTTCTTACTAAGCGAAACAGAGGAGAGGAATGAGAAATAAAGTCAAATCTGAAAACACCTGCCCCCACCCCTCCCATCTTCCCAGGCTCAACTTCACTCCCAGCTTCAACCTCCGCCCCCCCTCAGCAGCACAGGGGGACGGGGAATGGGGGTTACAGTCAGTTCATCACACGTTGTTTCTGCC
This sequence comes from Grus americana, assembly GCF_028858705.1. Lineage (NCBI taxonomy): Eukaryota > Metazoa > Chordata > Aves > Gruiformes > Gruidae > Grus > Grus americana. The sequence continues at coordinate 1,352,540 of NC_072881.1, forward strand.
GCTTCTTCCTCCTCAGGGGGAGGACTCCTCTCATCGTTCCCCTGCTCCAGCATGGAGGAGTCCCTCTCACAGGAGACAGTCCTTCACCAACTGCTCCAATGTGAGTCTCTCTCCCACAGGGTGCAGACCTTCAGGAGCAGACTGCTCCAGCGTGGGTCCCCCACGGGGTCACAAGTCCTGCCAGCAAACCTGCTCTGGCGTGGGCTCCTCTCTCCACGGGTCCACAGCTCCTGCCAGGAGCTTGCTCCAGTGTGGGCTTCCCACGGGGCCACAGCCTCCTTCAGGTGCCTCCACCTGCTCTGGTGTGGGGTCCTCCATGGGCTGCAGGGGGAATCTCTACACCCCCTCATCCTTCTCATAGCAGCCACCCCTGTAGCCCCCCACGCCCCCCAGGCTACCAAAACCTTGCCATGCAAACCCAACACAGGTTGCTAACCAATTTGTGGCTGCTAATTATGTCCATTGTATAGCCCCAACCTGAAGTGAACGATAGAAGAAAGCTTGTAGTTGGCAGTGGGTGCAAGTAATATTTTGTTTTCTGTCAAAATCATGTCCTTTGATTGAACTTTGTTCATTATAATCTAATTCTAATACCAAAACACACCTCCATTCTAAAAGCTCCCCACCTTTGAGGTATGAGCACCCCTCACTGGGCATGCTCCTTGAATTTCTCTAAGCATATAGCGTTAAATCGAAGCGAGAAAACTTTCTACCCATCACAATAAGGTAACTATGTGATGGAAATGTAATTTTGTAATGGTTTTGTAACCTAAGTGTATAAACGTATAAGGGATTAAAGGCTAGGTGTGCATGTTAGGAGGAGAGATCCCCCATGCACCCAGCACTGAATAAACCAATGTTGGCTTTCTAAACTGCATTTCTGTTTGGAAAGTTGTTATTGCCCTTTGAGCGGTAACAAGGGGGACCGGCGTGAGTGAGGTGAGAGGTTCTGGGAGTGGAGAAATAAGCAGGGCTCCTAAGCTTCCTTTCATGGTTCTTGGCAGTTTGTCTCTCTTTTTTTTTTCCCCTTTTAGAGGGCAACCACTGAGAAAAGCAACAGTCTGTGGAAACACAGCATTTTGAAGTAAAGTATATGGTGGGAGTTAAAACTAAATCTTAAAACTAAAACATGCAGATACCTATTAATGGAAGAGATCCTCTTTCTGCAACTTGTGGAACTAGGTTTTCAGTTGGGAGGCGGGTGAGTCCACTTTCTGCAGGAAGGAGGGGTTTCCTCACCTGAGGGAGTGGGTGATTTTGCCTGGGTTTGGAGCAGCTTGGGCGCTCCCTCCCCCCCTTGCTCTGTGTGACTGGAAGGCTCCAGCTGGGCATAGCACTTGTAACCGGTTCCTGGTGGGACTCCCCCAGGGGTGGGGTGCTGCCAGTACAGGCCTCAGGGCATTAAAGGGCCCTCCTAGGGTGAGGGATTGTTGCCGGAGCATTCTTTCAGCCTCCTGCAAGGCTAGACTGACCACAAAGAGGCCTTTCTCCCAGACCCAGTATCGCTTTTCTGCAGCTTTGAAGCTGCCTGAGTGAAACCCTCCGTTGCACGCTGCCACACGTGTAGAGATGCCCCAGGAAGGGCAAAACCCCGTTCCACCTGGAGCGGATCTGTGGGGTGTGCTGGGCCCAAAGCTTGCTATGCCCCTGCTTCAAAACCCAGTAATTTTGGGGCTTCCTCATGAAGAGGGGTCCAATCCCAGGAAGCTCTTTTGCACGTTAGATCGTACAGGGGACGAGCTGTGGCAGAGAAATCCGGACTGTGCTTCCTCCAGAATCCCAGCAAGCCCAGGGTATGTTGCAGCTCCTTTTTGTTTTCTGGGCTTTCTCTCTCTTGTAAGGTGGCCAAGGTTTTGTTGGAATACACACGGCTCCTCCTTTCCACCAGCTGCCTAAGAACTTCACCTCAGCGGAGGGGAGTTGTACCTTTTCTGCCGGAACCTGAAGTTCTCAACTTTCCGGGTGAGTAATTCTTTTCTTTTGGGTTTGTCCCACTGCAGGGCCATCAGACACCCCCCCCCCCCAATATATCATCAATGTATTGGTACGTTTTAACTCTCCCCTCGGGGATGATTTCTGATAGTGCTGGGGCCATGGCGTGATGTGCCAAGGTAGGCGAATGCCCATATCCTTGTGGCAAAGGAGTAAAGGTCTATTGTATACCTTCCTGTGTGAATGCAAATCTACCTCGGTCGCCTTCCTGTAGAGGAACCATGAAAAACATCTCTGTTACATCAGTGGGGGCTAAAATGTTGTGGGACTGTTCCTGTATGGTGACAATCAGTTGGGCTGTATTAGGCACGGCCGCAATCAGGGGACCAGTGCCTGCGTTTAAGGGCCAATAATCAATGGTTAGCCGCCACTTCCCATTTGGTTTGCAAACTGGCCACACTGGAGAGTTATCAGGGGAGTGAGTTTGAATAATTACCCCCTGTTCCTGCAGCTCTTTGATCATGGGAACGATTCCATCTGTAAAAGAAATCTGCCAGACGTGAGTTGCCCTAGGTTTGCTTTCTTGCAGCGCTGGATGCACGGGGGAATCAGCTCCGCCCAACGTGCACGCAGGTGATTACCAACGCACAGGTTATATAGAATCAAAACATACATATTCATCATTTTTCTCAAAAAAAGGCAGCCCTATGATAATCATTTCTTGGAATTCATTTACGTAGTCTCCTCCCCGTCACGCATGCTCAGTGATTTGAGTCGGTGGCCCTCAAGGGGTCTCTGGTGGTCGTCAGTGGTCGCGCAGCCGTGTTTGCTGCATGACCCTCTTCTTGTAGGCACGCGCAGTATCCTCGCCGTGGATGCACCTGTCCGTAACAACTTACTTCATAAGATTAATATTCCCGGGCCTATTGTCCGGTTGGGTAGGGACTGTACGTGGAACATAGCAGCATTGTACCTTGCCATGGTCAGTGAGCTTCATTACCTGTTACCTTGATTACAAACTAATTATTCCAAGCTAATCATTCTGTAGTTTCTGTCTCACGGCCTCTATCCCACGATTACATTTTCACCTTTTTGGAAGTTTCCTTCCAGGCCTTGAGTAGCTTTCTGGTTAGCATTGTCACCGAAATCCGGGAATAAACGTCGTAACACCAATGTAGTGTTAAAAGGCATGTAGGTAGTTAGGGCCCGGCGGCCGGAAGATGTCGCGCTGTACGGAAAGATAAGACCCCTCTCTTAATAGCCAATAGTATTTAATTTACGACGTAAGCAGACGGATGTGATGTTGTAAACCTAAGCTATATAATGCTCCGTTGCCCACCAATAAACGCCATTTGCCGTCCACCACATTGGTGTCTGTGAGCTAATGGACCGAACGACCCGGGGTTGGTCGTCGTGCCGTTCCTGAACCAGGTCGTCACGCCAACGACAGGCAACAAGTGGTGCCGAAACCCGGGAAGCACTCGCCTGGAATCGGGTGAACAGTGGCCGGAGCGGCAGGACCAGCCCGGCGGGGAGGACGCTCCCGGACCAACAAGGAGGATGGAAGCCCTTGTGAAGGTCGTATCTCAATTACATAAACAGTGGGGGATTGATTGTAGACCTAAAGATTTTACTCTCGCAGTTGCGAGACTTTTACAAATTGGGGTCATTGACCAGCCGGTGGATATTCTCCACCCTGAAGTGTGGGAGAAGTGCACTAGAGCGTTAGCCGAGGAGACGATGTCCTCGGGTCGTGGGAAAAACCTTAAATCATGGGGAAAAGTGGTACACGCCCTGCAGAAAGCTATACAAGAGCAGGAGACCTGGAGGGCAGCAAAGAACTGTCTGCTGGCTACTCCGAAATTAGGAGTCGGGGCAGCCACACAGACTTTGCTCCCCCCAGACGCTGATGATTCTGCTAAGCCTAAAGATCTGCAAGAGGGCGACACGTCCCCTCAATCCCCAAACCCCGACCCGCTTACGGAAGGACAGAAACGAGCTAAATCCTTCTGGGGTGCGCTAGCCGAGGAGGCCAGAAGCACCGCAGAAAAATCAGAATCTAAAGAAATCTGGACTACGCCACCGCCCTACGCGCCCCAAGATGGCGCCGAGCACAAAGAAGAAGGGCAGGGCGAGAATGCCTCGGGCGGGAACAGGGAGGAAGCGCTAAAATCAACAAGCGCACACAAACAAGAAGGGGAGGAGAACGAGGAGGAGAAAAGCAGCGGGGACGACCGGGGAGAGAAGGGGGGCGTGAATAAGGGACGGAAACCCAGTCAGAGCGGCTTTCGAAAGAAATGCCCTCATAGGGCAAACACCCTGTCGGTCAGAAGGCGAGGCGGGCCAAGATGGCGGGAACGACCCACCCGCAAGGGAAGTGGGCGGGGCCGGAGCCCGACAAAAAGGTACCGGAACCCGGAAGTGACCAGTCAGTCGAGTTCCGACTCCGGATCAGACACTTCCTGGGACGAGTGGCTTACAAGTGATTCGAACTTAGAGGAGAAGGAAACGAAGATAAACAGAGTCAAGGGCCAAAATATTCCTATCCAAATTAAAGAGGAACCAGGAGGGGGAGAGATCCCTCTCACGGACTGGAGAAAAATAAAGACCGCATGCGCCGACTGGGCCCCATCGGCCGCGCTAGCATTCCCAGTCCGGGTGACGGATGGGGGTCAAAGGGTCCACTCGCCAATAAATCCTAAGGATATACAAACAATTGTTAAAGCAATTGCAGATAAAGGGCTTAATTCTGCCTTGGTTTCCACCCTGATAGACGGGATTTTCGGAGGAGATGACATGCTCCCATTCGATATAAAACAGACTTGCAGACTGATCTTTGACGGGGCAGGAATGATTGTTTTTAAACAAGAATGGGAGGACAACTGCACGAGGCAACTAGCCCGAATAACCGGGGCGGACCATCCACTACACGGCTCCAGCCTACAGCGGCTAATGGGTACAGACCCAACAATGATTACCCCCCATGCGCAAGCCCAGGGCTTGCGGGCCCACGAAGTTATGACAACTACTCGTGCGGCCAGAGAAGCTATCCGTGTAGCCTCCAGAGTTGTCGCCAAGCCATCGCCATGGTCCACGATAAAACAAAATGAAAGTGAGAGTTTTACACAATTTGTAGATCGCCTCCAGGCAGCGATCGACTCCTCGACCCTGCCTGTGGAAGCAAAAGGCCCGGTCCTTGCAGACTGCTTACGTCAACAGTGTAATTCGAAAGCCAAAGAAATCTTACGGTCCCTGCCAGCGGGATCAACTATCGCGGACATGATTAAACGTGTCGCGAATGAAGAACATCTAGCCCCGATTCAAGTTGCCGTTCGCACCGCAATAGCCACTATGATGGTATGTTCTAAATGTGGCCAGGCAGGCCACATCGTAGCAAACTGCCCTTGGCTTAGGGACCCGTCAACGCTGCCCGCCCCGCGTCAAAATCGACCCAGAGGACCGTGTTGGGCTTGTGGAAAGAAAGGGCATTTCGCCAGGGAATGCAGATCTAAACGCCAGGGAAACGCAAAGGGGAGGGGGCACCCGGGCCGCACACAGCCCTCTCCCACTTGGGACATAAGGCGGCCCAATTATGCCAACCCCGAATGGGGCGAAGCGCTCCCGAATCCACTGCCCCTTCGACGGGCGACCGACTTTATGGTTCAACCGACGATCCAGCCGAACCCGTCCCTGCCTCAGGGACAGCAACTACCACCCCTCGGGGGCGAGACCCCAGGGTGGCCCTGACAGTAAGGTGTGATAACCCGCCAGTGATATGGGGAATCTGCTCCCTCTACAATACCTTAGATGGCACCACCATTAGCGTCCCCTTTTTGATCGATACTGGAGCAGATGTTACCGTTATCCCCGAAACGAACTGGCCCCCACACTGGAAATTGGAAGATGCCCCCTTGGTAGGTGGAGTCGGAGGATTAACTCGAGCTCGGAGAAGCGCCCAATTAATAGCAATTATGCTTCACACAGAAAAAGGACCAGAGAAAACCATCAACCTTTTCCCATATGTCATGTCAGGAGTCCCACCCCTGCTGGGGAGGGACGCTCTGGCTCTATTAGAAGCCAGGGTGACAAATTTACCATAAGGGCCACTGCTACACACCCACTTCTGCCAATCAGACTGACGTGGAAATCATCCGACCCAGTGTGGGTCGAGCAGTGGCCCCTGTCAAAGCCTCGAATGGATGCTCTTCTTGAGCTAATCGACCGCGAACTACAGCGAGGCCATATAGAGCCCTCTACTAGCCCATGGAACACCCCAGTTTTTGTAATACCCAAACGATCGGGTGAGGGGTTTTGCCTCCTCCATGACCTACGTAAGGTAAACGAGAAAATTCAACCAATGGGTCCCTTCCAAACGCTGTTACCTATGAACTCTATGATACCAGAGGGACAGCCTTGCGCTGTTCTCGACATTAAAGACTGTTTCTTTTCGATACCCCTGCACGAGGAGGATAGAGAACGATTTGCCTTTTCCGTCGTATTCCCAAATAGCCAATGCCCCAATTTACGCTTCCAGTGGAAAGTACTACCCCAAGGAATGATTAACTCGCCTACTATCTGCCAAATAACGGTAGATCGGGCACTGGCACCGGTTCGACACAGCGACCCGACAGCAACTATCATTCAATATATGGATGATATTTTGATCGCCGCACCGTCAGGGAGTCAGGTAGACCAGCTGGTGTCGACAGTTTCAGACACTCTAAAAACAAACGGATTCGAAATCGCGACTGCAAAAATTAAAAGAGGACCATGTGTAAGTTTTTTAGGAGTAAACATCACGAACTCCTACATAACCCCTCCCCAAATGAAAATCCGTCGGGACATCAAGACGCTCCACGACATGCAACAGTTAGTAGGATCCTTGCAATGGCTCCGCAATATCGTCCTGGTCCCTCCAGAAACCATGTCCCCCCTATACGACCTTCTGAAAGGCAAAAACCCATGGGAACAAAAAACTCTAACGACAGAAGCAATGAGCTCTCTTGACTTCATCGAGCAGCAGATATCGTCAAGCTCACTCGCCAGATGGAAGCCAAATGTATCACTCGATCTATATGTACATTTTACGGCAGGGGGGGGAGTAGGGGCACTGGCCCAGGGCCCCCCTGAAAAAGCTCAACCAATACAATGGGTAGTCCTGGGAAAACCATCACGTGCATTCTCCCCAGGAATCGAGTGCCTTGGTAACCTCATCATGAAGGGCAGAAAACTCGCCCTAAGACATTTAGGTATTGAACCTGCCACAATATACCTACCCTTCCGCAAACAGCTCCCAACGCAATCAGTAGCAATGTCAGAACATCTAGCTGTAGCCCTCGTCGGATTTGGCGGAGAAGTCCGGCATGCCAGAAAGCCCCCCTGGACTCAAATGCTGAAAATCGTCGACATCGACCTTCCACAGAAGGTCATGGACCGGCCCCAGCCAGGACCAACAGTCTTCACAGACGCATCCTCAGTAACCTCAACTGCGGCAGCAGTATGGCAATCGGAAGGAGAATGGCACCGTATCAAAATGACCGATCGTGCGCTTTCAGTTCAACAGCTGGAAGCGGCGGCAGTGGTACTGGCATGCGGACTGTTCCCAATGGAACATCTCAATATAGTAACCGATTCAATGTTCGTGGCCAAGCTTTGCTTAGCCATGTCAGGACCCGGTGTGTCGACATCTATAATAGCTCTAATGCTAGAAGAAGCGCTTTTTTCCCGAAAGGGTACCATATCGGTCATCCACGTTAACAGCCACGACCCAATTAAAGGCTTTTTCCAAACCGGTAACGACAAAGCAGATGCCGCTGCTAAAGGATTGTGGACGCTAAGAGACGCCCGCCAGCTACATGAATCCCTCCACATTGGAGCTAAAGCACTAGCAAAGAGATGTGGAATTTCAGCCACTGACGCGAAACACATAGTAGCCACGTGCCCCCATTGTCAAAAAACACCTCTATGGTCTAGTGGAGTCAACCCCAGAGGTCTCAAAGCCTCTGAGGTGTGGCAGACGGATTTTACGTTCTGTCAATTACTGAAACCTCGAGCGTGGCTAGCGGTGACTATAGACACGTATAGCGGGATGATTGTAGCTACACAACACCTCAAGACCGACTCCAAAGCAACCATCCAACACTGGCTGACAGCCATGGCTTGGCTTGGCGTCCCTAATCAGATCAAAACAGACAACGGTCCAAATTTTGTATCCAAATCAGTCCAAACATTCGCTCTAAAATGGGGCATTACCTTAATACACGGCATCCCGTATAATAGCACGGGGCAGGCCATAGTCGAACGAGCAAACCAAACTTTAAAATCTAAATTAGAGGTATTAGCAAAAGCAGAAGGCTTTACCAACACTGTTCCCCCAGGAGATCAGGCGCGCTTACTAGCGACTGCTTTATTAGCACTAAACCAATTCCCCAGGGGAGAAGAGGTAAATAGTCCCACCCAAAAACATTGGGCCACTCGGGCATTAGAGGAAGGCCCGTTAGTCATAATTAGAAATGAGCTGGGAGAATGGGAAAAAGGATGGAGATTAGTCCTTACAGGGCGAGGATATGCCGCAGTCAAAAAAGATGGAATAGTTAAGTGGTGTCCGCTTAAATCTATTAAACCAGACCTCCAGAATAAAACTAATGAAAACTATGAGTTTTTGTTCACAGGACCGGATTATTGGACGCCCTCGTAACCCGTACACCCCGGTGGCAAAAGAAGACGACAAGCCGACAAACACCCCATCCGAACCTGAAAATTCCGCGCTGGGAGAAACCAAACAACGACAAATTAGCCCCCGCAGGGGGGGGCCGCGATGCCTTTGTGTGATTTTGATCCTAGAGCTTGTCACCATAGAACAGGTAAAATCAGGCCACCCCCATCAGCCATTTAAATGGTCCCTCTTCCGATTTGAGGATCACCAGATTATCGCAACTCAAATAACATCAGGTGCGCCAAGTTTCACTACCTCTCTGTGTCAGCTTGTCCCGAGAGACCGGTGCTGGGAATACCTAGGATTTTATATGTGTCCTAGCTCTAACCCTGGGAAGGCATATTGCAACTCCCCTAACCAATATTACTGTAGCTACTGGGGGTGTGAGACCATAGCCCCTGCTTGGATACCGGGTAGTGGTAGAGACAAATACCTAAAAGTCCAATGGGGTCCATATGGGTGCATTCCACCGCAAGCATGGCGAGGACGTGGAAATTGCCAATACCTCTTCTTAAATGTTACCGAGTCCCGAGAAAACAGCTGGTTACTTGGAAAAATGTGGGGAATAAGATACACAGAACCAGGGACAGACAGAGGTGGTTTAATCATCATAAAAAAAGAGGTTGTCCCAAATGATCCATGGCCAACAGACCCCAACCAAGCAATTGGTAAGAGAGTGGTCCGGGCTATTCGCAGCCAGGACTACATTATCAGAAAGACCAACAACCAGAAAACATCTACCACGCCACCCACCGCCGAAATCCCTTATGGAAATCCTCTCTGGAAAATGATGCAAGCTAGCTACCAGGTATTGAACAAAACTAATCCAAACCTTACAGAGCATTGCTGGTTATGCTACGGAAGAAAACCACCCTTTTATGAGGCTGTAGGAATAACGGATATGCCTTTACAGTCAAATGGCATAAATCCGGCCCAATGTATTTGGGACGCAGAAAAACAAACCATTACACTGACACAAGTGGTGGGAAGTGGCATGTGTATAGGCAAAGTCCCAGAGCACAATAAGCAACTATGTATTGGTAAGGCACGGTACAGAACCCCTGCAAGGTGGTTAATACCGGTCAAAAATGCCAAGTGGATTTGTTCCACTGTTGGACTTACACCTTGTTTGTCCCTGGAAATATTTGATGAATCCTCAGAATACTGCGTCCAGGCATCCATAATCCCTAAGATCTTTTACCATCCTGAAGAATATGCCTACGACTCATATATTACCCCAGCACATCATCTGTCAAAACGGGAACCCTTTACAGTACTAACGATAGCTACTCTAATGATTATAGGAGGTGCAGGACTAGGCACAGGAGTAACATCCCTAGTACAACAGAGCAAAGAATTCAGCGCCCTGAGAGTGGCAGTAGATGAGGACATGGCTAGAATTGAGCAATCAATAACTGCACTAGAACAATCAATTAGATCATTATCGGAAGTCGTGTTACAAAATCGAAGAGGATTAGACCTGGTTTTCTTACAGCAAGGAGGGGTGTGCGCTGCACTAAAAGAAGAATGTTGTGTATATGCGGACCACACAGGAGTAGTGAGAGACACTATGGCCAAATTGCGAGAGGGATTGGAAAAACGAAAAAAGGAACGAGAGACACAACAAGATTGGTTTACATCATGGTTTAACCACTCACCATGGCTGACCACCCTGATATCTACCTTGATAGGGCCAATCGCAATGATCATGATGGCACTGATCTTTGGACCCTGTCTATTGAATAGAATCGTGTCGTTTGTTAGAAGCCGACTAGAGAGTGTTAACATTATGTTAGTAGAACGCCAGCAACTGCTTTAAGAATAGTGAATAGATATATATATATAAGAATAATAAAAAGGTGTGCTCAGTGTTACCCCCAATTATCCCTGAAATTATCCCAACTTACACCCCATTACTAACGGTTACCCCTAACTTCCACCCGTTTAACGTGCCTTATCTTTTTCTTCAAATATATAACATATAAGAGTGTCATATAATATAGAATAACGATAGAGATAGACCTTATTCTTAGAATTGTTATATTTTAACTAATTTACTTATGCATAGGGAGGGGGGAGATGTAGGTAGTTAGGGCCCGGCGGCCGGAAGATGTCGCGCTGTACGGAAAGATAAGACCCCTCTCTTAATAGCCAATAGTATTTAATTTACGACGTAAGCAGACGGATGTGATGTTGTAAACCTAAGCTATATAATGCTCCGTTGCCCACCAATAAACGCCATTTGCCGTCCACCACATTGGTGTCTGTGAGCTAATGGACCGAACGACCCGGGGTTGGTCGTCGTGCCGTTCCTGAACCAGGTCGTCACGCCAACGACAGGCAACAAAGGCAGGCATTCTTTATTGCAGCGCTGGATGCACGGGGGATAGCTCCACCCAACGTGCATGCCAGGTGATCACCAACACACAGGTTATATAGCATCAAAACATACATATTCATCGTTTTTCTCAGAAAGGGCAGCCCTATGATAATCATTTCTTGGAACCCATTTCCATATTCTCCTTCCCGTCACGCATGCTCAGTGATTTGAGTCGGTGGTCCTCAAGGGTCTCTGGTGGTCGTCAGTGGTCTTGCACCCGTGTCCGCTGGATGACCTCCTTCATGCAGGCATGCGCAGTGTCCTTGCTGTGGATGCACCTGTCCATAACGACTTACTTCATAAGATTAATATCTCCAAACCTATTGTTCAGTTTGGTAGGGACTGTACAAGGAACATAGCAGCATTGTACCTTGCCATGGTCAGTGAGCTTCATTACTTATTACCTTGGTTACAAACTAATTTTCCCAATCTGATTCTATAGCTACATTAAGTTAAAATCTTACAAATATAATCAAATCATCCTAACTTTTATATAATCAACTTTTGATTGCTTTATCAAAATATATGTAACATTTCCCCCCTTTGAAAGTTTTGAAAATTATTTCAATACTTTCACTATACTAATCATTTTCTATGTTGGAGGAAACTCTGGGATTGCTTGTCTCTTTTGCTGTTCTGCAACAGCTTGGACGATCATATGAGTGAAGGAAGCTTCACGAGTAATTTGCTTTTTCAGATATGTTAACCGATTCATCATTTTCCAGGCTATGACATACAATATTGCTGACAAGGTCAAACTGATCAAAACCAATATTAAGAGAATCACGATGGGGTGACACAACTTGTTTAGGATGCCTGTAGCAGTAGGTGACCATCCAAAAAGTGTGTCCCACCATCTAAGTTCTGCATCTCTCTGCGCTCTTTCAAAAACTCGGTGTATTTCTTTCACATTGTGATGAACAGTTATTAGGGGTTTTTTGTCCGTTTTCCTTAATTTTTTTTCCAGAATTGCAATCAAATCCTTGCGTTGTAATAACTGTTTCACTAAAGCGAGATTCATTCCAATGGGTGTAGGTAACAATTCATGAATCAACATGTAGTTAGACTGCAAAAGTTGGTGAGATGTGACTGGGGTCGAATAAGAAAAGTCACATCCATCAATCTTAGTAAAATTACAAACACAAAAATTTGAATGATTTTTAATCTCTACGACTACCTTATCTACATATAAAAAATCACAAACAGTCCTCAAACATACACAGCCCTTACCAATATATATAATAACTGTTTTAGGGTTCTCGTTAGGATGAACCTCAAAATGGCAAATATTTTGTTCAGTATCCAGGCAAATATCTTGTGCCTCAATTGCACTACCTTCACAGACAAATCCTTGCTGTTCTCGCACGATGCAAGATTCCAAATTAACAGTTTGCCATTTTTCATTCATCTTTCGGGCCCATACTCTGTGCTCGGAAGGATAGAGTATAGTTCCGTTGTGGTTCAACCCTAATGCCACAATGGGATAAATTGAGTATATAGTAGCATTAGATAGAGTGAGCACAAAAGTTGTAGCTGTGTTTGTAACGGGATCATAAGTAAAGTTTACCAGGCTCCACCAGGACTGGAGTTCTTTCTCAAAATCAGTAGCACTGTCCCAAACTAGTTTCCTAATTTCAGTGGGGAGAGTGCCTTCTTCACCTTCTCTTATAATTGAGGCAGCTACCGACTGCATCCCTAATTGAGCCTGGATACAACTAAGAGCCAAAGAGAGGTTATTTTGGATCACCCCAAGTGCGTCTGTAATTAATTCGTGGTCCCTTACATTTACTCTTTCCCATGTTGGTAATATATTTGACAACAGCCACTGGTTAGTTCCTAAAGCCAATAAAGAAGATCATAAAGGTTGTTGTAATTTAGCCAAATCACTAATTGAGGCAGCCAGTTTGTTCATTATTACTTCTGAATCAATGCTATTTCAAACTCCCAATCCTGTTCCCAAAACACCGGTCAAGTCTCTCTGTGTCCTTTTCATAGTAAGAGTTCGTTTCTGCAGCCAGGTTGTCCATCCCTCATATGAAATATTTAAGAAAGGTGAACAAGCTGGTTGAATATCTGAAACATTGTTTTGCATCGACAATTCAACTTGTTTGAGAGACCATGCCGGGTTAAACAACATTTGTTGCAAGCCTGTATTTCTAATCGCATATGGTCCAATTTCAAAGATTTTTGAATTAAGTGCAACAATTGGTTGGGTAGTAGGTATTATGACATCTATTTTAAGTTCTCCCCAGTATTTGGTGTTATTTTTACCACATGTTACTCTATGGGAGTATTGTACAGCAGTCAAATTTAACCAACAGTCTAAATTTTGATTTTTACACAAAATAGGGCCATGTGGTCCCATTTCATAACTGTTTATAGGTTCAATGCGAGATTCAGTGATTAATCTGCACCTTATTGTGATGTCATTTCCTTGTGGTACCATAAAAGAGGGGGTGACTTCACCTTTACTAGTTAACGTAAAGAGAGTATCTGTATCAGCGTGCGTGACTACTGCAACAAGCATCACTAGGGGTTTAGTTACAGCATTTATTTTGAATTTAAATGTAAGGCCTAATAGTCCTCCTAATAGTCAATGGATTAGGCCGCCAATCGCACACCACATAAACTGGTTTAGTTAAAGTAAAATTATGCCAACAATCTCCTTGTTCCTTAATACAGGATTTGGTGATTTCAACATTATTGGTACTAGGGTCTAAGGAGTAGTTACCAACATTCTGTTGGCGGCAACACGCAATGAGAGAATCTTGTTTGTTACATTTCCATTCAGTGGTGGGACAGAGTCTCATTGTAATATTAGAAGTAGGGTCTAATAGATTTCCGGAGATGGTAATTGAAGAAGCTTTCTCATGAAGAGATCCTTCCATCTTTCTGCATCCTACTTGAATTCTTTCTCCAATTGTTCCAGTTAAGACACGGACCCAGTCCTTTCTGTCCCATTCCCACTCAGGTGGGTGGTAAACTTCAGATTCATGCATTACTACAGTGGCTAAATTTGGGGAACGGTCTTTGGGATATGGTCCCACACTCCAGGTATATTGGACAATAGCTTGGGACCATGGCCATTCTGTATTTCTTTGGCTACAAATTAGTGATGAAATACAAAAAAGTGTTATCAGTCTAATCAAACAATTCATAATATTCATAATTCAATAGATAACAGGCTAAAGAAACTGGTCCTTAGAATTTTTACACAGTCTAAGTTGCAAAGGTCCCTCTTGCGTAGATGTCCACCGATCTGGCGGTGCCTTCTTTACTCGAGTGTAGTGAATCCAAGGCTCCACTCCTTCTACCTTGATCGCGGTATAAGTTGTTAACAGTACCTGGAAAGGTCCCTTCCACTTTTCCTGGAGTGGTTCAGAACCCCATGTCCTTACATACACAAAGTCAGCCGGCTGCTATGGATGTACAGGCGTATCAAGAGCAAGCGGCCCGGTCAGCACAATATATCTTCTAAGCGCTTTGAGGGTCTTTCCTAAAGAAATCAGATATGTTTTTAAATCTATTTCCCCTGTTACCCTCATGTCCCCTGGGATTAAGGGAGTTTGGTAGGGTTTGCCATATAATATTTCATATGGACTTACACCGTCTTTAGACCTTGGTTGGATTCTTATTCTTAACAGAGCTAATGGCAAAGCCTGTGGCCTTTTCAAAGATGTTTCTTGGCAAATTTTACTCATTTGTCTTTTCAAGGTCTGGTTCATCCTTTCAATTTTCCCGCTTGATTGCGGTCTCCAGGGAGTATGCAAATCCCAATTTATCCCTAGGATTTTACTTACTTGTTGGACTATTTCCGCTACAAAATGTGGTCCTCTGTCAGAAGATACACCCAATGGTACCCCAAATCTCGGTATTATTTCTTTTAGTAATATTTTGACCACTTCTCTTGCTTTGTTGGTGTGGCAAGGAAAAGCCTCCGGCCATCCAGAAAACGTATCAATTAATACCAACAAATATCTATACCCGTTCTGTCTAGGTAACTCAGAGAAATCGACTTGCCAATAATCTCCTGGGGAATTGCCCTGCTTTGTTACTCCTAAAGGTGCTTTCCTCTGGTTTAAGGGATTATTTTTAAGACAAATTGGACACTTAGCTATTATTGATTTAATTATTCCTGTCATTCCTACACATACTACAGATGTTCTCAAATTTGTAACCATAGCATCCACACCCCAATGTGTCTGCTCATGTTCTTCCTTTGCAAGTTCTGTCATAACTTGTGGGGTCACTATTACCTGATTCTCTGGTGTTACCCACCATCCTTCCGCATTTTGGGATGCCTTTAAGTTCTCTGCCAGTTGTTCGTCTAGCTTACTGTATCTTGCTTTTAAATTTGGAATTTTTATCTGTTTTACTGGTACTAATGCAAGGATACCTCGTTCTGCAGCCTCCTTTGCAGCTTTATCCGCCAATCGATTGCCTATATTTATAGCAGTTTGACCAGACTGATGAGCCTTGCAATGCATTACAGCCACTTCCTTTGGTTTCTGTACATCTTGCAAAAGTTGAAGAACTTCCTCCTTGTATTTTCTAGGTGAGCCCTGGGCTGACAACAGTCCTCTTTCTTTCCAGATGGCTCCATGAGCGTGGATCACACCAAATGCCTATTTAGAATCCGTCCAAATGTTTACCCTTTTCCCTTCTGCCATCCGTAAAGCCTGCTTCAGCGCCACCAATTCTGCTTTCTGCGCTGATGTATTTGCAGGTAGTGTCCCTGACTCCAATACCTTGTCGGTGGTAACAACAGCATATCCGGCTATTCGCCTTCCCTCTTGCACAAAGCTGCTTCCATCCGTAAACAGTTCCAGATCAGGATCCTTCAAAGGTTCATCCTTCAGGTCCGGTCTGCTGGAATAAACTTGTTCAATAGTTACCAAGCAATCGTGTTCCAATTTCTCAGTAGGATTTTCTGTTGTCAGGAACATTGCTGGATTTACAATTGCTGTGGCTTTTAATTCCACATCATCTTGTTCCAATAGGACAACCTGGTATTTCAACATTCTGCTAGGGGATAGCCAGTGACCCCCCTTTTGTTCCAAGACAGTTATAACCATGTGTGGTACATATACCACTATCTTTTGGCCCATGGTTAATTTTCGGGCTTCCTGAATCAGCAGCACTATCGCTGCCACGGCACGCAAACATCCCGGCCATCCTTTACGCACGTTGTCAAGTTGTTTAGAGAAGTATCCCACTGGTCGCTTCCAGGATCCCAGCCGTTGCGCCAGCACTCCGAGGGCCAGATGTTGCCTCTCGTGAACAAACAGTGTTTTTGTCTTACCGGCTTGGCTCCAGGTTTTAAAGGCACCTTTACTGGTTCTGCCAGTTTGGATCATCCTGGAACTTCACTTGCCCCTACCAAGGGAGTGACTGCATTGTCCACCGCTTCTGGAATTTGTTCTTCTTTGGAGGAATTCTGTAACATAAATCCTCTCGCCTCTATGGCTTTTGATTCTGGTATTAGTAATCTGATTTCTCCATCTTTAAAAATTATTTGTGCATCTAATTTGCTTAATAAATCTTGTCCCAATAAGGGCAACGGACATTTGGGCATGTACAAAAATGGATGTGTTTTACCTACTATTTTCCCAGCTTAAATTTTAACGGTTTCAAGAAAGGCCAGTTCTCTTTTCGCCCCGTCGCACCAACACCCTCTGCTGATTTATGGCTGAGTTTCACTTTACACATTTATAATTCTCAGTCAAGATTGCCAGAATTTTTCCATCCCTTTGCATTTGTCTGACTGCTTTTTCTTTTTCTCTGTTGTTATACACAGTCCAGGCTACTTCAAGCATTTTACCTAAGTCTCTGGACTCAGCCCCTTCCAGTTTCTGGGGTTTTTTTTCTAGGGCTGATTGTCCCATAAATATAGAGGCCAATTGTATAGCTTCTTCCGTGGTGTTTTTTGTTTGTGGTTTTGTTTGTGGGTTGGGTTTTTTTTTTGTTTGGTGTTGTTTTTGGTTTTGGGGGCTTTTTTGGGTCCAAATTAGTGTATTTTCTAGCAGTCACCTTCAGTCTTTCCATAAAGGCTGAAGGGGACTCATTTAATCCTTGTCTCACTTCATAAAGTTTAGACCGATTAATTGCTTTTGGCATTGCATATCTATCACCAAACAAAATCCACTTCTGAGATCTAGTCAGCATCCCTCTGGGTCCCGGTTGATTAGGGTCCCACTCAGGATTTGTGGATGGAAAATTCTGGTCCACTGTCCCTTGTATAATCCCATTAGCATGAGCTCCTTCTACTTGTTTTCTGGCCGTATTTAATACCATTTTCTTTTCAGTATCTTCCAACAAAATAGCCAATATTCAACCAATAATTCAACATCATCATCTTCAAATTCACGTTTAAGACACCGTTTACCATTATCACAAGCTGAGCAATCTTTTTCCAAATGTTATCAGGTTCCTGCCCCTTTAGTGCCATTATCGCGGAACCAGGTGAAAACAGTTCACATTGCCTTTGCCATTCCGGATGATTTCGCAATGTGAAAAACAGATCTACATATGCCATTTCGTTCCATTTACCTTCCCTTTTACAAAATAACATTAATTGCAAAATGGTGTTATATTGCAATGTCCCATTTTCCGGCCACTTTTCCCCATTTTCTAAAGTGTATAGTGGCCACCAATGATTACAATATTCAATCAACTGTTTCCGAGTCAAAGGATCAACATTTCCCAGATCTTTCCAGTGCTCCAAAATGCATCCCAGTGGTGTTTTTCGTGGGCTTGGTTTCTTACTCGGAAAAGTGCCCATCTCCCAGGGACTTAGTGGTTGTGATTGTGCACTATCACAAGCACTCAGTCAGAGGGACCCCAACCCGTGTTAGAGCTCCCTCAGGGATTTCCCCTGCCACCGGAAATCCCAGGGATTTCTCCTGCCACCCGAAATCCCAACCTTGGAGGCTTCCCCTCCCCTCTGGGCCCTGCTCCACAGGCTTTCGCCTAGCAGAGACTTTTCCCTGAGACGTCTCTCCAGCCCAACTCTGCGCAGCTTTCACCGCGCCTTACGAGCAGGCCTCCCGTGCTCTTCGCGTGGGCCTGTCCCGGCGTGGGCCTGTCCCGGCGTGGGCCTGTCCCGATATGGGCCTGTCCCGGAGCCATGGGGTCCTTACATAAGGTACCTTCACATACTTCAATTAAATGAGAATGCCTTTACATCTCCCAGGGGTCTTGCTCAAAGCTCTTCGGTCCAGGGATCGGAGGTTCTCCCCGAGAATTCCCCGGTGCCGGCTGGAGGTGCTGCGATCCCACGGATCCGTTGAGGTTCAAAAGCAGTGTCCCACCTGGGTCGCCAAAACTGTCACCGAAATCCGGGAATAAACCTCGTAACACCAATGTAGTGTTAAAAGGCAGGCATTCTTTATTGCAGCGCTGGATGCACGGGGGATAGCTCCACCCAACGTGCATGCCAGGTGATCACCAACACACAGGTTATATAGCATCAAAACATACATATTCATCGTTTTTCTCAGAAAGGGCAGCCCTATGATAATCATTTCTTGGAATCCATATCCATATTCTCCTCCCCGTCACGCATGCTCAGTGATTTGAGTGGGTGGTCCTCAAGGGTCTCTGGTGGTCGTCAGTGGTCTTGCACCTGTGTCCGCTGGATGACCTCCTTCATGCAGGCATGCGCAGTATCCTTGCTGTGGGTGCACCTGTCCATAACGACTTACTTCATAAGATTAATATCTCCAAACCTGTTGTTCAGTTTGGTAGGGACTGTACATGGGACATAGCAGCATTGTACCTTGCCATGGTCAGTGAGCTTCATTACTTATTACCTTGGTTACAAACTAATTTTCCCAATCTGATTCTATAGCTACATTATAACTTTAAGTTAAAATTTTACAAATATAATCAAATCATCCTAAGTTTTATATAATCAACTTTTGATTGCTTTATCAAAATAGATGTAACAAAGGCAGTCCTATGATAATAATTTCTTAAAATCCATTTCCATATTCTCCTCCCCGTCACGCATGCTCAGTGATTTGGGTCGGTGGTCCTCAAGGGACTGTACGTCGGACATAGCAGCATTGTACCTTGCCATGGTCAGTGAGCTTCATTACCTATTACCTTGGTTACAAACTAATTATCTCAACCTGATGCTATAGTTTCTGTTTCACGGCCCCTATCCCACGGTTACAGTCCTGTTGGCAAGAGTCAGCTGGAAGCAAGGGACGTGGTCTCAGCAGCCCCACAAGAACTGGATGCTGTTGTCCTTCTCTCGCACCAAGCAGCATCCCTCTCTCCTGCCCACATCTCTGCGTGTCCCTCCTGACCTGCTGAGGATCAGCACCACCCTGCACCTTCATCTCCAAGGTGTGAACAAGGAGCAGATCTTCTCTGTCCACCTAACCTTTTTCTCTTTAGCCTGGGAAGGACCTGAAACGATCCTATGTTTAGGCATGTCCACCAGCAGTGGAAGATCAGTGCTGAGCAGAGCCGCCGCAGCTGCCTTGCCGTGCCGCTCAGAGGCAACCTTCCTTCCTGCTCCCATTCCCCAGCATCTCCTTGGCCTTCGGGCAGCTTTCAAAGGTCACAGGCAGGCAACGCCGAGCCATGGGAACGCCCCGCTCCTATTAATATTTCCACAGTGAGTAAATCTCCATCCTTTTAGGGCTCTCAAATCTATTATTTTTACATTTGCAGTGGATTCCCTGGCCCTGTTATTCATGAAAACCTCCAGGAAAGCTCCTCAAATACAGCTTTGACTTTCTGCCCAGGACCTGTGGACAAGGGGGAAAAAAATAATAAAATAAGGCAACATTAATAAAGCAGGAGGTTTCTATTAAGTCTGAGGGACTGGACACGCTGGCTTTCTTGGATGCTGAAATCCTCTAGTGCGAGCTAAATCTCATACACTTCATTTTCCCAATCTCTCCTTCAATATATTTTAAGAGAGCATTGCTAGTAGCAGAGTAAATAATGCCCTAACTGCAAAGGTGGGGTCTGCAGGGTGGTGTGGGGTCAGCCTATGGGCTGTGACATTCTCCACTGTGCTCTGCTTGTGGTCTCAGCCCTCACTCCATAATCAGGGGGTTGAGCTTGAAGAGGTTTTAATTAGCCACGAATACAAATAACAAGCAATTCCTTGGAGGCTGCGTAATGGAAGTGGGTGATCTAACGTTATGGAGATGTGCACTGAGTCACAAAATAGGCAAATCAACGAGCTCTGTAACCGACACCACTATATTCCTCACCCCCTGGCTTTTTAACGAGTAAGATTGGGGTGTTAAATTCTGATTCGCATTATACCAGCAACCCATATTCTCTAAAGTTGAGTATTAACCTTTTTAATCCTTTTTGGCCTCTATTTTCAATGGGTATTATTTTTGTCTTACCGGATTTGTTCCAGGTCTAAGGATAATTCTTACGGGTTCCGCTCTTCTGGATCTACCCGGGACCTCATTAGCCCATACCAAAGGTGTCGCTGCATTCTTCACCTCCTCGGGAATTCCTTTGTTAGTCTTCGGTTGTTCCTGCCACATCAAAACTCTTGCCTCGTGATCTGCATTTCGTGATCTGCATTTCGAATTTACTCCATAGGTGCCGTCCCAAGAGTGGTATAGGACATTCAGGCATATATAAAAATTGGTGAGTTACCCATTGTTTTCCGAGCTTAAAATTTAAAGGATGGGAAAAGGCACGCTGTTCCGCTTTCCCTGTGGCACTCACAACGTTTACTGTATCATCGCTCAATTGTCTTTGATAAGTATTTAACAGAATAAGTCACCCCAGTATCTACAAGAAAATCTATTTTCCATTTCCCCAGCTCTACTGTAGCCAGGGGTTCTGCTGGGGAGGTTTCCCCCGGTCCCCTTCAGGACTTAGTTCAGGGGAACTGACGTGGAAAGGGAGCTGCTTCTTGATCGTATGGTGCCTCCTCCAGAACCTCTGCACTGACAGGAATAGGACCCCTAAAACGGTCCTTACTCTTTCCAATGTCCCAGTTCTTTCCAATAGGCACACTGATGATCTCCTAAGGTATCCCTGGTTTTTTGTGCTGGAGGGGCCTCGCCTCTCCCCCCATAGGATTGCCGTCCTCCCCTGAAGTTGCTGTTTGCTGACGCTCCCTGCAGTGCAGCTCTCAGGTTTCCCTCTCTTTCCCTGTCTCTCCGTGCCTGTCTCCGCTCTCGTTCGTTTTCTCCTTGCTCTTCTCTAACTTTCTTCTCTTGCTCCCTGTTATCAAAACCCAGCCATGCAACCTCCAACATCTCTCAGTAATTCCAAATCCTCCTCCTCATCACGCCCGCACTTCAAACCCCGTTGCCCCGTACTACAAGCAGAGCAACACCTTCACAGCCTCCTGCTGCCTTTTCCTGCTTTTCTAATGCTGATGCCAGGGGGTCTTTGCAGGGTAAACCCACAGTCCTTCAGCCACTCAGGATGATTTCACAGGGTGAAAAACACATCAACATAAGGTACCTCATGCCATTTCTTCTCCCTTCTACAAAACAACATCAATTGTAACATTGTCCTTTTATTCCCAATTTTTATTCTTGGGCCATTTTTCCTGATCATCCAATTTATCCATTGGTCACCAGTGATGATAATATTTTATCAGAGTTCTCTTATCTGTTACACCTCCCGGTGAACCTTCTGTTTCTTGCCAGTGTCTCAGTATGCATCCTAATGGACTCTTCTTCAAGATTCATCCGCTCTGATCGCTTCTCATTTTACTCGTTTAAATGTCTATCTTGCCAACCACGAACAATCTTTACTATTTCGGTAGCACGCTCCTTCTTTTCCCAAGGGGTCCACACTTGACACTTACTTAGCACACTCTACGGCTGTCCCAGATTGCATTCACAATCTCTGTTTATACCATAAACATTCAAAAAGAATTATTGGTTTACACTATTTTTCAGGTTGTAAAAGGCAATATTCTGGTTCCCACATTTACCAACAATTCTACTTCAGGGGCTGCACCATTCAGATTTTTAGTTAGTCTTTTAACACGGCAATAAAGGACATCCAAACTTACACGTCAATGCTACTATTAATCTCCTCTCACGGGAGACAGTCCTTCACCAACGGCTCCAACGTGAGTCTCTCTCCCACGGGGTGCAGACCTTCAGGAGCAGACTGCTCCAGCGTGGGTCCCCCACGGGGTCACAAGTCCTGCCAGCAAACCTGCTCTGGCGTGGGCTCCTCTCTCCACGGGTCCACAGGTCCTGCCAGGAGCTTGCTCCAGTGTGGGCTTCCCACGGGGCCACAGCCTCCTTCAGGTGCCTCCCCCTGCTCCAGCATGAGGTCCTCCACGGGCTGCAGGTGGACTCTCTACACCCCCTCATCCTTCCTCCATGGGCTCCAGGGGGACAGCCTGCTTCACCATGGTGCCTGCAGAGTTTCTACATCTTCTCACCCCTCTTTCCGGCTGCAAAAGCTCCCTCTCTAACTGTTTTTTTCCTTTTTAAATATGTTATCACGGAGGTGCTGATGGGCTTGGCCTTGGCCAGTGGTGGGTCCATCTTGGAGCCGGTTGGCATTGGCTCTATCAGACACAGGGGGAGGCTTCCGGCAGCTTCTCACAGAAGCCACCCCTGTAGACCGCCCCCCCGCCCCCGCCCCCCACCTGCCAAAACCTTCCCATGCAAACCCAACACAAGGGTGCTGGAAGAACTGTGCCCGGCACACTTTGCCCACCTTCCTCTTCACTCTCCCCCTGGATCTTAATGCAGAAGGAGCTTTTTGAAACCAAAATTATCCTGCTCTTCCCAGGGTACGTTCCCAAAGTGTCTTCCTGAAGATAATCCGTCCACTAGCAGAGCCCTGGCATGGATGTTGCTATTCTGGTCCCTGCAGTAACAGGAACTGTTTGGCATGACTTGTCAGGACCTGCTTCATCCCAGACATGAGATCACAGTCTCATTTTTTATTGATAAATAAATACATTTCTTCCAGGGCTGGAGCCATGATGGAAGCATAACTGAAGGCTTCCTGAGTCTGCCGGCAGCCCGAGACCTCCTTGGTGCTGGGCAGGGGGAGAAGGTGCTGCAGGAGAGGATGGAATGTGTTGTCAGGCCAGACCTCCAGACCTGTCTGGAGGTGTTTGAGATCTTGGGCTCTTCCTCCAGCGCTGGTCTACTTGGGACAGGAACGGGCAGCAGTGCCGCACTGCCAGGCACTGGGACTGTGGTCCCTGTGTGTCCCTTTGCAGTGCCCAGTGCCTGATCAAGGGGAGAGAAAGGCCATTAGATAAGACTTGAAAGTGTGGGGGATTTTTTTTGATATGAAGGCACCACTAAGGAAAGCTATATCTTTTTTTTTCTCCAAAGAAAAAAAAGGAGAGACTAAATGGGAGCACATCAACACATGCAAACCACAGCCTAGGGCACTGTGCACAAACATCAGCAGGCGTGCCAGGCAAGATGTAAATGAAATGTGGGCCCTGGTTTGCACAGAAAAACCCACAAGGGCAGAAAAGGGGGAGGGGGGGAGAAAAAGAGATACTGGGAAAAGAAAGTGCTACAGAAAAGTCAGGAGACCAGAAGGAAAAAACCAGGAACCAGTACAATAACGGGGAAAAAACCCCCAAAGCAACAAAAACCCCAACAGACTAAGAGAAAGCAAGAGGAAGAGAAGCCATTGCAAAGGATTATTGTTCTCGCCTGTTTTTTTCTTTCTCCATTACCTGAACCTGTCCCCAGGTGACTACAGGATTTCATTAAGTCACTGTGTGACCCCTAGAAGAGTTTTATGGCCCAGGACAGACCCCAGTGGCCATGATGACCCAAAGTCACTGGCCCACTCGCCAACAGATCTGCCAAAGCCCTGCCAGCACAGGGGACCCTGTGTCCACTGCTCTGAGCCCTCCAGGCTGCAGAGCAAGAGCCATCAGGGCTTCAGATGTTGCAGGGTCCTGGATGGGGTTTCCATTCCTCCCCTGGAAGGTGCTGCCCCTTCAGAGCAGAACAGGGTACAGGAGCATCCCTTAAAGCCGAGTTAAACTGCTGTCAGGAGCCCCTGGCTGATTTTGCAATGCAGGGGGCACTCGCACATCCCCTTCCATGGGCCGAGTGGAGCCCGGATGCAGTTACCAAAGTACCAAAGAAGAGAGAGGGAAAGCATTTTCACTGTTACTTATTTATTTATTTATTTATTACTTGTCCAACCTTGAAAAGAACGAACGAGACAGCTAGAAGGGGCCTTAATGCTGAAGGCCAGCACTCCTTCCTGGCAGGCCTGTGGTGGTCTGCCTCTCCAGAGGAGCGGCTGTCTCTTACGTCTTTGCTTGACACACTGCTGTTCTTCGTGTGCCGCTGTGGAGCGTCTGGCTTCCTCTGCAGCCTCCCGTCGGGCAGCCTACTCGTCTCCAGGCCGAAGAGACCCCGTCTCCAGGCCCCAGGGACCTCGGTGGCCCGCTGAGGGACTTCTCCTGGCGCAGCGGCTGAAGCTGTGACGCCATGTTGTCTTGTCCCCTTTTCTCGGGGCTCAGTGCAGAAGAGATGACACCCCTTCAGAAGGGGTGAGGGGTAGGGCAGAGGACGGGGGACGGGAAGGAAGCCTGCAGGCCGGCCAGGCGCGGAGGGTCAGCCTCCCGGCTAGCGCCGAGCGCGGAGGCAGGGCCGGCGGTAGGGCGCTGGCCGGATGACCCTACGGCACTGCGTTGATGGTGGTGTGGAGGGGAGCCCTGGCACGATGTTGTGGTGCCAGGGGAGCCATCCTGGAGGTGGATCCACCTCCATCGGCTCCTCCTCGTCTTCAGGTGGATCCACCTCCATTGGCACTGCACCATCAGCTACGTGGAAGAGGACCGCGTAGCTGATGGTGCCTCCCCTCTGACGCAGCCTCTTCCTCCGCGCCTCCTGCAGCTCCTCCTGTGGGCGCCCACACAGAGGTGAGCGCCCGCTCGCTTCGCGTCTTTGTGCCTTCATCCTTCCAACTAGTGGAGAGTCTGAGGACTCGAAAGCTCAGCGAATGTGGGACAAGTGCTGGGGGGCCAGTATTTATAGGGTCCAGAACAGAATGTGGTGAGGTAGCTTGTGACATCAGGAGGCCACTGTGATGGCTATGCAAATCTGCTGCCATTTTTCACTTTCCTCTAAACTGTTTGTGGTTTTGGTCAATCTGCTTGCTCTGAGGAATCTATTTCATGGACAAACTCTAACCAGTTCTGCTCAGCATGAAACTCGGGAGTCAAGAGCGCAGCCTGGAAACTGGTGACAACCCACTGACTTCAGTGCTAGAAAACTATTTTCTTGGACTTCCCGCTTTTCATATGCAGCAGTAAAGGAAGAAAGTATAAATTCCTGAGCTGGCCGTAGCATTGTTGTTGCTCAAGCATGTATTGCACATGATAATGCACCTTTCTTGGATTTTGGTTGTTCAGATGAGGCGCCTCCAGCCTTTCTCTTTCTCCTTGGCACAGCTGAATTTCTCCTGTCAAAAGGAACAGGGCTGTATTGAGGGAGGAGGTTGAATTTCTTCTCAGATTTTTCTTCCAACTGTGCTAAGCTAAAGGGCAGGCAAAACCAATCAAATTAAATGTAACTCCATTTCTGTAGAAAAAAATATCTTGTTTAGGAGAATGTGTGCATATATACATTCCTGTCTACATAATGTAGAGAGAGCGGGAAAGAGAGAAGCGCGCACACACGGTAAACATCATACTGTTAACCCAAGTTTGGGAGGAGAATGTACACTCCAGCTTCTGCATTTGTAACTCAGTACAAATTGATTAGTTGCGTATATGAAAATTAGAAAAAATACAGACATGGGTTTCACGCTGGGGACATTTAGCTCTGTTTGCTGCACAGATTGGTACAGGAGCTGTGTCTGCTGTGTGAGGGGAAGGAAAACAAGACCATAAAGAAACCAACCAATAACATGGTTTGTAAAACCTCACGTGAAAGTCCTAACATTGGAATGGAAACAATAACAATTCAAAGCAGAGGAATCCGAGTGTCCCAGAACAGTAGCTTGTTTCCCATTTCTCTTACCCAGCAGAGAGATGCCTCAGCCCCAGTGCGTGAGGATTTACAAGTGGTGACTCAGACTGCAGCGTGGGGCTCTGCAGGGCTACAGCCCCCTCTCCCTCCGGTGCTGCTTTGCCAACACCCGTTTCTCCTGACTTTTGTGGTACCCACCCCAGGGATAGATTTTCACTGGGCTTTTTGTCCTGCCGGCTGCATCTGTTTCTCAGCCCCAGCTCTGTCTGCTTGGGAAGGGCGACGTGAGGCTGTGCCCCCTTTCCCACTGCTGGCACTCTTCCTCCAGGTGCCACCGCTCTGCCAGGACCGGTCATCTCCGGTGACACATGCCACCCTGTTTGTGCTGTAGCCAGGACTGCCTCTGGTCTGCTCCCGTTTACAGCAGTATCGCTTCGGAGTAAGACCGTCCATGCCAGTGCTGTGCTTTGGGGGAGCTGCATTCAAGCCCTGACAAGGAAGAAGAAAAATCAGAGGTGGCATTCCAGATTTTTCAGTTTCAATGGGAAAAGACTCCCAAGGCAGGTTCCCTCCAATCCGTGGGCCAGTCTCGATGCACCAGGTGTTTTGGAGAGGCTAGCACTGTTCTGGTGTCAGATTATGTTCTTCTGTCCTGACACCCACCAAGGCTTTGTTTTAAGATATTTAGGAACTGGATGACGTTTCTGTGAACCCTGCAACCACCTGCAGGCTTTGAAACCTGCCAGTTGCATGGTCTTGGGGTGCAAGTCGGAGGGGTTGTTCAGTTTGCACGCTGCCGTGCCCGCTCCAGCAGTGGCACGGCTGATGGTGTGCCCCAGCTGAGGATGCCTCTGCAGATACGCCTCATTTTGCAGAGCCAAGAATAGGAACCCTGACAAGCATCAGCATTTCCAAACCTGAATCTAGATAAAGTTAGTGCCAGGTGAGAGGTGGGTGACAGGGTCTCAGCTTGGGCTGAGCCCATGCAGAGGAGCTGCTGCAAGGCAAGAGTCCCTTTTCCTCGATGACAAGTGGCTTGAAGGGTTTGTGTTCTGCGCTCCACAATAACTTGTAGTAAGCAGGGTGCAATCTGCTAAACCTTACTGCGATTGGTTGTTTTTCCTGGTGGAAAAAGGGTTTACAATGGGTAGAGATCATTATGAAAGGAGGACCACAGCCTTTCACACATGCTGGTCCTCCAGGTACATGCAAAGAGAGGTCTGTGTGGATACCAGAGCTCCTGCGAAGGAGCTCAAATACCCAACCAGCATGTTTCCAGCCAGCTGAGACCTCTGGCCACCGGTGGCCTGGGAGAGGGAGGGAGGGAGAAGTGAGTTTTCTTACCAGCTGGGGAAAAAAGGCAGTGAAGCCTATGGATGGAGACGGACTGCAGGGTCAGATGCCAAAGCAGCCTTCCTAGGGCTGCTGGTCAGAGCCCTGACAAGCCCCGGTACCCTGGGAGGCAGCAGCCAGCCCTGCAGCCTGCTAGCGAAACACTTCAGCTCCAACACGGCTCCTCCTTCTGTGCTTTTCAAGAGCTCTGCAGCCCCCCAGCCCCAGCCCGCTGCGCTGGTGGGCCGGGGAGCTGGAGGCATTTTCCCAGCGCTCTGATCTAACAGCACCAGTGGGACTGTTTCCAGCACGCTGCCACTGGAGGGCGTGTCGGCCTCCCTCCCTATCTCCCACCACCCTGGCCTGATAAAGGAGGGGCTGGTGGCAGCCGGGGGAAGCGCCCAGAGCAGGGGATGGAGCTGGGGACTGGCCAAACACCAAGGTGGCAGGGCTGGGGTGCTTCTCCCGTGAGCCCCTCCCTGTCAATGAGGATGTTGATACCTGTGACTATGGAAATCTTAAGGTCAATTCAAGCAATTAGAGCCATTGCTCAATCGCTGTAACCAAACAAAAGGGAAACCGTTGTCACTTAGGAAACAATTAGTTGTAAGATAAGGAGCTCTGGAACAATCTCATTTTAAAGAGCTGGGCCTTGGAAGAACAGATGTGCAAAAAAAGAGAAGAGAGTTACAAGGTGATCCCAAAACGGGCCTTGAGGGATAAGGTATATGTGATACCAGGAGTGAGTCTGAAGACCCCCGAGGTGTCAACAAACATGGGGGAAAGACCTTAGCATATGCTAACGAGTTCCCAAGGAAGATCCCTGCCTGTGATAAGCACTACTGGGAAAGATACTGAATATGTCTATGAACATAGTAGAAATACTTGCTAGTTTTGTCTTTTGGGTGTGCCCCTTAGGTGGAGTTATCCCCCGTGCACCCAGCGCTGCAATAAAGAATGCCTGCTTTCTAAAGCTTCCAAATAAGCCTTAGAGAGTGAACTATTTTGCCGCTTTCAGTGTGGTGGAGGGGAAGCAGCAGAGCAGGCCCTTCCCCACAGGGTAACAGAGAGCAAAGGGTCATACTGGGGAGCAACCAGCTTCCAGGCCTGGGGCAAAGGGAATGCCCAATGGAGAGGTGATGGGAGCATTGTGGGAGCAAGGAAATACATCCCCACAAAACTCAGAGGCACACCAGATTGGCTCTAATATTTCTTGCAAGGTGGAAAGTAACTGCTGACACCTGCCTATCTTGGGCAGGAACAGGTTTTCCCTAAATTAGCCTAATTAGCAGGGCATCAAAAGCAGCTCACCTGGGGCTGTGTCTCTCTGCTTTGTGTTGGAGGGGTGGCTCTGAGCTGCAATAGCCTGGGAGCATCTGGGATGTCCTGGATGCTAAAGGTGTGTCTCCCTTACCCACTGAGCAGAAAAGTTCAAAAAGACTTGTTGGTTTTTTTTTTTTTTAATCTTCAGGAAAGATGCCTTGGTGTGTCCCTGTGGACACCTGAGCAGTCCCTGTGCATCCCTGGGGGTCCCTCAGCTGCTCCCTGGCTGGCCTTCAGCTGCTGTGGGTGTGGGACATACAGCTATTGCTCTCTAGTGGCTCCTGGCCTGGGGAAGGCTGGCTCCCCCCACCCCTGGCACCGGGGATGCTCAGGTCCTGGTTCCGGTCTCCCCCACTCCGGGACACCTGGGCCCCGTGTCGTGGGTGCGATCGCACCCGGCAGCAGCTTGCCCACGCCCGGAGGTGGCTCACCCACTCGGTGGCACCTCGTCCCTTCATCTCATGGGGGCTGGACCGTACCAGGAACAGCTGGTGGTGGTGTTGTTTTGGGGGTTTTTTTGCCCAGGGTTTGCTGTGACAGACCTGGATTGCAGCCCCCGGGCACGGCTGATGGGCACTTACACCTCGCACTGGGTTGTTTCCCAGCCTGGGAGAAGGTTTTCCCCGAGCAGGGAACCTCATGTTGGAGATTTTGGAGAATAAATGAAATAGGGAGTTTGTCTCCAAATACTCCATAGCTTTCTTGTAATGCATTTTAAACCATTCAAGCTGGGAAGCGCGAGGCTTTGGTAAAATGCACGTACAGGAAACCCAAGAGGGAGGTAGTGAGACTGTGTGGGAGCCAGGGCCCAGCTCTGCAGCATCACTGTGAGGCAAGAAATTGAGGAAACTAAGGGGCAAGCTGAGGGAATGGAAGGATATTTGTAAGGGGAATGGACTTTGCATAACTCCTGGGATTGAGGGAGGGTCCTCCCTGTGTGCAGGGCCTTGTGAAATGCTGGGGAATCCCCATCTATTTTGGAGGGTTGTGGTGGGTTGACCCCGGCTGGGGGCCAGATGCCCACCAGAGCCGCTCTATCATGTCCCTTGTTCACCAGACAGCGGAGAGAGAAAAAGTATAGCAAAAAGCTTCTGGGGCGAGATAAGGACAGGGAGAGATCACTCACTAATTATCGTCACGAGCAAAACAGACTGAACTTAGAGAGGAAATTCACCTAACTTATTACTAAGCAAACAGAGGAGAGGAATGAGAAATAAAATCAAATCTGAAAACACCTGCCCCCACCCCTCCCATCTTCCTGGGCTCAACTTCACTCCCAGCTTCAACCTCCGCCCCCCCTCAGCAGCACAGGGGGACGGGGAATGGGGGTTACGGTCAGTTCATCACACGTTGTTTCTGCCGCTTCTTCCTCCTCAGGGGGAGGACTCCTCTCATCGTTCCCCTGCTCCAGCATGGAGGAGTCCCTCTCACGGGAGACAGTCCTTCACCAACTGCTCCAATGTGAGTCTCTCCCACGGGGTGCAGACCTTCAGGAGCAGACTGCTCCAGCGTGGGTCCCCCACGGGGTCACAAGTCCTGCCAGCAAACCTGCTCTGGCGTGGGCTCCTCTCTCCACGGGTCCACAGGTCCTGCCAGGAGCTTGCTCCAGTGTGGGCTTCCCACGGGGCCACAGCCTCCTTCAGGTGCCTCCACCTGCTCTGGTGTGGGGTCCTCCATGGGCTGCAGGTGGACTCTCTACACCCCCTCATCCTTCTCACAGCAGCCACCCCTGTAGCCCCCCATGCCCCCCCCAGGCTACCAAAACCTTGCCATGCAAACCCAACACAGGTTGCTAACCAATTTGTGGCTGCTAATTATGTCCATTGTATAGCCCCAACCTGAAGTGAACGATAGAAGAAAGCTTGTAGTTGGCAGTGGGTGCAAGTAATATTTTATTTTCTGTCAAAATCATGTCCTTTGATTGAACTTTGTTCATTATAATCTAATTCTAATACCAAAACACACCTCCATTCTAAAAGCTCCCCACCTTTGAGGTATGAGCACCCCTCACTGGGCATGCTCCTTGAATTTCTCTAAGCATATAGCGTTAAATCGAAGCGAGAAAACTTTCTACCCATCACAATAAGGTAACTATGTGATGGAAATGTAATTTTGTAATGGTTTTGTAACCTAAGTGTATAAACGTATAAGGGATTAAAGGCTAGGTGTGCATGTTAGGAGGAGAGATCCCCCATGCACCCAGCACTGAATAAACCAATGTTGGCTTTCTAAACTGCATTTCTGTTTGGAAAGTTGTTATTGCCCTTTGAGCGGTAACAAGGGGGACCGGCGTGAGTGAGGTGAGAGGTTCTGGGAGTGGAGAAATAAGCAGGGCTCCTAAGCTTCCTTTCATGGTTCTTGGCAGTTTGTCTCTCTTTTTTTTTTCCCTTTTAGAGGGCAACCACTGAGAAAAGCAACAGTCTGTGGAAACACAGCATTTTGAAGTAAAGTATATGGTGGGAGTTAAAACTAAATCTTAAAACTAAAACATGCAGATACCTATTACTGGAAGAGATCCTCTTTCTGCAACTTGTGGAACTAGGTTTTCAGTTGGGAGGCGGGTGAGTCCACTTTCTGCAGGAAGGAGGGGTTTCCTCACCTGAGGGAGTGGGTGATTTTGCCTGGGTTTGGAGCAGCTTGGGTGCTCCCTCCCCCCCTTGCTCTGTGTGACTGGAAGGCTCCAGCTGGGCATAGCACTTGTAACCGGTTCCTGGTGGGACTCCCCCAGGGGTGGGGTGCTGCCAGTACAGGCCTCAGGGCATTAAAGGGCCCTCCTAGGGTGAGGGATTGTTGCCGGAGCATTCTTTCAGCCTCCTGCAAGGCTAGACTGACCACAAAGAGGCCTTTCTCCCAGACCCAGTATCGCTTTTCTGCAGCTTTGAAGCTGCCTGAGTGAAACCCTCCGTTGCACGCTGCCACACGTGTAGAGATGCCCCAGGAAGGGCAAAACCCCGTTCCACCTGGAGCGGATCTGTGGGGTGTGCTGGGCCCAAAGCTTGCTATGCCCCTGCTTCAAAACCCAGTAATTTTGGGGCTTCCTCATGAAGAGGGGTCCAATCCCAGGAAGCTCTTTTGCACGTTAGATCGTACAGGGGACGAGCTGTGGCA
Source organism: Grus americana (assembly GCF_028858705.1). Classification (NCBI taxonomy): domain Eukaryota; kingdom Metazoa; phylum Chordata; class Aves; order Gruiformes; family Gruidae; genus Grus; species Grus americana. Next base: position 1,384,254 of record NC_072881.1, read on the forward strand.
GAGAAATCCGGACTGTGCTTCCTCCAGAATCCCAGCAAGCCCAGGGTATGTTGCAGCTCCTTTTTGTTTTCTGGGCTTTCTCTCTCTTGTAAGGTGGCCAAGGTTTTGTTGGAATACACACGGCTCCTCCTTTCCACCAGCTGCCTAAGAACTTCACCTCAGCGGAGGGGAGTTGTACCTTTTCTGCCGGAACCTGAAGTTCTCAACTTTCCAGGTGAGTAATTATTTTCTTTTGGGTTTGTCCCACTGCAGTGGCATGGGACCCCCCCCCCCCCGATATATCATCAATGTGTTGGTACGTTTTAACTCCTGAATCAAAAAAACTTCACTCAATAGCCAATGTGACTATTAAGCAGCTATCCTTTATTGCAGCGCTGGGAGTCGCACCGGGATATTTCCACGAGTGTGCGTCTCGACGAGGCACAAATTGTACGTGATTTCGATTACAAAAGAGTTACATCTTCATCAGGTTTCCGATAAATGTAATACATATTCATTATTATTCCGGGAACTCCTGAATATATGCTAATGTCCTGATACGCCTGCGCAGTTTCTACAGGTATCTACATTCCAGCTATTTTACTAATTGTTTTCTTTCGTACTGGAGCATGAGAGAGGCGAAGCCTGAGTTTGTGGGGCCTGACTCAAGTGTTGCCAAGTTATATATTCTGTTTTAAAATTGTTCTACGCTAATTAGTTTCCCTTATTCATTCCCCCCTTTTTAACACATTCTCCTTCTGCAGTGTTCTCTTAAAGTATTTCCCTGACTCTGCTGCATGTCTTATCTTATTTCGTGTCCAGTTCTCATATTCTCCTGAAGTTTGCCTGCTACACCAAAATGCACATTGTATTAATATACAAGTCAGGATTATCATCAGTCCTATAAGCAGGACAAAAACCTAGAGCTGCCGGAGCCAGGTCAAATTAGGTAGCCAGGAAGTTAACTTGTGCCAAATTTCTTCAAAACCCCATGAGGTATCATCTTTAGTTATTTTATGCAATACTTCGCTTTGTCTACGGATTTTGTCTAAATCTGTGGAGATTGTACCGTTTTGGTCTATGTACATACAACAGCTTATATTTACGGTTGCACAAACACCACCTTGTGAAGCTAGTAGTAAATCAAGGGCCATTCGGTTTGAATTACTTCTTTTGACAGACTAGTTATTTCAATTTGCAAGGCCTGTATTGCATCAATGGTTTTGTTCTCAATGTTTTCTATTACCGCCGAAATGTTCACTGTGGTTTTTTCTAGTTCAGTTACCCCTAGCCATGGGAGAAGCCACCTTACAAAACTATGGAACTTAGTAAGCCTATCCGCTATAGCATTATGAGTTTTCTTTGTCCTTTTGAGGGAAGTTGTTATTCTTTCATCCTGTGGGTATAGTTTGTCAATGATAGTGATGTTAGGAACTAAAGCTCCAAGAGTACAAGCTCCTTTCCATCCAAGGGGTAATATCTTCAAAGCTAGCGTACCACATAGCCAATACCATCCCGTTCCTAATGGGACCGGGAGTCCAGTATAGTTCAACCTTTGAAAAACAGGATCAATCAACGTCATATTTAAGGAAACGGACTTGTTCCATTTTAAATATTCTCCTATAAAGGTGCCCTTTCCTGAACTTACCAAACAGCTATTACTTGAGGTAGAATTTGCTATGACATCTACCTTCCACTCCTTGTGCCATTTGGATTGGGAATCTTTTCTAAGGGTGGTGTTGGCCTAATAAACCGGATTTGTCCAGGAGACATTAGATGGAAGCAGACTATGAAGGAATTAAGGATATTCCGTGGCTGGAATATTTAGGCATCGGGGTGCAGATGCAACAATCATTCTTATGTAAGATTTGGGTGATGTTTTGGACTAGGGATGAATGTAGATTTTGATTCCGTCCTTCTACCTGATTGACATGGCTCAGGACCATTACTATCACGAGTAATGTCCAATTGATCATGATGTCCTTTTTATTTTCATCTTCAGGGGTGATTGGGGTTCCACAGTCCATGATGCAGGGGCCTTCTTGATCCATGAATAATGAATCCACGCGGGCTGCCCTTTGATCTTGATTGCGGTGAAGGTTGTTAACAGCATTTAAAATGGTCTGTTCCACTTCTCTTCCAATGGTTTACCTGTGAAATTCTTAACATAAACCCAGTCTCTGGGTTTAAAAGGATGTAGGGGTTGATCTAATTCTCTAACTTGTGTTGCTAGAAGAGTTTGTTCGATGACATTGAACTGTCTCTGTAAACTAATTAGGTACTGATACAGGTATCCTTCTCCAAGTTGGGTAAGATCCTCCCCTGAATATTGCAATTGATACGGCCTCCCATATAAAATTTCAAAGGGGCTAATATTTTCTTTAGATCTCGGTTTTGTCTGAATTCTTGGTAGGGCTCATGGGAGGGCTTGATTCCATTGCAAGTTTGTCTCTTGACAAATCTCAGCTAGTTGTTGTTTGATTAAATGGTTCATTTTTTCCACTTGGCCACTAGCTTGTGGTCTGTGAGGGGTGTGTAATTGCCAATCAGTTCCTAAGATTTTACTGATTTTTCTTACTACTTTTGCACAAAAGTGAGTACCTCTATCTGAGGATATTGTTGCGGGTACCCCAAATTGTGGTATTATTTCATTTAGTAACGTTTTTGTTACTTCTCTAGCCCTGTTGGTTCTACAGGGAAACGCCTCTGGCCAGCCTGAGAAGGTATCCGTTAACACCAACACATATCTGTATCCCCCTTTTCTGGGGAGTTCAGAAAAATCTCTTTGTCAATGTTGCCCTGGACTAGTATCTTTTCCTGTTACACCCATCTGAATTTTGTTTGACGTATTTGGGTTTTTCTTTAAACAAATTTCGCACCTTTGGGTTACTTGTTTCACAGTGGTGTACAAATTTCAGCTTACAAGTTTCTGGTTTAATTGTTTATATAAAGTATCTGTACCCCAATGTGTTTTCTTATGTTCATCTAAAACTAATTTCCATAACAAATGAGGGGGTACTATTATTCGTCCATCTGGAACATAAAACCATCCATCTTTTCCTTCGTTGCCTTCTAAATGATTGATTAATTTTTTATCTTCTTTGGAATATTTATCTGGCTCTAAATCAGAATTTGGAATTTGAAGTTTACCATCCGGAATTAAGGCTGTCATCACTTTACCTTTTTCTGCTGCCTTTCCAGCTTCTGAGTCTGTCAATTTATTGCCAATCTCTTGGTCGGTGTTATCTTTTTGGTGTCCTTTACAATGCATAACAGCTACTTTTTCTGGAAGATTTACAGCTTCTAGTAACTTTAGAATTTCTTTTGCATGTTTAATATGTTTTCCTTGAGCAGTGAGAAGTCCTCTTTCCTTCCAGATAGCACCATGGGCATGTACAACCCCAAAGGCATATTTTGAATCTGTCCAGATATTAATCTTCTTCCCTTTTGCCAGCTCTAATGCTCAGGTTAGGGCAATGTTTTCAGCCTTTTGAGCTGATGTCCCCGCAGGTAATGATTTTGCTTCGATTACCCTTTGGGTAGTGGTCGCAGCATACCCTGCTTGGCGTTCTCCTTGTTTCACAAAGCTGCTTCCGTCTGTATACCAGGAGTCCTCAGCATCGTGGAGCGGCTCCTCTTTTAGGTGGGGGTGGCTGGAATATACCGCTTCCATCGTTTTTAAACAGTCGTGGACCACTGGCTCCGAGATTTCCCCGCTAAGGAAAGAAGCTGGGTTCACAATGATAGTGGTGACTATAGTTATAGCATCTTGTTCCACTAGTATGGCTTGGTATTTCAGAAATCTAGAGGGGGAAAGCCAATGTCCTCCTTTTTGTTCTAACACGGCTGAAACCGTATGAGACACCGTTACTATCATTTTCTGGCCCATTGTAAATTTGCGTGCTTCCTGTACATTCAGGATAACTGCAGCTACTGCTCGTAGACATCCAGGCCATCCTCTGCTTACTTCATCCAATTGCTTGGAAAAGTAAGCTCCTGCTCTTTTATAAGGGCCTAGTTGTTGGGCCAGCACCCCTAAGGCTATTCCTTGCCTCTCATGAGAAAATAGCCAGAAGGGCTTAGACACGTCAGGAAGACCTAGGGCCGGTGCTCTCATCACTTCTGGTTTCAGTTGTTCAAAGGCTCTTTTTGCTTCTCCCGTCCAGGTCAACTTTAACTGATTATCTTTTAGCAATTGATACAACGGTTTTACTAAGAGTCCATAATTACGTAGCTATAATCTGCACCATCCTGTCATACCTAAAAAGGCCCTAAGTTCTTTCGCAGTTCCCGGCAATGGTGTGCGGCAAATAGCTTCTTTTCGACCTTTACCGAGTTCTCTTTGTCCTCCAGAGATCTCAAATCCGAGGAAGGTGACTTGTGGTTGAATCACTTGGGCCTTTTGCTGGGAAAATTTGCACCCACTTAATCCTAGAAAATTTAACAAGCTCTCTGTCCGTTGGGCACAATCCTCCTTCGTAGTTGTAGCTACTAGTAAATCATCCACATATTGTAATAAAGTCCCTGTCTGAGATGGAGGAGTCCATGTTTCGAGTTTTGGGGCCAACTGGTTCCCACAGATAGTGGGGCTATTCTTAAATCCTTGAGGTAACACCGTCCAAGTTAATTGTGTTTTTCTGCCTGTTTCAGGATTTTCCCATTCAAAAGCAAACAGCTTCTGACTTTCTCCTGCCAAGGGCAGACAGAAGAAAGCATCCTTTAGGTTCAGTACGGTAAACCAAATTTGATCATTTTTCAGTTGAGTTAATAATGTATAAGGGTTTGCAGCCACTAGGTGAATGTCCTGCACTATTTGGTTCACAGCTCGTAAATCTTGCACTAATCTATATTCCTCACCCCCTGGCTTTTTCACGAGTAAGATTGGGGTGTTAAATTCTGATTCGCATTATACCAGCAACCCATATTCTCTAAAGTTGGGTATTAACCTTTTTAATCCTTTTTGGCCTCTATTTTCAATGGGTATTATTTTTGTCTTGCCGGATTTGTTCCAGGTCTAAGGATAATTCTTACGGGTTCCGCTCTTCTGGATCTACCCGGGACCTCATTAGCCCATACCAAAGGTGTCGCTGCATTCTTCACCTCCTCGGGAATTCCTTTGTTAGTCTTCGGTTGTTCCTGCCACATCAAAACTCTTGCCTCGATGGCTTGAGATTCAGGGATTAATAATTGAACTTCCCCATCTTTAAAGGTGATCTGCATTTCCAGTTTACTCCATAGGTGCCGTCCCAAGAGTGGTATAGGACATTCAGGCATATATAAAAATTGGTGAGTTACCCATTGTTTTCCGAGCTTAGAATTTAAAGGATGGGAAAAGGCACGCTGTTCCGCTTTCCCTGTGGCACTCACAACGTTTACTGTATCGTCCCTCAATTGTCTTTGATAAGTATTTAACAGAATAAGTCACCCCAGTATCTACAAGAAAATCTATTTTCCATTTCCCCAGCTCTACTGTAGCCAGGGGTTCTGCTGGGGAGGTTTCCCCCGGTCCCCTTCAGGACTTAGTTCAGGGGAACTGACGTGGAAAGGCAGCTGCTTCTTGATCGTATGGTGCCTCCTCCAGAACCTCTGCACTGACAGGAATAGGACCCCTAAAACGGTCCTTACTCTTTCCAATGTCCCAGTTCTTTCCAATAGGCACACTGATGATCTCCTAAGGTATCCCTGTTTTTTTGTGCTGGAGGGGCCTCGCCTCTCCCCCCATAGTATTGCCGTCCTCCCCTGAAGTTGCTGTTTGCTGACGCTCCCTGCAGTGCAGCTGTCAGGTTTCCCTCTCTTTCCCTGTCTCTCCGTGCCTGTCTCCGCTCTCGTTCGTTTTCTCCTTGCTCTTCTCTAATTTCCTTCTCTTGCTCCCTGTTATCAAAACCCAGCCATGCAACCTCCAACATCTCTCAGTAATTCCAAATCCTCCTCCTCATCACGCCCGCACTTCAAACCCCGTTGCCCCGTACTACAAGCAGAGCAACACCTTCACAGCCTCCTGCTGCCTTTTCCTGCTTTTCTAATGCTGATGCCAGGGGGTCTTGCAGGGTAAACCCACAGTGCTTCAGCCACTCAGGATGATTTCGCAAGGTGAAAACACATCAACATAAGGTACCTCATGCCATTTCTTCTCCCTTCTACAAAACAACATCAATTGTAACATTGTCCTTTTATTCCCAATTTTTATTCTTGGGCCATTTTTCCTGATCATCCAATTTATCCATCGGTCACCAGCGATGATAATATTTTATCAGAGTTCTCTTATCTGTTACACCTCCCGGTGAACCTTCTGTTTCTTGCCAGTGTCTCAGTATGCATCCTGATGGACTCTTCTTCAAGATTCATCCGCTCTGATCGCTTCTCATTTTACTCGTTTAAATGTCTATCTTGCCAACCACAAACAATCTTTACTATTTCGGTAGCACGCTCCTTCTTTTCCCAAGGGGTCCACACTTGACACTTACTTAGCACACTCTACGGCTGTCCCAGATTGCATTCACAATCTCTGTTTATACCATAAACATTCAAAAAGAATTATTGGTTTACACTATTTTTCAGGTTGTAAAAGGCAATATTCTGGCTCCCACATTTACCAACAATTCTACTTCAGGGGCTGCACCATTCAGATTTTTAGTTAGTCTTTTAACACGGCAATAAAGGACATCCAAACTTACACGTAAATGCTACTATTAATCTAAGCTAATTACCCACAATATTGGGCCCCCTTTATCAGGTTTCCTCAAACTTTGTGTCTTTTTTCTAGTTCACACCCAAGGACTGTTCCCTAATTTACGGCTTCTCTTATCCCGTTTCTACATTCCAACTCTTTTACTAATTGTTTTCTTTCGTACTGGAGCATGAGAGAGGCGAAGCCTGAGTTTGTGGGGCCTGACTCAAGTGTTGCCAAGTTATACGTTGTGTTTTAAAATTCTTCTAGGCTAATTAGTTTCCCTTATTCATTCCTTTTTGAAAATCAGAGGCTGTGTTTACCTTGCCGTGGAGTAAAAAAGTCACACGAGTGCCTTGGTACCAAGAAGCCACCTCAGCATAGTTGTGGGGTTCTCCTCTGCATAACTTCACCTGCTTGCTAGTAGACACGGTGCTGCCCAAGCTCGGGGGTTTCCAGTGCTCAACCCAGCTTGGCCTGAGCCACATCAGGAGTTTCTACCCTGTGCGGCAAGAATTTCAGAAGCTTAGGACAAAGCGTTCCGTCCCTGCTGTTCTGCTCACACATACCTTGGTGTAAGAGAGATTTGTAATTGGCAAGGAAAGAATTCCTTGTTGATTTGAGAAATCTCCAAGTGACCCACAGAGAAGGCAGTCATCTGGAGGGTACGTCCCTACTGAGCACGTGGCCCGTGGACTGAGCTGCGAGATAGGGAAGCTCCTGCTGTCGGCTTCAAAGCAAGCCTCCTCCATCTGGTTTTGCTCCAGGTGGCTGCTTGGTTGCCATTTGTTTTCAAAAGACACTAGCACTGGGAATTCAGCTTGGGGGCTTGGAGAGGGAGAGAAGAAGCAAGCATGTCTTTCCCAAGGGCAACTGCTTGGTGCTGGGAAGGACGCCCCTCTGTAGCAGCGTCAGCGTAGCTTCCGGGTGATGCAAAGCTGAGAGGATCTCCCAAGTCAGTGCTGCAGGAACGTGGCAGTTTGAGGACCGACCGTGTTACAGCTCTTCTTTTGCATATCACTGTTGCTCAGGCAGGGTGAGAGCTTTGGTTTCCATTCCTGTTATCTCCAGGAGGAGACGGCCATGGGAACCACTGCTGCTTATGCAGTTCTGTGCAAAACAAGTCTGTGGCATGAGAAGAAAGATTTGGAAGACTTTTTTACTGCCTTCCAAATGATTTTGCACACTCAAGTAAAAGAAAATCATCTCAGTTACTGAGACTGAATTAACTTTTTATTTTCCCTCTCCTTCAGGCCCATCTGAGGAAAATGGAAGAACAAATTGTATGGGGGACATTTGGGAGTTGAGGGGGTGTAGATGTGAGATGGGTTTTTTTTTCTTTTAATCGCTTTAAGACTTGAGTTACAGTAAGGCAGTTTCTCATCTGCTCTGCCAGTCAGCACAGTACGCTTATCTGAACATCCCACTATTAGCCCAACTGAGAGTTACATGAATGTCACATTTGCAGTCGGTGCTTCCATTTCATTGGACTGTTTTACTGTTTTACAGCGTAGCTCTGCTCTGAAAATGTTAGAGACTATAGCTAAACACTGAGAGAAGCTAATGGATGCTGTGTGCTTTTTTCCAACTTAAAGAGCATGGACAAGTTCAGAAATTTTTGATAGAGATGATATGAAGATGAATTAAGAACATAAATGAATTCAGGTGGAATTTCTCTGTATCTGCTAAAATGCTGCCTTTCTTCTTCCCCTTGAGGTATACTCCATTTAGCGGAAGACTGTTCTCTAAGTACTGGAGACCTTGAGCGTGAACGGTATCTTCTGTATGGGGCTGCCCTTGCCCTTGAACGGTGATAACCATCTGACCTTGACCTGCAACGACTGTTACGACTCTTCCCTTCGCCTCTTCTTGGATACGGTGGTGATTGCGAGTGGGAACGAGAGGGGGAACGACTAAATGAGTGAGAGCAGGAGGCAGTGTGGGAGAAGCACTGCAGGGAGACTTGGACCTTAGAGAAACCCAAACAAACCGACGAAAACAATAGAGGAAGTTAATTCAAACCAGTCACTGGGATGGGAAAGAAGGCCTAAATCTTGGGGGACCTCAAGTCTGGTGGCCTCCTGGAGAAGAAACAATTACCGTGAGAGATTTGGTGCTTCTAGAGAGCAGTGCCTGCCTGGAGTCTGGTCCTCAAAAGCCTTTGCAGAAAGGTATGTTGTGAAGGAGCAGCAAAAGAGCTTGCTAGTGACTCACACAAAAGGAGCTCACTCGGGGGGAAGACTGCTGCCCCTGCCCGGTTTTGGTTGGGAGGTGTCTGCAGGAATTGTGGGCTGGCTGGTGTCAGGTGTTTCAAAGGTGCTATGCGGCCACAGCACCACTTTGCATGGCAGAAGGTGCCGTGGTAACTTTTGGTAGACTGATGACAGGGGTGAGACAGACCAGCTGTTGGATGCATATTTGGCCTTTCCCAGGTCTAGAGCAGCAGCAGCAGCAGCAGCAAGGTGTAAGGCATGACAGCTTGGGAACGACTGCTCTGAGTTCTGCGTCAGGTTTTGCCACCAGGAGCATCTCCTGACACTTGTCTCACCCCTGCCTCAGCATCCAGGGCCACCTTGGCCCCAAGTGTCACTGAATGGACAGGCAGCCTTTGTGCCGGGTACCGGTGCAAGGCTGGGAAGTGGCAGTAACTGCTGCCCCTAGTCCTACCCCAAATTCAGCCTCATGGCTATTCCCTGTCTCTCGCAGGTCCTTTGCAATCTACAGCACGTGGGCAAGCAGCCTGAAGCACAACGCCCGATGCACAAAGCCTGGCTGTCTTCCTGCCGCCACTGGAGTCCCTTCCTGCGAGTGAGCTGCTCGCCCTCTTCTTTCTCTGCTCTGGATCTGCCACAAACTGAAGGGCCACTGGAGCTGGGGGTCGACAGCCCTGATTGACCATTCCAGAGGTAAGGAGAGAAAGTGACCGTCCGAGGGTTTCATGGGGATGGGGTAGCAGAGCTAAAGATACAAACAGATTTCCTCTGATTTCCAATATAACCTACAAGTAATCCACAGAACATAAGATCATCCTTTCAGCTCTGGCTAATAAGAAAGCCTTGTCACCTCTTGATCATCTGCTGCCATTTTTTCCCCCTTTTCTCCTGGCAAAACTTGTCAAATTCACTTTCCTCTAAACTGTTTGTGGTTTTGGTCAATCTGCTTGCTCTGAGGAATCTATTTCATGGACAAACTCTAACCAGTTCTGCTCAGCATGAAACTCGGGAGTCAAGAGCGCAGCCTGGAAACTGGTGACAACCCACTGACTTCAGTGCTAGAAAACTATTTTCTTGGACTTCACACTTTTCATATGCAGCAGTAAAGGAAGAAGGTATAAATTCCTGAGCTGGCCGTAGCATTGTTGTTGCTCAAGCATGTATTGCACATGGTAATGCACCTTTCTTGGATTTTGGTTGTTCAGATGAGGCGCCTCCAGCCTTTCTCTTTCTCCTTGGCACAGCTGAATTTCTCCTGTCAAAAGGAACAGGGCTGTATTGAGGGAGGAGGTTGAATTTCTTCTCAGATTTCTCTTCCAACTGTGCTAAGCTAAAGGGCAGGCAAAACCAATCAAATTAAATGTAACTCCATTTCTGTAGAAAAAAATATCTTGTTTAGGAGAATGTGTGCATATATACATTCCTGTCTACATAATGTAGAGAGAGCGGGAAAGAGAGAAGCGCGCACACACGGTAAACATCATACTGTTAACCCAAGTTTGGGAGGAGAATGTACACTCCAGCTTCTGCATTTGTAACTCAGTACAAATTGATTAGTTGCGTATATGAAAATTAGAAAAAATACAGACATGGGTTTCACGCTGGGGACATTTAGCTCTGTTTGCTGCACAGATTGGTACAGGAGCTGTGTCTGCTGTGTGAGGGGAAGGAAAACAAGACCATAAAGAAACCAACCAATAACATGGTTTGTAAAACCTCAGGTGAAAGTCCTAACATTGGAATGGAAACAATAACAATTCAAAGCAGAGGAATCCGAGTGTCCCAGAACAGTAGCTTGTTTCCCACTTCTCTTACCCAGCAGAGAGATGCCTCAGCCCCAGTGCGTGAGGATTTACAAGCGGTGACTCAGACTGCAGCGTGGGGCTCTGCAGGGCTACAGCCCCCTCTCCCTCCGGTGCTGCTTTGCCAGCACCCGTTTCTCCTGACTTTTGTGGTACCCACCCCAGGGATAGATTTTCACTGGGCTTTTTGTCCTGCCGGCTGCATCTGTTTCTCAGCCCCAGCTCTGTCTGCTTGGGAAGGGCGACGTGAGGCTGTGCCCCCTTTCCCACTGCTGGCACTCTTCCTCCAGGTGCCACCGCTCTGCCAGGACCGGTCATCTCCGGTGACACATGCCACCCTGTTTGTGCTGTAGCCAGGACTGCCTCTGGTCTGCTCCCGTTTACAGCAGTATCGCTTCGGAGTAAGACCGTCCATGCCAGTGCTGTGCTTTGGGGGAGCTGCATTCAAGCCCTGACAAGGAAGAAGAAAAATCAGAGGTGGCATTCCAGATTTTTCAGTTTCAATGGGAAAAGACTCCCAAGGCAGGTTCCCTCCAATCCGTGGGCCAGTCTCGATGCACCAGGTGTTTTGGAGAGGCTAGCACTGTTCTGGTGTCAGATTATGTTCTTCTGTCCTGACACCCACCAAGGCTTTGTTTTAAGATATTTAGGAACTGGATGACGTTTCTGTGAACCCTGCAACCACCTGCAGGCTTTGAAACCTGCCAGTTGCATGGTCTTGGGGTGCAAGTCGGAGGGGTTGTTCAGTTTGCACGCTGCCGTGCCCGCTCCAGCAGTGGCACGGCTGATGGTGTGCCCCAGCTGAGGATGCCTCTGCAGATACGCCTCATTTTGCAGAGCCAAGAATAGGAACCCTGACAAGCATCAGCATTTCCAAACCTGAATCTAGATAAAGTTAGTGGCAGGTGAGAGGTGGGTGACAGGGTCTCAGCTTGGGCTGAGCCCATGCAGAGGAGCTGCTGCAAGGCAAGAGTCCCTTTTCCTCGATGACAAGTGGCTTGAAGGGTTTGCGTTCTGCGCTCCACAATAACTTGTAGTAAGCAGGGTGCAATCTGCTAAACCTTGTTGTGATTGGTTGTTTTTCCTGGTGGAAAAAGGGTTTACAATGGGTAGAGATCATTATGAAAGGAGGACCACAGCCTTTCACACGTGCTGGTCCTCCAGGTACATGCAAAGAGAGGTCTGTGTGCATACCAGAGCTCCTGCGAAGGAGCTCAAATACCCAACCAGCATGTTTCCAGCCAGCTGAGACCTCTGGCCACCAGTGGCCTGGGAGAGGGAGGGAGGGAGGGAGGGAGGGAGAAGTGAGTTTTCTTACCAGCTGGGGAAAAAAGGCAGTGAAGCCTATGGATGGAGACGGACTGCAGGGTCAGATGCCAAAGCAGCCTTCCTAGGGCTGCTGGTCAGAGCCCTGACAAGCCCCGGTACCCTGGGAGGCAGCAGCCAGCCCTGCAGCCTGCTAGCGAAACACTTCAGCTCCAACACGGCTCCTCCTTCTGTGCTTTTCAAGAGCTCTGCAGCCCCCCAGCCCCAGCCCGCTGCGCTGGTGGGCCGGGGAGCTGGAGGCATTTTCCCAGCGCTCTGATCTAACAGCACCAGTGGGACTGTTTCCAGCACGCTGCCACTGGAGGGCGTGTCGGCCTCCCTCCCTATCTCCCACCACCCTGGCCTGATAAAGGAGGGGCTGGTGGCAGCCGGGGGAAGCGCCCAGAGCAGGGGATGGAGCTGGGGACTGGCCAAACACAAAGGTGGCAGGGCTGGGGTGCTTCTCCCGTGAGCCCCTCCCTGTCAATGAGGATGTTGATACCTGTGACTATGGAAATCTTAAGATCAATTCAAGCAATTAGAGCCATTGCTCAATCGCTGTAACCAAACAAAAGGGAAACCGTTGTCACTTAGGAAACAATTAGTTGCAAGATAAGGAGCTCTGGAACAATCTCATTTTAAAGAGCTGGGCCTTGGAAGAACAGATGTGCAAAAAAAGAGAAGAGAGTTACAAGGTGATCCCAAAACGGGCCTTGAGGGATAAGGTATATGTGATACCAGGAGTGAGTCTGAAGACCCCCCGGGGGTGTCAACAAACATGGGGGAAAGACCTTAGCATATGCTAACGAGTTCCCAAGTAAGATCCCTGCCTGTGATAAGCACTACTGGGAAAGATACTGAATATGTCTATGAACATAGTAGAAATACTTGCTAGTTTTGTCTTTTGGGTGTGCACCTTAGGTGGAGTTATCCCCCGTGCACCCAGCGCTGCAATAAAGAATGCCTGCTTTCTAAAACTTCCAAATAAGCCTTAGAGAGTGAACTATTTTGCCGCTTTCTGGTAACAGAATTTGGCACCGCAGATGGGACACTGCTCTGGAACATGGGCGGATCCGAGGGATCGCAGGACCTCCAGCCGGCACCGAGGGATTCTCGGGGACAACCTGCGATCCCTGGACCAAAGAATTCTGAGCAAGGACCATCAACAAGGCAAAGGCATTCTTTCAGTATTATTTTCTGATGCCTGTCCGTGGGTCGTAGCGAAAGCTGCGCAGGGTTGGGCCGTATCGCTGGGGCAAAGGGAAAGTACCCTTTGATTGAAACTGAAGGGTGAGTCTCCTTCCCGAAAGGGAAGCTCAGAAGTTTGTCTGTTGAACGTTGAATACGGCCGTGATCGTAATGGCGTGGTTTTGTGTTTGTTGCTGTAGTGTTTGTAAGTGTGTAGTATTGTTGTAAAAAGCTGGGGTGAAATTGTTTTAGTGCCCTGTTTTTAAACTGGGAACTGGAACTTCTAAAAGGGAATTGATGGGAAAGAAATGTCCTCTTGGGTGCATTTTATTAAATTGGAAGCAAATAGCAGGACCCCCAGGAGGAGTGGCAAAGAGAGAGGATCTAATCAACTATTGTAATCAGTGGTGGCCATTGTAGGGACTGAAGGAGGGAGAAAAGTGGCTGGTTAATGGGACTTTTAGGATACTCTATTCCAGTTGTTGTTATTCTTAAGAGGGGAAGGAAAATGGGATGAAGTTCCCCATGTTGATTTATTCTCTGCTTTACGAGATCATCCTGAATGGAGCAGGGAATGTAAATGAATAGGGAGAGATCCTTTGGTTCTGACCTGGGCAAAAGATAATCAGAAACTCTGTAAGCGTTGTTGTTCGGCGTGTAGTATGAGTCAGTGGTGCGTCCAATATGGAGGAGCGGACGAGGAGGATGTTTCTGATGAAGGGGACTCTTTTGGTGGAAATGAGAAATTCAGTGCTATTGCAGGGAGAACGAGGGGAGGATGGGGAGGTCGAGTTGTGCAAGCTCTCAAGCCGTGCACCCAGCGCTGCAATAAAGAATGCCTGCTTTCCAAACCTTCCGAATAAGTCTTAGAGAGTGAATTCTCCTGCCGCTTTCCGGTAACAGGATGGTGACAATAAGTTGGGCTGTATTAGGCAGGGCCGCTGTCAGGGGACTAGTGCCTGCCTTGAAGCGCCACTAATCGATGGTTAGCCGCCACTTCCCGTTTGGTTTGCAAACTGGCCACACTGGGGAGTTATGAGGGGAGTGAGTTTGAATACTTACCCCCCTGTTCCTGCAGCTCTTTTATCAGCGGAGCGATTCCCTCCCTCTCTCTCCCCGTGGTAAGGGACAGCCTTTCACACTCACGAGTTTAATCGGGGGAAGCGTAGGGGCAGTCTGTAAAAAGCCTTATCAGGGTTGACGGAACCCCAAACTTCCACTGCCTCCCTGCCGAGTCCGTCCAGGACTTCCCCTTCACTAAATCCGATCCCAGAGTATTGGTGGGGAGCACTGCCAACACCATAGTGGTCTCGGTGGGGGTGGTGTCTGCCAGCAACCAGCACTTTACTCGGGCTGTAGGTTGGGGTTTGCCATATCCAAATACATCGGTAACCCATATCTGTTATGAATCAGGGACGATCCCACTCCGGCCTGCGGTATCGGCATTTAAAGCAGAGATTTGGGCCCCTGTGCCTAGCAGAAAAGTGAGCGGAGTCTTCAAAGAGCCAAGGAGAAAGGCACAGAGCGGTTCTGGAGGAACAGCTTTTAATTGACAAAACACAAAAGGAAAGGTCCCATCAAAGCTACTCTAACCCCCCTCCCTCCCTCCCCCCCCCCCCTCCTTCCCCCCCCCTCCCCCCCCCCCAAATACACCACCCCTCCTCCCCCATCCCCCACTCCCTCCACCTCCACCTCATCCCTGCTCGGGCGCTACTTCCCCCCCTGCCACCCGCGTGCTGCCTGCCAGAGCCCTGCGCTTGCTGTCTGGCTTTGGCAAGGCGCTCTGCCCCCGCTTCTTCCCCCGCTTCTCGCAGGCGGCAGCCTGGGATGGTGGCAGGGCCATCCCCGCAGCCCCCCATGGCTCCTGGGGCTGCATCCCGATGGTGTAGAACTCTCCCAGGATGAGCATGGCGTCGGTGGTCTCAGGGATGCTGTAGTCGGGGGTGAGCAGCTCCTTGGGCAGGGTGAGCAGCTCCTTGGGCAGGGAGAGCGAGGCAAAGTCACAGTGGGGGGTGTTTGTGCCGGTGCCACCAAGCTCCCCAGGCACAGGGCTGCTGCCCAAACCATCCTGACTGACCCCCCCCCTGCATCCAGGGAGACACCAAAGAGCCTTCGGGCCTCTTTGAGAAGCTCCTCCTCAGAGACTGCAAAGTCTCCATCCGGGTCCCCAGGGGCTTGGTTGTGGGGGCCAGCAGAGGGGCTGGGGGGGGGGGGGCGGTCACGGCCCAGGGGGGATGTTGGTTCACCTGGCTTCTAGGAGGTGAAGCGGGAGAGATGGCCCCAAGCATTGGGGAAATTCTCTGGGACTTGGATTTCCTGGGCACGCATGAGCCAGGCGAGAGCAGGGACGCTTGCCTGGGCTTGCTGAAGCCCTGTGCCAAAAGTGCCCTGGGGACAGGGCTGATGGGGATGCTGGGCGTGCGCGGGGGCCGGGGATGGCGAAGGCGCCGGGGTGGCAGAGCAGCCGGGGTGCCGTACCTGGTGGTGGTAGTGCCTGGGGGCCCTGGGGTGCCACGTGCAGTGAGGGTGCCCAGGCTGCGGGGAAGGGCTGCTGCTGGCGGGGCAGTGGGCACAGGTTGGCTGAGCCTGGAAGAGAGACAGGAGCGATGGCCGGCGGTCACCTCCGCTCTTGCCCCCAAGAGCGTCCCCGGGCTGCAGGGGTCGGGGTGGGTGCCTACCTTGGGGGTAGAAGGTTTGGGGAAGGAGAAAAATCTGCGGGAGCCGGGGTGCCGGGGGGTCCCGGGGGCTGCGCGGTGGGAGCTGCAGTGGTGGCGGCGCCGTGCTGCGTTCTGGCTGTTGGCTGCTAAGGACTCTCTGGCGTCTCCCAGGAAGGAATGTGGGGTCTCCGCGTGTTCCGCCCCGCCCCAACAGCGTACAGCCCAACAGCTACTCTGGACGAGTAGCCCTTGTCCTAATGGCAGATTTCGGCTTCCCAGACATCAGCTTGTTGTCCAAACAGCGGATTCGTTACGCCGTGTACACTAAGCCACTTCTCACACACGTAGGAGACATATTGCTTTTTATTCAGGCCTGGGTGCTGGGTGGATTTCCACAAATCAAGCACACCTGATGCCCGTTCCCTGTCATATTTATACACAAACCTTCCAAATGAGGAGACTCCCAATTACAACGATTGGTTCAGATTTCTTCTGCTAGGATGCAAACTAGAAGGCATGCTCGGTTCTTTTCTCGGCCTTTATCTTTGGGTAGGTGGTATAATTTGGGTAGGGGGCTCGTGGGTGGGTGGTTGCGGAGACCCTGGCCCAAATTACCTTTCCCCTCGTTTCTCAATACTTCTGGCACTCCCAAATGGTTCTTCAGGGTCCGTTGATCAGACTAACGATGTATGGGTTGTGCTTCTACCTCTTGACAAGCACGTCTTCCTTGACACCTTGTCTGGGTAAATAGGAACTGACAGAATGGTAGCACTGGACAATGGCCATCCTCAGGAGTCCCTAGCCGCTATTTACAAAACTCTCTGTGACATCCTGAACTGTGAAAAACTATCTGGAACATTCTTAACGGTGGAACTATGAAAAACAATTTGTAACTTTTTAGCTGCAGATTCAGGATTAACTTTCAACCTCAGTGAAGGATATCCTGGTCCGACTCAAAGCACGTGATGAAACTGTGAAAAACTCAAGGTGTGGAAGGATTATTTCCTGTATTAAATTGTCTTACAAGCAGCGCGCTCTGTTGCCCTGTGGATAGTATCATGTCATCACCGGCACGCCTGGTAATTTTCCGTTTCTTTCCTAGTACAAGGATGCATTGATGAAGGCAAATCCAGGGGTACGGGTGGTGCCCCACAACGAAGCAACCTGTGGAACCCCAGACATCGCCTGTTACAAAGAGGAAAAAGCAGGCTCTGCAAAAGAGTTCCCAAGCCTGAGGAAAGGGGCCAAAAGTGAAGCAATGCCACAGCATACCTTTGGGATGGCAGGTGAGATTTCCATCCCTGTTCCTCAAAGGGAACAGCCTCGTTTTGTTTGAGGATGCGGTGTTGGAATCAAAGCGCAAGGCCAGTTTTCTTTACTGCAGACTGCGCTGTAGTGCAAATAGCTTTGGTGTCCCACATGGAGTTGCCAGGTGTGGTGGGTTGACCCTGGCTGGGGGCCAGGTGCCCACCAGAGCCGCTCTA
Source organism: Grus americana (assembly GCF_028858705.1). Taxonomy (NCBI): domain Eukaryota; kingdom Metazoa; phylum Chordata; class Aves; order Gruiformes; family Gruidae; genus Grus; species Grus americana. The sequence goes on from NC_072881.1 coordinate 1,401,549, forward strand.
TCATGTCCCTTGTTCACCAGACAGGGGAGAGAGAAAAAGTATAGCAAAAAGCTTCTGGGGCGAGATAAGGACAGGGAGAGATCACTCACTAATTATCGTCACGAGCAAAACAGACTGAACTTAGAGAGGAAATTCATCTAACTTCTTACTAAGCGAAACAGAGGAGAGGAATGAGAAATAAAGTCAAATCTGAAAACACCTGCCCCCACCCCTCCCATCTTCCCAGGCTCAACTTCACTCCCGGCTTCAACCTCCGCCCCCCCTCAGCGGCACAGGGGGACGGGGAATGGGGGTTCCGGTCAGGTAACAATAAGGTAACTATGTGATGGAAATGTGATTTTGTAATGGTTTTGTAACCTAAGTGTATAAATATATAAGGGATTAAAGGCTAGGTGTGCATGTTAGGAGAAGAGATCCCCCATGCACCCAGCGCTGAATAAACCAATGTTGGCTTTCTAAACTGCATTTCTGTTTGGAAAGTTGTTATTGCCCTTTGAGCGGTAACAAGGGGGACCGGCGTGAGTGAGGTGAGAGGTTCTGGGAGTGGAGAAATAAGCAGGGCTCCTAAGCTTCCTTTCATGGTTCTTGGCAGTTTGTCTCTCTTTTTTTTTTCCCTTTTAGAGGGCAACCACTGAGAAAAGCAACAGTCTGTGGAAACACAGCATTTTGAAGAAAAGTATATGGTGGGAGTTAAAACTAAATCTTAACTAAAACATGCAGATAGCTATTAGAGAGGTCTGTGTGGATACCAGAGCTCCTGCGAAGGAGCTCAAATACCCAACCAGCATGTTTCCAGCCAGCTGAGACCTCTGGCCACCGGTGGCCTGGGAGAGGGAGGGAGGGAGGGAGGGAGGGAGAAGTGATTTTTCTTACCAGCTGGGGAAAAAAGGCAGTGAAGCCTATGGATGGAGACGGACTGCAGGGTCAGATGCCAAAGCAGCCTTCCTAGGGCTGCTGGTCAGAGCCCTGACAAGCCCCGGTACCCTGGGAGGCAGCAGCCAGCCCTGCAGCCTGCTAGCGAAACACTTCAGCTCCAACACGGCTCCTCCTTCTGTGCTTTTCAAGAGCTCTGCAGCCCCCCAGCCCCAGCCCGCTGCGCTGGTGGGCCGGGGAGCTGGAGGCATTTTCCCAGCGCTCTGATCTAACAGCACCAGTGGGACTGTTTCCAGCACGCTGCCACTGGAGGGCGTGTCGGCCTCCCTCCCTATCTCCCACCACCCTGGCCTGATAAAGGAGGGGCTGGTGGCAGCCGGGGGAAGCGCCCAGAGCAGGGGATGGAGCTGGGGACTGGCCAAACACCAAGGTGGCAGGGCTGGGGTGCTTCTCCCGTGAGCCCCTCCCTGTCAATGAGGATGTTGATACCTGTGACTATGGAAATCTTAAGATCAATTCAAGCAATTAGAGCCATTGCTCAATCGCTGTAACCAAACAAAAGGGAAACCATTGTCACTTAGGAAACAATTAGTTGTAAGCTAAGGAGCTCTGGAACAATCTCATTTTAAAGAGCTGGGCCTTGGAAGAACAGATGTGCAAAAAAAGAGAAGAGAGTTACAAGGTGATCCCAAAACGGGCCTTGAGGGATAAGGTATATGTGATACCAGGAGTGAGTCTGAAGACCCCCCGGGGGTGTCAACAAACATGGGGGAAAGACCTTAGCATATGCTAACGAGTTCCCAAGGAAGATCCCTGCCTGTGATAAGCACTACTGGGAAAGATACTGAATATGTCTATGAACATAGTAGAAATACTTGCTAGTTTTGTCTTTTGGGTGTGCACCTTAGGTGGAGTTATCCCCCGTGCACCCAGCGCTGCAATAAAGAATGCCTGCTTTCTAAAACTTCCAAATAAGCCTTAGAGAGTGAACTATTTTGCCGCTTTCTGGTAACAGATTTTGGCACCGCAGATGGGACACTGCTCTGGAACATGGGCGGATCCGAGGGATCGCAGGACCTCCAGCCGTCACCGAGGGATTCTCGGGGACAACCTGCGATTCCGGGACCAAAGAGTTCTGAGCAAGGACCATCAACAAGGCAAAGGCATTCTTTCAGTATTATTTTCTGTTGCCTGTCCGTGGGTCGTAGCGAAAGCTGCGCAGGGTTGGGCCGTATCGCTGGGGCAAAGGGAAAGTACCCTTTGATTGAAACTGAAGGGTGAGTCTCCTTCCCGAAAGGGAAGCTCAGAAGTTTGTCTGTTGAACGTTGAATACGGCCGTGATCGTAATGGCGTGGTTTTGTGTTTGTTGCTGTAGTGTTTGTAAGTGTGTAGTATTGTTGTAAAAAGCTGGGGTGAAATTGTTTTAGTGCCCTGTTTTTAAACTGGGAACTGGAACTTCTAAAAGGGAATTGATGGGAAAGAAATGTCCTCTTGGGTGCATTTTATTAAATTGGAAGCAAATAGCAGGACCCCCAGGAGGAGTGGCAAAGAGAGAGGATCTAATCAACTATTGTAATCAGTGGTGGCCATTGTAGGGACTGAAGGAGGGAGAAAAGTGGCTGGTTAATGGGACTTTTAGGATACTCTGTTCCAGTTGTTGTTATTCTTAAGAGGGGAAGGAAAATGGGATGAAGTTCCCCATGTTGATTTATTCTCTGCTTTACGAGATCATCCTGAATGGAGCAGGGAATGTAAATGAATAGGGAGAGATCCTTTGGTTCTGACCTGGGCAAAAGATAACCAGAAACTCTGTAAGCGTTGTTGTTCGGCGTGTAGTATGAGTCAATGGTGCGTCCAATACGGAGGAGCGGACGAGGAGGATGTTTCTGATGAAGGGGACTCTTTTGGTGGAAATGAGAAATTCAGTGCTATTGCAGGGAGAACGAGGGGAGGATGGGGAGGTCGAGTTGTGCAAGCTCTCAAGCCGTGCACCCAGCGCTGCAATAAAGAGTGCCTGCTTTCCAAACCTTCCGAATAAGTCTTAGAGAGTGAATTCTCCTGCCGCTTTCCGGTAACAGGATGGTGACAATCAGTTGGGCTGTATTAGGCAGGGCCGCTGTCAGGGGACTAGTGCCTGCCTTGAAGCGCCACTAATCGATGGTTAGCCGCCACTTCCCGTTTGGTTTGCAAACTGGCCACACTGGGGAGTTATGAGGGGAGTGAGTTTGAATACTTACCCCCTGTTCCTGCAGCTCTTTTATCAGCGGAGCGATTCCCTCCCTCTCTCTCCCCGTGGTAAGGGACAGCCTTTCACACTCACGAGTTTAATCGGGGGAAGCGTAGGGGCAGTCTGTAAAAAGCCTTATCAGGGTTGACGGAACCCCAAACTTCCACTGCCTCCCTGCCGAGTCCGTCCAGGACTTCCCCTTCACTAAATCCGATCCCAGAGTATTGGTGGGGAGCACTGCCAACACCATAGTGGTCTCGGTGGGGGTGGTGTCTGCCAGCAACCAGCACTTTACTCGGGCTGTAGGTTGGGGTTTGCCATATCCAAATACATCGGTAACCCATATCTGTTATGAATCAGGGACGATCCCACTCCGGCCTGCGGTATCGGCATTTAAAGCAGAGATTTGGGCCCCTGTGCCTAGCAGAAAAGTGAGCGGAGTCTTCAAAGAGCCAAGGAGAAAGGCACAGAGCGGTTCTGGAGGAACAGCTTTTAATTGACAAAACACAAAAGGAAAGGTCCCATCAAAGCTACTCTAACCCCCCTCCCTCCCTCCCTCCCCCCCCTCCCTCCTTCCCCCCTCCCTCCCCCCCCCCCCCAAATACACCACCCCTCCTCCCCCATCCCCCACTCCCCCCACCTCCACCTCATCCCTGCTCGGGCTCTACTTCCCCCCCTGCCACCCGCGTGCTGCCTGCCAGAGCCCTGCGCTTGCTGTCTGGCTTTGGCAAGGCGCTCTGCCCCCGCTTCTTCCCCCGCTTCTCGCAGGCGGCAGCCTGGGACGGTGGCAGGGCCATCCCCGCAGCCCCCCCATGGCTCCTGGGGCTGCATCCCGATGGTGTAGAACTCTCCCAGGATGAGCATGGCGTCGGTGGTCTCAGGGATGCTGTAGTCGGGGGTGAGCAGCTCCTTGGGCAGGGTGAGCAGCTCCTTGGGCAGGGAGAGCGAGGCAAAGTCACAGTGGGGGGTGTTTGTGCCGGTGCCACCAAGCTCCCCAGGCACAGGGCTGCTGCCCAAACCATCCTGACTGACCCCCCCCCTGCATCCAGGGAGACACCAAAGAGCCTTCGGGCCTCTTTGAGAAGCTCCTCCTCAGAGACTGCAAAGTCTCCATCCGGGTCCCCAGGGGCTTGGTTGTGGGGGCCAGCAGAGGGGCTGGGGGGGGGGGGCGGTCACGGCCCAGGGGGGATGTTGGTTCACCTGGCTTCTAGGAGGTGAAGCGGGAGAGATGGCCCCAAGCATTGGGGAAATTCTCTGGGACTTGGATTTCCTGGGCACGCATGAGCCAGGCGAGAGCAGGGACGCTTGCCTGGGCTTGCTGAAGCCCTGTGCCAAAAGTGCCCTGGGGACAGGGCTGATGGGGATGCTGGGCGTGCGCGGGGGCCGGGGATGGCGAAGGCGCCGGGGTGGCAGAGCAGCCGGGGTGCCGTACCTGGTGGTGGTAGTGCCTGGGGGCCCTGGGGTGCCACGTGCAGTGAGGGTGCCCAGGCTGCGGGGAAGGGCTGCTGCTGGCGGGGCAGTGGGCACAGGTTGGCTGAGCCTGGAAGAGAGACAGGAGCGATGGCCGGCGGTCACCTCCGCTCTTGCCCCCAAGAGCGTCCCCGGGCTGCAGGGGTCGGGGTGGGTGCCTACCTTGGGGGTAGAAGGTTTGGGGAAGGAGAAAAATCTGCGGGAGCCGGGGTGCCGGGGGGTCCCGGGGGCTGCGCGGTGGGAGCTGCAGTGGTGGCGGCGCCGTGCTGCGTTCTGGCTGTTGGCTGCTAAGGACTCTCTGGCGTCTCCCAGGAAGGAATGTGGGGTCTCCGCGTGTTCCGCCCCGCCCCAACAGCGTACAGCCCAACAGCTACTCTGGACGAGTAGCCCTTGTCCTAATGGCAGATTTCGGCTTCCCAGACATCAGCTTGTTGTCCAAACAGCGGATTCGTTACGCCGTGTACACTAAGCCACTTCTCACACACGTAGGAGACATATTGCTTTTTATTCAGGCCTGGGTGCTGGGTGGATTTCCACAAATCAAGCACACCTGATGCCCGTTCCCTGTCATATTTATACACAAACCTTCCAAATGAGGAGACTCCCAATTACAACGATTGGTTCAGATTTCTTCTGCTAGGATGCAAACTAGAAGGCATGCTCGGTTCTTTTCTCGGCCTTTATCTTTGGGTAGGTGGTATAATTTGGGTAGGGGGCTCGTGGGTGGGTGGTTGCGGAGACCCTGGCCCAAATTACCTTTCCCCTCGTTTCTCAATACTTCTGGCACTCCCAAATGTTCTTCAGGGTCCGTTGATCAGACTAACGATGTATGGGTTGTGCTTCTACCTCTTGACAAGCACGTCTTCCTTGACACCTTGTCTGGGTAAATAGGAACTGACAGAATGGTAGCACTGGACAATGGCCATCCTCAGGAGTCCCTAGCCGCTATTTACAAAACTCTCTGTGACATCCTGAACTGTGAAAAACTATCTGGAACATTCTTAACGGTGGAACTATGAAAACAATTTGTAACTTTTTAGCTGCAGATTCAGGATTAACTTTCAACCTCAGTGAAGGATATCCTGGTCCGACTCAAAGCACGTGATGAAACTGTGAAAAACTCAAGGTGTGGAAGGATTATTTCCTGTATTAAATTGTCTTACAAGCAGCGCGCTCTGTTGCCCTGTGGATAGTATCATGTCATCACCGGCACGCTGGTAATTTTCCGTTTCTTTCCTAGTACAAGGATGCATTGATGAAGGCAAATCCAGGGGTACGGGTGGTGCCCCACAACGAAGCAACCTGTGGAACCCCAGACATCGCCTGTTATAAAGAGGAAAAAGCAGGCTCTGCAAAAGAGTTCCCAAGCCTGAGGAAAGGGGCCAAAAGTGAAGCAATGCCACAGCATACCTTTGGGATGGCAGTGAGATTTCCATCCCTGTTCCTCAAAGGGAACAGCCTCGTTTTGTTTGAGGATGCGGTGTTGGAATCAAAGCGCAAGGCCAGTTTTCTTTACTGCAGACTGCGCTGTAGTGCAAATAGCTTTGGTGTCCCACATGGAGTTGCCAGGTGTGGTGGGTTGACCTGGCTGGGGGCCAGGTGCCCACCAGAGCCGCTCTATCATGTCCCTTGTTCACCAGACAGGGGAGAGAGAAAAAGTATAGCAAAAAGCTTCTGGGCGAGATAAGGACAGGGAGAGATCACTCACTAATTATCGTCACGAGCAAAACAGACTGAACTTAGAGAGGAAATTCATCTAACTTCTTACTAAGCGAAACAGAGGAGAGGAATGAGAAATAAAGTCAAATCTGAAAACACCTGCCCCACCCCTCCCATCTTCCCAGGCTCAACTTCACTCCCGGCTTCAACCTCCGCCCCCCCTCAGCGGCACAGGGGGACGGGGAATGGGGGTTCCGGTCAGGTAACAATAAGGTAACTATGTGATGGAAATGTGATTTTGTAATGGTTTTGTACCTAAGTGTATAAATATATAAGGGATTAAAGGCTAG